>NC_022023.1:32927898-32966967 GCF_000317375.1 Microtus ochrogaster | reverse complement strand
AAATTTTTATACTTATTAATTCAATTTGATATAAGAACCAGGTGTGTACCCAGTATATTCAAAAAGTTAATCCTTACTGCATAGTTTTGTGTGTGGTATGTTTAAGTTTCTCACTTATAGTTACTGCTACGTATGTATTCAATATGGACCTACTAATATTAACTAATTGAAGGCAATGTTTTTATAGTGAGTTTGTTGGATCAGTGGGCATTGGGACACAGGTGTAGTTTCAGAAAGTACTGTGCATCTTCGTTTGAGGGTTTGGGATGAGTCTTATGAATGCCAGAATGAGAAGCCACTCATCCCTGACTGTCAGGGCTAAAGGGGAATCATTGGCAAGCTCGTCACTAATAGACACTTTACAGTCTTTTCTGTTGTAAAGGTATGTACGTCTGTCTTGTCTTCCAGTTCTGCACAAGCAGCCCCGAGAAGTGTGTCTCTGTTTACTAGAGCTTGGCCGGATTGCAGCCAGGTAGGTAAGACCTCCTCGATCATGTCAAGGAAGAGACATATCTCAGCCGCAGGCAACAAAAACATGCTGGCTTGGGGCTGGAGAGATGGCTCAGAGGTTAAGAGCATTGCCTGCTCTTCCAAGGATCCTGAGTTCAATTCCCAGCAACCACATGGTGGCTCACAACCATCTGTAATGGGGTCTGGTGCCCTCTTCTGGCCATCAGGCGTACACACAGACAGAATATTGTATACATAATAAATAAATAAATGTTTAAAAAAACATACTGGCTTATCACCATTGAAATTCAAACTGGATGTGAAGAAACCATTTAGCAAATGTAATTGCTTGGATCATCTTGAGACCCATAGTTAAAATTAAAAGTACATCTCCAGTATTCTCAACACTGCAGGCATGAGGCAAGGACAGGCTTTACCTAAGCTGTCATCGATACCATTTAATCCATTTCCTTTCCGATCTTGATGGAGCATGGAGTAGAATGATCTCTGCCTTTAATGATTATGTATTTATTTTTACTTATGCTTGTATCATGTGCTTGCTTGTCTGTATGTGTACCATGTGCATGTGACCCGCCCAGCAGGTCCTAAGTTATTCCAGGGTCTTGAAGAGGCACTATCTGAAAGACATGGGGGGAGAGAGAAACGGACGCCAAGCAGTATTCCTTGTCAAGGCATCTGTTTATTGAAGCAAGTTTCATGTCTTAAATACTCCTCAGAAAGGAGCTAAGGCAGGGGGAACTGAGGAAAGGGGGAAGGGAAGGAGGGGCTCGGTAGCTAGGCAACTAAGTGGGGCAGTTTGGCAGCTAAGCAGGGCAGTTGCAATGTCAGTGGCTAGAACACCTACTGTTAGTGATAAGCAGCAAGCCTTGAAGACACTCTGTGGTGCTTTCCAGAGCTTGAATCTCCACGGTTAGCACATAATGTTTTGGCTAACTTTAAGTTTTCTGTCTCCAGATTTTTACTTCAAGGCCCTGTGAGATGTGAGAAAGGGGAAGCCTGAAATGACCTGACATGCATGTAGGTGCTGCAGACTCCCAAAGAGAGTACTGGGCTCCCTGGAACTGGAGTTACAGACAGTTGTGATCTGCCTAGTGTGGGCCCTCTGCAAAAGTAGGAAGTAGCTATCTCTACAGGTTCCTACTTGACACTGTGTGCTACCCTATGTGGGTGCTGGGAACCAAACATGGGTCCTCTGTAAAAGCAGTACATGCTCTTAACCATTGGGCCATTTCTCTAGCCCCTTCATGATTATGGAAAGAGGTGTTCTGAAAAGTTTTTGTGCCCAAAAGGACAAAAACAGGTAATTCTTAGCGATCACAACTAGTTAAGTTGAGGCAAGGACCCTGTTAGCCAAACCAGCTTGCTCTGGTTTCATGCTTCCCTGTTTACAACCTTGCCAACCACTGGACAAAGCCATGAGACAGTTGTATAAAATCTAGAGAAGGAGAGATCAAGATGAAAAGATTTGAAGAGATCTCAAGGCAAATAAATGTTCAATTAATTAGTCATTTTTCTGATGCAGATCTGGGTTAAAATTAAATGTATGCTTCTAGCACTCCCAACACTGAAGTCATGTGATCTTTGCTTAAGCCATCATTGATACTATTTAATTAAATGCATTTCCTTTCTTATCTTGATGGCCATGGAGTGAAAATTTCTGTGCCTTTAAAGTTCATGTGTTTACTTATGCTTGTATTGTGTGCCTGTTTGTCTGTATGTGCACCATGTGCATGAAGGTGTTGAGATCACATGAGCCAGTAAAATGCAGTGAGAGATAGTAATGCATGAGGTTAGATGGAGAATTTATGTACAAAATTAGGAGAAAGAAAACACCAATTTTTTTACATTGTAAAACTCTAGCCCAGTAACAAACACTGCCAGTAAATGTCTCTTTTTGTAATAGTCAGAAGTAATCCTGAGGTCTTTAAATCACCATAGCCCATAAATTTTTAGTGAGTTAAGTAATATATAAGATTTTTTATTTTATCTCAATAATTACAGTGAAAAAGATTGCTTCAATATTTTTAATTAAAATTAATATTACTGTGTATTACCCGACAAGGAATTAAAAGATGAGATATTTGAAGATTTCCCTAGTGCCACACCACTTCCAGATAACTGTTTAAAGGCTTTGGGTGATACTCACGGATCCACCTCCAGGCGCAGTCCAAGCTTGCATCTGTTGGCCAGCCTCTTCAGTTCCACCACATCCTTAAATTGAGTGGAAGAGGCAGTGGGACAAAGGTACTGCGGCTTCCAGAGACGAGCCTCCTCCACTAGCTTTGGACATTCTGCCTGTGCTGGTGGACGGGGGTAGAGACAACATTCACTCCCGGAAGGAGCAGACACTAAGGAAAAGCATAGTCAACCCACAACTATCTCGGAGATGCTCAACTAGAAGGAACTTAGAGACTTTAGAAGATCTGCAAAGGAAACACTGTGTGATATAATTATATGGATAAAATATGAGGACCGTGCCAGACTCTACTTTGTGCTTAAACAGTACAAATGGATTCATTAGCCGGCCAAGCTTTGAGAAGGGAAACTTCCGCCTGCCTCCACACAGTAGCAGGGGCTGTTGCATCCCCCATCTAGGGTAATCATTTTCCTGCTCTTAAACGTTTATTTCATAGCTTTTTGTCATTACATAACTACTTTAATTCAGACAGAACATTTCTAGCCATGGCCATCACACCATAGGTGAAGCTTGGCTCCCAGCTTTAGATCTGGCATCATTAACCATAATGCAGGCATGTAAACGAACACACATCTTGTTAAAGAAGAGAGTAATTCTTCTCAGTTCCGATGGAAAATGACATATGAAGAGTTTCTCCCTCACTACAAATAATTAATTACTTGGTCAGTCAATTAGTTTATTTAAAACCACACATTCTTTGTGTAGTAGAGAATGACCCTGTGTCCTACTTCCAGTTTCCCAGGAGGAGCACAGGGTGCTGGAGACCAATCCCAGGGCTTTGGCATGTTGAGCAGACACTATGGACTGAGCTACCTCTAAAACTCAGCACAAGTATTTCAGGCAGTGGTTATTCTGTATTGCTCTGTACACACCCACATTTTATGACTATGTGAGGTAAGATAAAGGCTGAATTTATTCCAGAGCCTGTACTGATGGAGGAAGGCCATTGGTTAATTAAATAAAGAAGCTGCTTGCCCTGATAGGTTAAAACGCAGGGGGAGGAGTAAACGGAGCAGAATGCTGGGCGGAAGAGGAAGTGAGCTCAGAGACTCGACAGCTCTCCTCAAGGGGGCAGACGCCTCAGAGAGACACGAGATGCTCCACTCTTGAGGGCAGAGGCGAGAGCTCTGCTCTCTGAGGCACACGTGATGAAGCTCTGACCCAGGATGGACGTAGGCTAAAATCTTCCCGGTAAGCGCACCTTGGGGTGCTACACACAGATGATTAGAAATGGGCTAGTCCAGGTGCGAGAGTTAGCCTAGAAGAGAATGGACAAGCAGTGATTAAAAAAATACAGTGTCCGTGTAATTATTTTGGGTATAAAGCTAGCCGTGCGGGCAGCGGGGTGCTGGGGAGCAGCCCCACTGCTCGTATTACTACAGATGGCGCCCAGACGTGTGGACAACACAGTGGAAGTCAGCATCTCATGGCAGAGTTGACATTCCAGTCACCTCAGCACTGCAGCTTTGTAGGTTGTATTTCTGCCTCTGTCAGCTGAGTGGGTCTTGAAGCACTATATACTTTGTACAGAAGGAAAGGAGGTAGTGCATGCCTCTTGCTGTCCCTTTAGTTAGACAGTTGAATGGATGCCAGTCAGATAAACTGTTATTCAGGTAAAAATTCCTATTTGTTTCTTTCCTAACACATCTGAACTATTTGTTTGGTTTTGCTGGAAGCTCCTAAATTAGAATAGCATGTCTATCCCTCGTCTAGTCTCGTTTCATATATAAACTCTGCCTCTGATTTAGATTTAGATGCTTGAGGTCACTCCCTCCTCCCCTATGTCCATTCCTGGAGATCAGATTAACACATTTGAGCAGTTTCAACCCAAACTAGGAGTGTGGTTTTTAGAGCACACTCAGAAACCACATTCGTCTTCTCCCATAAAGATGCATTTGATTTTACCAAATGTCCTGAAGTCTCTTGAGTTTTGTGTTTTTTTGCATTCAGAGGGGATGCCTTTTTATATCCCACTCTAAATGGTACCCCCAGACTCCACATGTATGCTCCTAAAAACACCAGTATCACTTGATAAATGATTCTTCGAGTGCTTCAGAGCCTCTGCTCTATCTATTCTTCCTGGAGACACTCAGAAGAACTCCCTCAAGAACCTGAGTCAGTCTGGCCTCTGTGGTGGTGACTGTACTTTTGTTCTCATGGCAAAATTTGGTTTTTAGCTAAACAAAGCTATTATTGTTGGAAGGTAAAATTTCTCTGCTAGTGTTTCAGAAAAACATATTTCTGAATGTAAAAGTTATGACATTGCCCAAAGCAACTCAACAAAACCAAAAGACTCTTTTGACCAATATTTTAGCATTAATTTCCACAAAATGAAGAAATAAATGAATGATTTCAACATCCTTTCAGACTGCAGGACGAAGGATATCTTCATGATAAAAGTGACAACTTCTGAGGTGGAAGCTTGGTGGCAAGGATGCAGCATGCCACATCGTCTCATGCCTTTGCGTTCTGGTGCTCTGTGATCCATCTTCTATTTCAGTCTTAGTGTAATGAAATGTTACTTAAAAGAAAAGTGATCGTGTGTTAAAATCACTAATTGATTCACTTGGAGACCTGCAAGGACTGCTGGGAGTTTATGTGTCCTTTCCCATGGCTAGGGCATTTTCCACATATAAATCTAAGTTTACATTCCTTAAAATAGGGAAAATGGGGCAAAATTACCTGGCAAGAATCTATAAACCATCTGTTACATGCTTTAGAAAGAAGGAGTTTCATTAGTCTATAAAGTTTGTCCCCCAACCCTACTGCAATGAAGCACAGATGTCTTTTCTTGGAAAGTATCGTCTACTAAATAGTTCGAATATATTGTCTCCATCAGGAAGGAGTTGGTGGTACATTAATTTCAGTTAGCGTAATCCCATACACCACATCCTGTGCCAGCAAAATGAAAGGCCCATTACTGTATTCTCCCCATACAGTCGTCAATCCCGAGACTGCCTAGCGTGTTACTTTTTAATGAGATGAAAGTTGGTGTCCAGCCTCTGAGATATAAATACTATGTCTATATTTCTGGATTCTGCAGTAATCAGGACTTAGCTTTAGTGAACTCAGCTATCTTGATGACTGCAGTTGAACCCATATTGGGGTTGGGAAAAGGAAAGCCCCCTGCTCCCTAAGTTCTAACACCTTGTTCTTGAAAAGAAGGCGAAGCATTAATTTGTGAAAGCCTTATAGAAAGAATGGACCTGTGCAGAGGTATGGAAGTTATCACTGATGCTAAACCAGGGTAGCTACTTGAAGAACAGAGAAATGCATCTGATGACTAAGTTGGCCTGCAGGTGCAAGTCTCCATCCTTGGAGGTGGGTCATGATTTATAGTCTGCTGACACCTCCAGACCCACAGGAGGCCAATGAGTCATATTCAAGTGTACATTCCAGTTCTGGCCGACTCTACCCCGAGCAGCCTGAAGAACTCAAAAGCCAAAATAAGCAGAGATTCTAGGCTCAGTGCTGACTTTCTGTGTCAGTGGCAAAGCTAGCTTCCAGTTTCCCAAGTAAAGAAGCAACTCCAAGGAACATCTTTCATGTGTGCGTCTGTTACCAGTTTTATTCAAAGCTGGCCTGTTTGTTTTGTGTTGGACATGAGTTGACCCTCTTGCTACTCTAATAGCATATTTGTTGCTGCTTTTTTTTATTTTTAAGATAAAGTATATGCATCTTATTTTTGTGAGGCAGCCTTCATCTACCTGCAGTAAAAAATAAAACATTTTCCAATTTATTTAATTTATATTTTCAAATATATTTCCACTTAAAATTACATAGAATTGGCTGTGATCACAGTGTTTTAGATTCCTCCAACATACAACCAGGTTTATATTATTATTTTGAGACCATTCAACACAGGCATGTTTTACACCTTAATGGAGCTAAGAATCCACAGATGTGCAGTGTGGCCTTCCAAAGTCCCTGGCCTGTTAGTAGCAAAAGCAAGGTTGCTGTGAATCATCCATCACATTCTCTACCCTGATAGAGTCCGTAGTGCATCAAGTGTCTTGTAACAAAGCATTGCTTGGTTTCTAATACAAAAGGTTATAAATATGAAATGTGGTGACTATATCTCTATAGCAAGTGTTTTCTCATTAGGGAACAAAAATGACTTTTAATAGATTAGAGGCTGTTGTGACATTGTAAGCTGCTTGTACTGAATTCTTACATAAGCTTTACAGCTCTCTTATAAAGGCATCTGATAAACAGATTGCTTCTCATTCTCCCAATCTTGAGGGGAAAAAAAAAGAAAATAAAAGAAGATGGGAAGATGAAACATCAAGTGTTTCTTTGATGACTGGGTCCTTCTTCCTAGAGGTGTAAACCAAATCAAGCCTGTTCAACATAACCATGTTCTTTCATCTCAGAGGGAAGAGGGGGAAATGAACTAAGAGGCCAGGAAGTGAACCAACTGGATCCCTCTGTCAGAACAAAACATCACCAGGAGGAAAACTACCTCCCTAGAAATTTGCGCTGCACTTGTGTGCAGTGATGTTTGTTAAGCAGCAAATCACAGCAGGAGGACACACTCAGAGTTTTACATTGACTGTTGAATTGGCACAGTGCTCACCGCAAAGTAGTGAGCAGTGTAGCATTTATTCTCTGCTCATAGACTGTTTGTATTGCATCTTATCTAGAACCTACGATTTTGTTTCTCTTGTTTTGTTTGGAGACAGGGTCCCTGAACTAGCCTAGACTGGTCACAGTCTTAACATCTTCATGCTTCTGTCTTGCAAGTGCTGGGGTCACACGACCTTGTAAGCACACATGTTTTCTCTCCTTTATAGTAAACAATCACCTGATCAAAAAGTATAGGCAAACTGACAACAGTGGCCTATATTTGAGATTCTGTCCTGTCTCAACCTTCTGCAGACATTCATTTTTCTGTTAATAAAAGTATATGCCGAGATTATTTTCTAAATGCTTCATAGTTGTCAAGTTCTACAATCATCTTTGGTGTCCCCTACTAAGCACAGTTGATATGGACCTATAAAACTCAGTACATCCTTAAGTTTTAATTGAGGGAAACCAGATTGTGGGAGATGCAGCGATGATATACACTGTTGCCTTCTCTCTTGCCCATCCCTCCTCCTCCTCCAAGTCTCCTGAAGGTGTGCTGGATCATTCTTGTTTCCTGTCCCTGTAATAGTGTTTGTGATTTCCTTGTGCTATTCCTTAGGGCTTAGCTTGTAATGTTGTGCAGCCACATGCATTGCTCTTGTGTGTAAGAAATGAATCTCTGCTCTGTAGAACCAGTTACTTCTTTTCCTAATTAAGATGCTGCTGTTTTAATTTTGATAGCAACTCTCTGTTTTAATCTCTATTATTAACAAACTTATATTTTAAACAAGACTTTAATTATAGCACTAATATTGTCAATTCTGTTAAAGAAAATGTTCAAGATAAATTCCCGGTGGGTGTTCATGTTGCTGGAGCAGTGTTATGTGAAATTGAATCTGCTCCCATCATGTACCTCCATGTATGTATGTGCACTTCTATACAGTAGTTACATGTGCTTTTGCTCTGCTCCAAGGATGCTAATTCACGGATACTAGTTCCATTTCAGTGTTAGAGAGTCCATGCCCTTGCAAAAGGGCAGTAGTTTGTGACACTCACAGTCCAGAATGTCGTATGGTTATTACATTGTTGTAATGTGTCTGTGATAACAGTGTCATGTTTTTGAAAGGTATGGTGTGGAGCCTCCTGGTCTGATAAAGCTGGAAAAAGAAATTGAACAAGAAGAGACCCTGTCTGCCCCGTCTCCTTCACCTTCTCCTTCATCCAAGTCTTCAGGAAAGAAGAGCACTGGGAACCTACTGGACGACGCAGTGAGTGTGGAGTTTACCACTAAACCTCCCCCGCCTTCTTGGATCAGTTTGGCCTTAATGCATTTCAGCTTCTTTGAATTCATTTTAACTCCAATGAGAAAAATCTGTGCTCCTTCAGCTCATCGTGAAACTCACAGCCAAAACAGTGATTTAAAATAAAGTGCCACTTAATTCCATTGCACAGTGTCTTAAACCCTAGGAAATGAGTCAACCCCTTGAAAGTGGTTTCTGAAAGCACTTCATCCTTGTTCTTCGCTCCTGATTCCTCCTCTCATGGATATAAACTGGAGACACAGAATCTTGAGGATTGTTGAGAAGGGGACACAGCATCTGACAGGAAGATGACTGTACTTATTGATTGCCGGGTATTGGGCTAGAGCTGACCATTTTTTTTCTTAAGAGCTCTTACATCTGAAAGGAAGGTTGCTTGCAGAGGGGGAGATTGGAGGCTGTGTGATGCCTAAAAGAGAGGAGCTTAGGTTCCCTCGGGTGTTTGTCTAACTCTGGGGTTTATCCACTCTGCAGTCCTCTAGGTACAGGGTTCTGGTGATTAGGTCATACTTCGGTGATATCCTCATTTTCAGGATAAGCAGTTTCTAGGTATAGTAAGCAGTTCTTTCTCATGACAGTGGTGTGCTGGACAAATATTCCCATGTGCTGTGTGCTTGTGTCTTATATGCATGAAGATATTAATAAATGAGAGAAGCCAGGAGTTTTCTTGATGTAGCCTGTGCAAAGTTTGCATTTAGGGGTTATAATTGCCTGCAAACTTAGAGGACATGAGAGTGGGAGAGCATAAGACCGAAGTATGTCTTGGCAGAGCGAGCAAAGTCCTTGGAAGCCTGCAGCAATCTTGATGCTGGTTTTGATAGGATGCAGGCCGCCAAGACTGCAGGCCTCCTTCTCTAGTGTCTGAGTGAGAAAGAGAGGGAGATTCAGGAAAAGACACGCACCTTTCTTTTGCTCTTCTCCACATGATAAATTTTAAAAAAGCAGAAGCTTAACTAACTGCCTAAGCAGCTATGGGTCCCCACAAAGACAACAAATTTAAGCCTGTCTCACCAAGATATCTTATACAGTGCATCTTAATCTGAGTTCTTTGATAGCCACTCACTCCCTTCAGAATGCACAAATAGCCAGGGAGCTCTCATCCCACAGCAGGTGTTTCGGGTGCTTTTAGGGTGAGTCCCATGCCTTGCGTCTCTTAAAGCTCCATTTTCAAACACTGAACAGTAGTTGGATAATGCTGTATAATGATAAAAGCATGCTGCTTACATGTTGAGAGTCATTTTCTCATCGTGTATTATGCATGAGTTGAGTCTTCCTACAGATGTGTCTCTGGGCCACCATACACATTCTTACTCCTTCCCATCTCAGCCGTGACATCTTCTTACATTCTCTCCTCCCTACACCATGGTGCCAGGCCTGAAGAGTGTCTGGCTGATGTTACCATTACCTCCTTGGCTCAGCCAGGGGAACTCTCAGCTTTTCTTTATGAGGCTCATGCCTGTTCTTACGGTAGCTTTGTTTCAGCAGTAGATTCCTGGAGTTCTTCTCTGCCAGTATCCCTGCAGCCAGCACGCTGTGACAGAATGCCAGTCAGATGGTTAGAATTATTGTAGGATCCTCTAGGATCCCCAAGCCCTGCCCAGCTGACACCTCCCAGGCCTCCTTGTTATGACCCAATGTGCTTTCCATTCCTTTTTTCTTTGAACCACCTCTTTCATATCGAGGTAGCAACTGTTAGGTTTTTATAAACATATTTCTCGATTCTTTTCTAAATACATATTTTAATGTATTTTAATATTGAGCTTGTGTTACCTCACACACATGTGTGCATGTGTTCCTTGGGAGTGCTATTAATGTACACATGCATGTTCATGCATGCAGAGCCTAGAGGCCTATCTTGGAAGTCTTACTTTTAGCTCTTTACCTTTTAATTTAATTTATTTTTTTTAAAAAAATATTATACAGGGCATCTCACTAAACCTGGAGCTCATCATTTCAGGCCAACTAGCTGGCCAGAGAGCTACAGGGATCTTCCTGTGCTCATTCCCCCAGTTATAGATATGTGCTGGCTTTTTTTTTTTTTTTTTTGACATGGCTGTTGAGGATCCAAATTCATGTTTTCGTATTTGTATGGCAAGCATTTTACCCACAGAGCCATTTCCTCAGCCCACACATGAAGATTTTTCTTGGCATTTTTCAACAATGTTACAGCTTGCTTATTGTTCTCTAAGGTATTTGTAAGTACGCAATGAAACAGTTTTCAGCGAGGCCTAAATATCCATTCCTCTCAAGGGACAGTCTAATTTTCACAATCAAGTATGGTGCTTTATTGGTCTACATCTAACCAGCTTCCTGGTATAGATGCTCAGTGTGATGCCTCCTCTCTATCCTCTGTATTTGGTTATCTCTTCTGAAACATGTGCCGTTTGTGCTTTTCTAGGTGTTAGAATAGGTGCTGCCATTTGAGATCAAAACCAGAGGAAGGAGCAAGAAGGCTCCTGTCTCTTTACCACTTTGTCTCTTGGCTAGCCATTCCTCATTTTTGGGAAGGAGAGACATATGAAGAGAACCCCCAAGGTGAAGAATAACTCCTAGAGGGATCTGAGGCTGTTTCATCATTAGTCTAGCTCAGATTAAAGGACTAGTGGTGTAGAGACCTGAGAAGGCAGGACCCTCAAGCTGTGGCTCTACATTCTGTTCTTCCAGCCCAAAGCTGTGTGGACCCTTGAGAGGAACCTCGAGCATATAACTATTGGTGTGATGGAGGAGTGTGTGATAGTGGACACATTTAATGTGCTAAGTGGACACATCCACCTCTTACCAGTGAGAATTCTTGTGTCCCATAAACCTCAGAAGAACTACCACTACAATCTTTCCTGTGGGGAAAGAGTCGGTTAACATAGGAAATGCGAAGTATCGCTGTCTCAGCCTGGCATTCAGAGAGCTTGCCAGCATCACACAGCTGCTGAGCTCTCTTAAAAGATCTAGCTAACCTAGCATTTTCCAAATATACTAGAACATAAACCTTCTTTACAGTTTCCTCCATTCTTCAGTCTTGTAGACTACACTGAATTTTTTTGCATTGTGTTTAAGCGACACTATTTTCCTGAAATATTTGATCCTCAAGACAGTGGGACAGAAGGGAACCTAATTTGAATCTCATTAACGGTTTACAAGGAAATAGCCATCATTATAGCTGCTTTACCATGCACTAGGAACATGTAGCTGTTTGGAACTGAACTTGATGTAACTCAATAAATATATGGAGAGAAGGAATTGAAAAACGATGATTCTCTAAGTTCGTGTGTGTAATTAGCAGTGGGTTGTTTTGTACAGAGTTATTGTATGCCTCCCCCAAAGGAAAGAAAGATGAGGTGTGGAAGAGGAAAGGAAGGAAGTAAAGGAAACAGAAGCAGAAGACAGAGAAAGAAAGGGATTCCCATGCCAAGATGATCATCTTCCATTGTAGAACTCCAGAAAGAGCCAGGACTGGAGTCACCTTTGTTTGCTCACATTTTCTTGTCTGATTCTTAGGGGAACTGCATGGAAATAGGCGACCTTTTATGTAGACAATACAGCCCCTTCCTTAATCAAGATTTCACAGAGGAAACACAGTGGTGTCCTTTCCAAAGCTTTATTCCCTCTGTCCTGAGGCTGCGATCCAGCTATGATAGGCAGCGAGGTCTGCCTGAGTGCTCCTCTGTGCCGTCCCTTGTGTTGAGCTTGCTCTCACAGGGAGCTGAATGCAGTTCTAAGAAATGACTTACTGTCTCCCTTCTCTTCATCAACTTCCTCAGTCTGGGGATGAAAGATATTGTAATTCTGAGTAACCAGGCCCCTCTTGAAATCTCATTTTAGCTGCAAACTGGCTGGGTTCTGAGCCAAGAACAGAGCACCTGGCAGACAGAGTTACCTCTTGGTAATGTCAGAAGCAGGACTCTGATCATTCACTGTTAACTTAACAGTGCGTTTCCACTGCCCCTGGTCTGCCTCTGCCCCTGACACAAATGAAAAAAAAAAATCCCTTGATTTACAAACAAATAAGTCTATCTTTGTAGTGAGGAAAGCATGAACAAAGGACAGGCCGCTTGAGAAAATGTTTCTCACGCTAATTTGCCATTAATAGGATCTGTACTTTTTTTCTGAGGAACTTGCAAGATGGAGATGTTGCCCACACAGACTTAGGATAGTTTTTTGTCAATAGAGAATTTGCTCAGTAAGTTGCAATGCCTTGGTCCTTGAGTTTTGTTGCTCTCTAATCTCCTAGATGACAAAGATCTCATCCCTGTCTCCTAGCCTCCTAGCTCCTTTATGTCATGCTTACTCTTTTCTTTAAAGCCTTTATGGTAGTGGTACGGGTGAATATATGTGTGTGTGTGTGTGTGTGTGTGTGTGTGTGTGTGTGACATTTTACAAACATCTGTAGGAAGAGATCAGAACACTGAAAATAATGCATAGGTGCACTTGACTTCATGGCTGGTTCAGAATGTGAGTCTGTCTTGTAAGGGATTGCTTCACTATTTCTTATTTATACCACTAAATCCATGGCCTGATTCCTAAATGAACAGCACATGTTCCCTCATTCTTTAGTGGAAGTGGAAGTCATCTTTAAGGCTGTCTGGATCAGGCTCCCTCTGCTCTGGTGATTTCTTTCTGGATCCAGGCCTCTTTTGTTCCAGTGATCTTTCGCGTGTGTCCTATGAAGATCCATTCTATTGTTAGTGTGACTAAGTATGTGTCCAGTGTCCATCTGTGGAGCTCCTCTTTGTTTCATTAGGGTGTTATGCCTTATGTCTAGGGTTTAAGATGAGGTAAGATATTATCTTAGCCCTTAAGGAGATGCTAAGGTTGAGCAATATTGCCTCACTAGGCTCCCGTCACAGTGATGACTCAGAATCTTAGGCTTGTGTTGTTAGAAAAAGATAGGATGGGAAAAGGGCTAATGGATCTGTGTGTCCTGAGTTAGTTCTTTCACTTTCAAAATAGTGCTATTTTGTTTGTGTCATTGAGGCACAGTTTGGTTGTTCTTAGGAAGGTTTTTTTTTTTCTTGCATTCCTCCTCCATTCCTGGTTTTTACTCTGTTGTCAGGAGCCTTCCATACTCTAGCAAAACCATTATATAATTCTTTTATAATAAAAGTTAAGGGAGTTCATAAACTACTTTCCTTATGGATTTTGCTTAGCAAAAGAGTGATTGAGTCACTATATCATTAAAAATAATGTTTGCAGTCCTGAGTGATAGCTCAGGGTAGAGAGTACTTACTGTTCAAGCATAAAGACCCTCATATAAACAAAACGTGGTCACACCTGTCCTATAACCGCAGTGCTGTGGGGATGGGGACAAGAGGATATCTGGGGCTTGCTGGTCACTAGCTCCAGGTTCAGTGAGAGACTCAGTATCAAGGAAATAAGGGTTAGGGTTGAGATCACCTAGTGTCCTCCTCCTCCTACACATTCACACACACACACACACACACACACACACACACACACACACACCTCACCAGCTTGTGAGTATATACCATATACTGACATACATATAAACACAGAGTAAATGAATAAGTAAATAAATAAACAATAGCTGGATTTCTTGATGTCCAACCATAAGTATCCTAACTTTCCTATCTGTTGAATTAATCTTAACTTTACAACATGGTAGCTACTAACAGCTGATTATAGTTCAAGGAAATTATGGATGAAGTATTTGGAACATATGAGATATTTGGGTTACTCTGGATTGTCTAAAATAGCTTCCTCATTAAAAAAACATTCTAGACGTTTCATGGATTATGAAAACCAACGAATTTTATAGAGATATTTTTAAGATTTGCAGTGTTCATGCCTGTTTATGAGCTCTCCAAAAGAATATTAATCAAATTCATGCTTTATTTTCTCATTTTAAATGCCAGCTAATACAGGATTTGATTGCTAAGATGGGATGGAACACAGATGAATATGAGTGATCTGTCGGTGAAATTTCAGGGGGAAAATCTTGGTGTTTCAAGCAAAACAAGAGTTTCCGAAAACAAATAATTTTGTTATCATTTGTTCCAAACTTAAATAAGTTCTAGTGGAATTGTATTAAAGAAGCATTCCATGTCTCGTGCATTCGCTCTAGCTTTCAGTATGGTTAGCTTATGCATGCTTTATTTTACCACTCATTGCCTTTGTCGTGTGGACCTCACACATGGTCTTTCTTGCTGTCCACCTTATGGCTGCTGTCATGACAGTTGATCTCATCTGCTCTCCTCCCTCCCCACCAGTGTCATCATCAACCGCACGTTGAGAACCTCAGAAGATGCTGCCAGACCCTGGTCTTCACATTTCAGCCAGGGTCCCTGTCTTAGTTAGGGTTTTATTGCTGTGAAAAGACACCATGACCACATCAATTCTTATAAAGGAAAATGTTTAGCTGGGCCTAGCTTACAGTCTGAGAGGCTCAGTCCATTATCATCATGGCAGGATATGGTGATATACAGACAGACATGATGTTGGAGAAGGAACTGAGAATTCTACGTCTTGATCCTCAGGCAGCAGAGGGACTGTCACACTAGGCCTAGCTTCAGTGTATGAGACCACAAAGCCCACTCCCATAGTGACACACTACCTCAAACAAGGCTATATCTTCTCATTATGCCATTCCCTATGCCCTCATGTTCACACCACTACAGTCCCTGTGCCCACATCGTTTCTGATATAGAACAAGTCTAAATGATTAAGTTTGGCCATGTTTGAATGCTTGGAGAATAATCACATACGATTTTATTGGGGATAATGAATGTGCTACTCTATTTCAGGTAAAAAGAATCTCTGAAGATCCTCCCTGCAAGTGCCCAACTAAGTTCTGTGTGGAGCGACTCTCTCAAGGTCGATACCGAGTGGGAGAGAAGATCCTCTTCATCAGGGTAAAGTCCTCTTTCTCCTTCTCCTCTCGTCCTACGGGAACGTTTTTCGAATCCGAGTAGTCAGAGAAAATGTCAAGGGAGCTATGGCATGTGACTGGCCAGAAACACCTTCTGGTGTCATTGAGGCTGCAGGGAGTGGACATGATAATATGCTGTGGAAAGCTGGGTGAACAGAGCATGTCTTTATGCATACAGAGGTATCGGCTCCCATGGAACAAGGTAGCCATTTATGTTTCCTGGACTGGAATGAAAATGTGCCCTTCCAGGACCTTCCATATATCATAGTGTGGAAAGAAATCATCGCCCTTTTGGTTCTGGGCAGCTTTTCAGATTAGTTTGGCACGGGTTTTCCACAAGTCTGGATTAGAGACCCATGTGATGAGATGAAAAACTCTATCTCAGAAACTGGGGATAGAGTGTAGTTGGAAGGAGGCTTGATTGCCTTGCATCCCGGGGTCCTGGGTTTGATCCCCAAAACACCACAAAAAAACCCTCAGCACAGTATCCTGGCTTAACAGTGACTAACACTTCCCATCTGGATTAGAAGAGAGAATGGCTCCAGCTTAAATCACCGGTATCCTTGGGGGCTGACACTGGCTCTGTAAGGCTGAGTTTAAAGCTTTTTACTCCAAATCTGCTTTGCTAACAGTTAAGAGAGTTTGGTGTCTCAAAACAAGTTTGTGATATTTGCGAATGCCAAAACTTCTTTAAAGCTAATGAAAATGTAACCTCATATATACCCCTTGAAAGCTTTGGTTCAGAAAAGTTGTTTTTTCTTCTGTGTCCTTTGGGCCCTTCCTAAGGAAAGCACGCTTTTCTCGTTTGAGCCTGTTAAAAGCGTCATGTTGATCACCTTGTAGAACTGAAGCATCTTAATGTTTGCATCAGGTAAGATCGAGGACCACCAAACACTTGTCTGAGATGACCTACAGGAAACTCTCAGTGTGAGATTTTATTCATTTCAACTTGCAGCTGAAATGTAGTAGTACAGCAGGCCTCTTTAAAAATCTGAAACATGGATAAAGAAATTTTTATCTTAAACTTTTTCGATCATTTCATATTTTTACCTAATTTCAGGTTAATGTTGACTCAGTATAAACAAATCCAGGTAATAATAGCTTTTCTGCTTATGATATAAACAGACCATTTAGAGGTCCATGAATCACCCTGGATTTAGGGCCTAGCTGGGGAAGGCAGGCGCCCAGATTGCTGCTGTTGCCTTGCTTTTTCCTTGCAAGGATAAGATGCCTTTTAAAGCTCAGTTGCCTGCCTGCACATCACCACATTAAATAACGATGCTTCAGAGTCTCTATGGATGCATTAACATTTTACCAGGCTGATGGATCAGTTGAGAATTAGCCTCCCCTAGAATGAGACCCCAGAGCCTACAATCAAAACAGGGCCTTATTAAACAGCCTTTCTTTTTGTGATAGAAATGTTAATAACTTGGACACTGTTTCCTCCACTGTCACCTAGGATCTCCAGGCAAAAGAATCCATATGCATACTTAATTGTGTCTGTCTGCTCTTCGTATCTGTTCAATTGCCAGAGAATCTGATATTCGTGTTTATAGACAGCATAAGATTTTATAACAGTTACCAGGTGAGCTAGTTATTGACGGTCATTTTTCTTTTTCAGGAAATGCTTCTTTTCTGCTAATTTTATTCTGTCATTTATAGAAGAATTCAGGCTTTTATTGTGAGTGAAGTCATCAGGTTCCCGAGTGATGGTGTTTACACTTAGTGTGTCACAGGCAGACAAGCCTGTAAAATCATGCCCCACAGTGGGTTGGCTCACGACTGGGAGCAAGGTGCAGCATCAGGCTGGCAGGACGTGGTTGCAGCAGTTTTCAGTCACATTTAACCACAAACCTTGCACTGTCACATCATGTAAAAATTGATTTTTTCCTCAAAAAATATAGTTTTAAGGAGCTTTTGTATCACTACTTAAACTGGAAACTTAATCTGTGTTTACAAAGCTAAATGCCATGAACACATTTTCACAGATATTTTAAATATTTTTATTCTTAAGAATTTCATGTATACATATTTTCATCATATCTTCCCTACTCTCTTTTTAACTCCTCCCTACATCTCTCCTTCCAATTTCATGTGTTTTGCTCTTTAACAACCCATTGAGTCAGGTGTGTGTTGCTTGTATATACGTCAGTGTGGGGCCATCCAGTGGAACACGGTCAACCCTTACCTGGAAATACCTGACTCCTTCTCCGAGTCTCCATAGCTTCCATTAGCTCCTCAGCTCCCTCCCCTCATCCTTGCTGAGCTGTTGACTGACTGATTGTGTGCATGCGGTCAGAGCTATTATGAGTTCACAAGCCCAGTGGCTATGGAGCACCCAACAGACACCATTCCACAGTCTTCCTCTATATCTTCCCATCTCTACCCCCCTTCCATGATACTTCCCGAGTCTGAGAATCAGGAGTTGTGATCTACAGACCCACTATGAAATTAATTTTGTCACCGTTTTGAATTATGATGTAAATATTTTGAGATAAGAGGATTGCCAAAGGGGTTGCAATCCATAGGCTGAGAACCTTGGAATTAGTCTCTACCCAAATATAATGAAGCCCTTAGTACAGTGAACAAACCTCTAGTTTTTTAGTTCTGGTTTTAATCTACTATATCTTAGTAATCTTCTCACAAATGAAAAATTATAATAATTGTCTCTACATGATGAACAACAATTTCCCAATGCCAGATTTTTCCCTATATTTCTCATGAACAAAACTGTGGGGTTGTTTTGGGGAGCTAGACCGGGGAGTTGGTTCCCCACGTAAAGCATGCGCCACACAAGCATGGGGACCGGGTTCATCAGAATCCAGGGAAAACTGCACTTGTAACCTTGGCAGCAGGTGGAGACAGGAGAATCCCTAGAAACTTGCAAGCTAGGTAGCCTGCTTAGCAGCAGTAACATGCAAAAGAAAGCCTGTGTTTAAGAAGGGGGACAAGAAGGACAAATCTCTAGAGTTGTTCCCTGATTTCTGTATGTGCACGATGGCATGTATGGACATGTGGTCGCACACTGGAACCTATGTGCTCATGCACACAAACAATACACACACGCATTTTTTTCCATCATAATATTTTTATTGATTATTTAGGTGTTTCACATCATGTACCCAGACCACATGCACTTCCCATTCCTCCCAGGTCTGCCTTCTGCCTTGTGACTCCCCACCCCTGAAAAACAAAGAAGAAAAAAAAGCCACAAGTCCAATTTGTATTGCCCATATACTCACTGGAGATGGTCAAAATCCTAGTAGCCAGCTCCTTAAAGAAAACTGAGTCTTTCCCACCCACACCCCTGCCAGAAGTCTGCAATAGAGTTTTTAGTGTTTTGTTTTGTTTTTTCTTTAAAAGCAAGTTGGCATCTATTCTGAAGGTAGAACCTTTCTATCATTCATGGTAAATCTCTCATTTATTTCAGGATTCAGGTGACCATGCCAAAAATCTCTTTAACAATTTCTCAGTAACAGAGGTATTAATATTTCCAGTCCGCCAAACAAGGCTCCTAGCTGCTATCTGGATTCCTGCATGCCCTTTCTCCCTCCATCTACTGCATTCTAATGGGGCCTCCCATATTGAAAATTCATCTGCAGCACTGTGTGTAAGCTTGGGGGATGATTTCAGAATCCCCAGTGGGATAACTATTGTGCAGTCTTACTGTGACTTGTAAAGTGTCCCCAGGTGAGCCACATCAACATCTGGGAACCCTATACAATGCAGACTCTTGCACCTTCCCAGAGCGAAGCAGAAACTCTAAGGTTCAGGTCAAACAACTGGTGTTTTCACAAGTCTGTGAGTAGTCAGCATGTGTCCTGGAGCTTGAAAATCACGTATCTTTAGAGAGAAAGAACTCCATATAGGAGGAGAGTCCCTGAGGGGGTCACACAATCAGAAATACACACGCATCTCATTACAAAAGAACATTAACCTTAAGGTACAGAAAATTTTCATTCCATTTGAACATCTGTTTTCTTTCTCTGTGTATGGGTGTGTTTGCCTGCATGTATGTCTGTGCTCCATGTGTATATAGTAGCCATGGAGACCAGAAGGGAATCAGATTCCCTGAAATTAAAGTTACTGTGGTTGTAAGACACACTATAGGTACTGGGAATTGGACTTGGAAGAGCAACCATCTCTCCAGCTTCCAGAAAATGAATATTTTGAAAACATTTGTGTATTGCATGGGAGTGGCTAATGTACATCATAAAGAGTAAGCTTGTCAGTCATGTAAAGTGGTTTATATGGAAATAACTATATAGATAAAATGAATAAAATGGTGAAAACTGAAGACCATTTTTATATGCTGTGAGAGCATAGAGTCATGAACATGAAAGTGTTTTCTTCTTTATTTTTACCGATAAAGACTATTAAAATAGGACCCAAGAGAAGTCAGCAAACTGGAACAATTATAAATTTAAAATAATTAAAGGTCCTTTGAAAACTGTTGTTTAATTAGCTGACTGTTCATTTTAATGGATCTTCTTTGAGCTTACCTCTTCTGGAGGAGGGCAAGGGGCTGCATTGCAGTTCTGTTGCTGTTATTTGGGCCAGGATGGATGATGTAGTTTGTTTAAACTTCTGTAGCATGAGGGCTGGCTTGTTGGGTTTTCTGTCCCTCCCGGTCCCCCAGCCATTTAGTCCCAGAGAAAATCCACAGAAGTCTCCATAAGATTATAAACTGATTGGCCCATTAGCTCAGGCTTCTTATTAGCTCTCGTAACATATATTAACCCATTATTCTTATCTATGTTAGCCATATGGCTAGGTACCTTTTTCAGCGGGGCAGGTCACATCCTGCTTCTTCGGTGGTGGTCTGGCAGGACTGGGAGGAATGGGCTTCCCCCTTCCTAGAATTCCCCTGTTCTCATTGCCCCGCCTCTACTTTCTGTCTGGTTGACCCACCTATACTTCCTGCCTGGGCAATCAGCATGTATTTAAAACATGATTGACAGAATACAGACAATTATCCTACTCAAACTTTTTACATATTTTTCAGTACTGATGCCTGGCAAAAGACAGCTTATTGGAAGGGTAATTATGGTTCAGAGTTTAAGACTATGTGGCCTGTTGTGGCATGGGTGACATGGGATGTGACCGTTGACTGGGAAGATGGCATTGCTCACTTCAGGCTGGACCTTACCTCTGGGAACACCCTCACAGACATGTCCAGGTGTGTGTCTCCTAAGTGATCCCAAATCTAGTTCTGCTGACAGAGCTCGCACCTGGATAAAGCTCTTCTCTGATTTTGTTTACAATTCTTTCCATTTTGAAATCTTACTTTGTTGATGATTATCTGTAGGAAACTCGCAAATATCAATTCCCTCTCTGAGTACTGTGTTTTGTCTCTGCAGACCTCACTAGTGACTGGAGCTGCAATCTCTTTGATCATCAATGCTTTAGTTATTTGATGACTCATCCCTGTAAAACTTAGCAATGTGGAAATACACCAGAATAATAGACCAGTATGAACAATCTGTACTTGTGTATGAAATAGTCACAAACTACGCTGCTGAGCCAGTAGATTTCCCATGGGGCAAAATCTCCACACTTAGCAACATTCCTCTAGTGTTGTGAGCAGGGCATCATATGCTTTGAGATAACATACGCATGAACATGAGAGTTTTCTAAATTAACCAGAATGTATTCCCATAATAATGGGAGCTAATAATAATAATAATTTGGGCTGTTCAAAGTATATTCTAAACAGTAAGCATTCTGAAAATTGGTGAAGACATCTGTAGAGATTGACAGTAAAGAGTTTTGCCAGCTTGTTAAATGACTCTAAATCACGATAGTTTGTGGTATGATGCTTTATTTACTCTTTTGGCTTTTGTGGGGGGATCTACCACCCAGCTGCCAAATAAATCACACACAGAGGCTTATTATTACTTATAAGTGCCTGGCCTTAGCTTGGCTTATTTCTAGCCAACTTTCCTTAATGTAAATTATCCCATCTACCATTTGTCTCTGGGCTTTTTTTTTTTATTTCTGTATATCTTACTTCCATTCTTACTCTGTGGCTGGCTGGGTGGCTCAGTGGCTGACCCTTGACCATCCTACCCTCCTTGTTCTCTCTTGTTTCTCTATTCCTTTTTCTTCTTCTGTTTATACTTTCTGCCTGCCAGCCCTGCCTGCCCTTGCTTCTGCCTTGCCATTGACAATTCAGCTCTTTATTAGACATCAGGTGCTTTAGACAGGCACAGCGTCACAGAGTTAAACAAATGCGCATAAACAAAAGTTCCCCGACAATAGCTGACTTTAGTAGTCTTTTCTGAACACTTGGATATCTTGCTGCAGTTCCTCACCACAGTGGTAGAAAACTTGCTGCTAAGACACAGGACTCGAGTGACTTCTGAAGTTACACAATCTGACTAGGGTGGCACATGCCTGCAGTCCCAGTGTTTGGAGGCTGAGGCAGGAGGACAGTGGGAAAAAGGGCCAGCCTGAGACACATAGTGAACCTAAAGTACATGGGCACAAAATGAAAGTGTCTCAATCTTTTCAAATCCTTTAAAATAGCTAATGAGTGGTAGAACTTAGGTCCAAACCCTCAGCTTTTACATTAACCCTTTACCACTAAGGGATACTGATTTCTTTACCTGCAGCTCTTGGAGCATTCAGTATTCATTCTCTAATCTTCTAGAGACAAAGTCCTGAGAAGTATTTCCCAAGCATATTCAACCTTAGAATTGGTCCCCATCCCTTGTTTTTCTTAGAGTATCATCTTAAGTTAGGGAGAACTCATTTTAGAAAAGATACTATGGGTTGAAACAAAACTTTAAATTATTTAAAACTCAGAATTGTATTGAAATACAAGTTTTCTGGAACTTCCTTACTACTGTTTAAAAAAAAAAAAGTATCTCAAGGCCCTTGCTAATGAAGAGTAAATACTGGGTCTGTACTCAGTTTTGTCTGGAAATGATTCCCAAGGAAATAGGCAGAGAGACTTTGTAGGAAAGACAACGGAAATTTAATTGGTGCCATTTGTGCTCGGAAGTTCCCAAAGTACTTTGCGTACTTTGTCTAAGAGATTCAACTCTTTCCTATAGATAGCTAGGAAATTGTTTTTAATCTTTTCTATAGCTAAAAGAATGTTTACTATTTCAAGTAAGTGTTACATACATAAAGTTCCAGTCCAGACTCCTGGAAGAGCACACTCCACTTCAAGCCTCCTATAGTGCTGGCTGTCAAATGCTAGTCGTTTATAGAGTGGGGAAGGTGGTCCATTCCTGGGAGGGAGGTGGAGACAGAAGGGTCAGAAGCTGGGGGTCATCCTCAAACTTGCTATTTAGCCGAGGAAATGTGAGACTCTGTTTCCAACTAGATTAGCCTTTTTAAAATGATCTGTCCAGTTTTATGGCACATTTACAGTCGATTATAATAAATCACCCTGTGCCATTTTCCCTTAAAGTTCTCAGAATACAGAGTGCATTTCCCCTACGTGAACAACAGGGCTCATTCTGTCTGTGCAGCTTGTCACTTGCCTGCATCAGTCACAGTTAGTACGACTACTACAGATGCTAACCAAATGGCGCGGCTCAAAATGTGTTGTCTTCTTTCAGTGTCAAAAGGAGTCAGAGCTCTGTACAACTTAAGGTATGCCATTATCTGCTTGAATCCCATAATAAAACTCAGACAATTCTCTGATTGCCCGAATCATCTTGTTGAGTCTTCCAATGGTAATTGTGGAAACTCTGAAGTCATTAGTTTTCTTTTGAGACATTTTCATAGGATACCTCTGCATTTTGTTCAACTTAATGCTCTTCCATCTTAAAAAAAATCTCATAGTTCCAGGCCTTTTGTCTCCCATCTTAAGAAATGTGAATGTCCAGAAGCCCTAAGTAAAAGACAATAAATAATTTAGCTGGCAGTCAGGAGAAGGGTTTGCAGAGACACCTTCTGCAAACTGTCTTTGAATTAACTCATCTTGGATCAACAGAAAGGTCACACACATTGTTACTGACTTCGTGAGATTTTTTTCTTTGCCCTAAAATTTCTTCAGAATATTAAGTCTGTGTGGTGAAAATCAACTCACTATGGCTGGATAAGCCTGAGAGGTACCTAGATCTGTTGCCATAGTAACCGACCCTGGCACTGTCTTCTGGGTCGCAGAGGGGAGGTCCAATGAGAGAGTCCTATTACCTGCTGCTGTTTTGACACATATTGATTTACTGGGAGTAACAAATAGCCAGAGTCAAATTGCAGACTTCTCCTGGTGATGAAAAATGGGCTGTTGTGCAAAAACGCAGAGTTGTGAATAAGTAGGGAGCCAGAGTAAAGCCTCCGCTTGTCTCGTCTCAGGCACTGCAGGAGCAGCCATTACCCAGCACCTGGAAACCCATGTTTGTACCCATCCATCCACCCTGGAAAGTCATGAGAGGGGCAATTTTATTTTCAAAACCAGATTAATGGGTTATGCTTGTTTTTAGGCCTTGTTTCCATCTACGTACATAAAATCCCAGAACATGGCTACTGTGCTCAGATCCAAGGGAACGAAAAGGCGCATTTTTGAACACCTCCCGTTATGGTCCATTTGTCCCAGCACGGCATCAGTTTAGGCAAAGGAGCCCAAAATACTTAGCTGAATGAAGTAAATTCTGCATTTAAATTACCTTCTTTTAGAAAATGTGTTTGCTCCTTTAAAGAACTTTAACTTGGTATTAACCCATGTTTACTGGTGCTAACAACAGGGCGTAGATGACACTCTGGCAGGAATGTCTCTTTGGCACTTAACAAACGATAATAAATCCTGTTAGCCCTTTCTTTCTGAGGAAGTCATGTGTGGTAGAAAAATGCAAAAATAATTATTTAAGGAGTTACCCCCAACTGAAAGAACTCAGATGGTGTTGGCTTTGTGGGTTGGTGTGAACTCATTACTGAACACAACTCGGCCTTCAGCACAATAGCTTATGCTTCCAAAGCACAACTGAAAGGGGAACCAAGAAACTGTGACAAACCTCCCTGTAGTAGTCATAGCATCCTCCGCAGTGTGCGGTCCCTCCGCGGTGTGCCGTCCCTCTGCAGTGTGGCGTCCCTACACAGTGGCAATGGTCTGCTCACTGTGATGGGACTTTCACATCTTCCTTCAGGAGTTCCAACATCCCTCCGCTAGGAGTTTCAGATAATTCTTATTTTGACAGGACTTATCAAAGACATTGGCTTATACATGATCTCATTTTAGTCCTGTTGCTACTCTTCAAAAAAAGCCGATGTGATTTTTAATTTACGCATCCCACTGTTAGCTAGCAGAGGTTTAGTGACCTTGCAGAGGGCATCCAGACAGTAAGCAATAAGCCCAGTTTAAATTGTATTACAAAATTATGGTATCTGGATTTCATAAGTTTTAAATCTACATAATAAATTTTCTCATTTACATTTTCTTTAAGATGAAAATACTTAGCTGTGTTTGGTGGCACAAACTAATCCCTGGAGGCAGGTGCAGACAGAGCTCTGTTAATTTGGGGCCCACCTGGTGTACAAAAGAGTTCCAGAACAGCCAGAGCTGCTACACAGAGAAACTCCGTCTCAAAAAACAAAACATAGGGGGTTGGAGAGATGGCTCAGCGGTTAAGAGCATTGCCTGCTCTTCCAAAGGTCCTGAGTTCAATTCCCAGCAACCACATGGTGGCTCACAACCATCTGAAATGAGATCTGATGCCCTCTTCTGGCTGCAGGCAGACACACAGACAGAATATTGTATACATAATAAATAAATAAATAAGTAAATAAAAAACAAACAAAACATAACAAAACAATAAAACTAAAATTTGTCAGACATTTGCCTTAAAAAGAACAAAATGAACATTCCACAGTAATGTGAATTGCAAGTTGATATTTTCTCTTCCTTTTGTAGTCTTCCCAACAAGAATAGTTTTGGTTTAAGTCATCTATGCTAGTCCAAATGGGAGTTGTGTAGAGGGGAGAGGAATGAAAGGAATGGAGCAATTACACACAACATTCTGTGCTCTTGAATTATTGATGAGACTTGCTTAGCCTGAGGTGGAGAAACTGAATTATTTGTTTTTATAAGTCCTGCATAGTCCTCTCGCGGGCTCAGGCTGCATAAAGAGAACACAGCAGACCAAGAGGAAATACATCCACACTGGGCCATCGTGGAGCTTGTAGTGAGTATGCACGGACAGGCTAGGCAGTACAATATCTCCAGTAAGAAGGAACAGTATGCTCATTTAATGCTGTCGCCAATGCAGATAGAAAAGTCAAATTTCTGTATGGCCTGGTCAGTTCTGTCCTTGCCTGACATTTCCCTCTAATTCCTGAAAGATTTTATTCATTTCCACTTCTTGGTAAGACTGTATTATCTGTGCTAATGGCAGTTGGTGCCGTCCCCTTAGTCACAAAGCCTTGCGGCCCACTCACTGGAGTGGCACGTTCCAACATCCATAGCATTAATCATACTAATTGATATTTTTGACTTTGCCAGTAACTAATACATGGGAGTAATCATTTAAAATTTGGTAGCACATCGTTTTGTGTAAAATAGTCTCCTACCGCAGTGTCAGAAGCAAGAATTTGAGGAACTCCTCAGTGGTTCTTAACCTCCCTAAAGCTGCGAGCTGTGACCTTTAATGCAGTTTCTCGTGCTGTAGTGACCCACAACCATAAAGTTATTTTTTGTTGCTACTTCATAACTGTAATTTTGCTACTGTTATGAATCATAATGTAAATATCTGATACGGAGGCTGTCTGATATTCAATCCTTGTGAAAGGGTCGTTTAACCCCCAAAGGGATCAGCACCCACAGGTTGAAAACCCCTGCTCTAGACTGTGGGAAGAACAGGGTATAGAACTTCTGAACTGGTTATCAGTGTGTTCCTTTCCTTGTGATAAAATTCTTGCTTCTGACGCTGGGGGCCGGCTCTGCGTCACCTGTCTCCGCTGAATTCAGTCCTGCAGTCTGCTTTCCCAGGCAGTGGGACAGGGCCGCACACAGGCAGAGTGTGCCCTCACAGTGTGCCGAGAGGTGTGTCCCCTGCGTGATTCTAAAGCCAGTCACATTGACAATTGCAGTTCACTGTCAGGTGTCCTTATGATAAATCAACCTTCTTAAAATTGCTGAAATTACAAAATTAAACAAAAAAAATTTAAGATGTGCCCGTTTCCCCTCAGAAAGCAGTAAAGGGTGAGCACCGCATGAAAGAATTCTCTCCGGAATGCAGCCCTCTTGGTGGTGCCAGCTGCTGTCAGTTAGCGTCTCCCAGAGGCTTGTGGTCCAATAGCTGCACACTGGCTCAGCCCTTGTCAACACCACTGAAATGCCTTATTCTAGCCCAGAGTTCCTTTATGATAGTTTGTGATGTAAACAATGGTTAGTGAGCCACGAATCCAGTGTATAATTATATTTGAGATGCAGCCAGGTAAAGGGTTCTTTAGATTATTTTTGAAGACAACCTATCTGATGTTTCTGTCTCTTTCCCGGCAGTCCTCTTGGGTAGCCTTTTCCCTGCAATCCAGCCTCACAGACCATGCAGAGCAGAGACAATGGAGTCTTTCTCGGACTTCACTGAAAAGCACATGAGGTGCAGATTAGGTTTCATGTTTGTCTTTAAACCTTTGCGGAGGGCAGAAAGTCTCCAGAGTTCCAGACCACAGTAGTAATACCGTACACAACACTATGCTAACTTATCTCCATCTACACACGGGCCAGTCATGGCTGTTACCCAGCCTGGGGGTTGTTTTTGCTACTTACTCAGGGTGCTTTGAAATTCTGGATTATTGTGGGAAATGTAGACTCTCTTTGGGCATATAACTTTGTTGGCGACACATTGCCTCACTGCCCGAGAGGACTAAGGATAAGCAAGCAGCACTGCCCGTGTTCCTAGGGGACTCAGTGTAAGCCAGACTGTAGCTTACAGAAGGAAGTCCTGCAGACAGCCGTGCACACATGCTATAAAGCTCCACTCACAGATGTTAGGGAACGTCTGTTCAAGCTCACAGCCAGCATGAACAGTGACACGAGGTCTTCAGCAAGGAGGACCTCCTTTCACACGCAGGGATCACATTCGTCCTGTATATATTTCCTCAATGTCTTGTAACAACAGAATTAGCATTCCAGAGGAACTGGAATTTCAAGGTTATCTTAGCACCAAAGCTAGGAATAGGCTCTTTAGAGCCTGGTGCCCAACTCTAGTGGATCTGCTGAGTAATATAGGTGCCTGTTTCCAGTGAAAGAAGACTAGAGATGAAATACTCTAAGAATAAAATGGAAGATGACCTGGGCAGATAGCCAACCAGAGAACTGCCGCCACGTTGATATCCAGTCATAGTAAAGGAAATTCTTACTTCCCAGACATGACTCAGCTTGCCTCCTACACTGCGTCTGTGCAGAAAGCCTGGGCTGCAAACTGCAACTCCCACTCCCTCTGAACTCTTTACTGAATTGTCCGTCAGATAGAACAGATGACTCCTTGTAGCCCCATGACCTTGGACTGTCCCAAAATACATACTTGGTTACAACAGAAGGGCATGAAAGTGAGATGACACTGCATGGCACACAGCTTTGTGGTGTGGGGTCTTGTCAAAGAACAAGAGCCCGACATGGTGGGACAGGAAACCCAGGCCACGATAGCAGGATCCTTTGCTTAACATCTTTCTTAGACTTTCTTAGGCATCCTCTGGGCTGTGGCATTCTGTGCGAACTGAGAGCTGCACCTGGTGTCTATCCCCCGGGAAAATTCTTTCCTCACTTGCTTCCTTTGTTTTGGAACAGGAGACCACAGGACTCTAAAAAAGGGACCATCCTGACGTTTGCATTTTGAAACACCAAGACCCGATATAGTGTGTAATTCCCAGAGGATGTGTGCCTCTCTCGTCTCAAACACTGTGCACCCCAGTGTTATAAAACCATCCCCCACTACAGGATTTAAAGAGATAGTCATTCTTATCGTAACTAACAAAAAGCTTCCTTTAATCTTGTCACAGAGGATCAGTTTGCATTTTTAGGTGCTGCCGGTTCACCATCTGCAGTGGAGATGGAGAGAGCTTTATGAACCTGTATCTTCTTGTTTCAGTAGGGTCTTCATGGTTGTGCCTATGTCTCCACAGCCAAAGCAAAGCAGACACTGAAGGTAATTTCCTAGCTGCTTAGACCTCTCCCCTTCGCCTCCACTATAGAGCCTTGACTTCCAGTCAAACAAGGGCAGTTGGGCATCAGGGTTGATGGTCACATAGTTTTTTAGTAAAATATGAAACATTATTTCTCCCTGATTTTCTGCCTTCTACCTATCTACAGTAAATTTTTTAAATTTCTACAAATACAGTTTTTGCTTACATTTAAGTAAGAGATTCTTGTGATAGGAATGACACGCCTTTTAATTTTGGAGTGTTTCTGCTCTACTGTTGTACACAAATTGACTTCTGCAGTTTAGCACACATGTGGCTTGGCCTCATTTCTGTGCTGCACCAGTCCTAGTTCTGCTGCAGCTCTCATGCTCCCCATCATGTTTTCCCAGTTAGCACATACCCTGGTCTGACTGTAATGTCGCTTACACGGTAGAGACAGCTTCTAGTTTAAGGTCCTGAGTTTGCCAGCACACATAGAAGGAAGGCCTGACTCATTTTCTGTATTATTCTTCTAGACGAGAATATGATCTAAAAAAAAAAAGTAAACTTCAAAGAGCTTTGTCTCATTCACAGAAATACATAATACATTTAAAAGAAACTCTTTCGTAATTTCTCTTTTCATGAGATGGTTGGTGTGTCTCAGAACTAACTTGTGAGAAAACTAATTCTAGAGAGAACAGTTAAATGCATCTTTCATATATCACTATTCCTGTTTGCTTAGCATATGTGTGTTTCTACGTGCACATGCCTATGTATGTATGTATATATATATGTGTGTGTGTTTTAATGGATGTGGGTTCACATATGCATATGTGTACATGTATATATGCATGTGTACATGTGTTGCATATGCATCATTGTATGCTTGCCTGACCATGTGTATATGTGTACATGAGTGTGTACATATGCATGTATGCTTTTGTGTGTGTGATTGTGTGTCACATGTGTGTTCATGTGTGTGCATATGCATGTGTGTGTCTCTGGCTGTCCATATCCATTGCATATGTATATGTATGTGTGTATTCATGTATGAGTATGTATGTATATATATATGTATTGTGTACATGAGTTTGTGTCTTTTTAGACAGCGTGTGTACTGAACTAGAGAGATAGAATATAATATGAAAACCTTAGGACTTTTTCCATTTTAAAGATAATCTTTGAATGAATTAATTCTTAGGCAGCAGGATTGTGCATGGGACGTTCGTAATGGAGGTGGATGTTGGCTCCCTTTCGGGAGCGTTAAGCAATGTGCAGAATCTGCTTTGTTCTTGTGCTTTTGCTTCTCTGCCTCCATTTCCTCCAGAGAAGACGGTAGAAGGGGTTTCTAGAATGTCTTCCCATCTGCGTGCCTGTGTATTGTTCTGTCTAAACACAACACAGAATGATGATCACAGTGGTGTGTTTGTGGACGTTACTGCAATCAGAAGCAAGCCTGTTTCCCGTTCCTCACCAGAGACCTTGCGATGCTCACTTAAGGTGTAGTGGGTGAGACTCAAGAGCTGACCCTCCTTTAGGCCTGCAACACTCTGAAGTCTTCAGTGAATGCGGTTCTTCCTGGGTCAGCTCTCTCTCTGGAATGTCATGAGCTTCCTACACAGTGGGCAACAAACATGGCTATGAAGGTCTGCCACACCTTATAGCCCAGGGATGAAATTAATTGTGCAGAAGTCTGCACAGAGTCAGCCACCTGACTCTTCCTCCTCCTGGAAGCTGCAGAGTGCATCTTGTTCTTCATGGGCTCCTGCACTGTGTCCTGGAGCTGGCTTGGCTGCTGGACTTCTCTAGCTTCTGTGGACACCTTATTAGGCTCTCTTCATTTCTGTGTCTCCATATGTCTTTCTACCCACTTGCTTCTTTTCTGTGCTTCGTGTTAAAGCACTTTCCACAGACTGAATTCACTTCACTCGTTTGCTGCTGATGTCCTGTGCCCCTCAGCATCCCTTCCTCTTGTTTGGGCCACTGTGAATTTGCCGCATCTGTATATGGCTGGGGGAATAACGCTCCCTTGAGCTGATATAGTAGGAAATGGCCCTGTATCTGAATTCTTGCTGCCCAGACATTCTCAGTTAAGCACATTAATGGTCTGTTTTCTATGCTTCATGTGGTTCTTCAGAATCTCTTGTGCTGCTTGCCCTACTACACAGAACCATGCCGCATGGCTTAGCTTTATGTTGTTCTAACTGACTTTGTTTAAATGAATGTCTTTCATAACAAGATATATTTTGATTTCATTACAAGATATGTTTTAATACAAATTAAGAAGTACTTTGATCAAATGATTGGATAACAGAACATTTAATATTTATCCAAGAGACCCACAGTTGAAGTTCTTGGGAGAGTGTATACACTCAGGAACCATTGTTGTCTTGGGTGAGACATCAACATAACATCCCACAGTTAAACTTAAGATGTGTCTTCATTAGTCTTTAATGTGATGCATTTCTTGAGGTTAGATTTCTGGTGGGTGTCCCAGAAGAGTTTTTATCAAGAATCAAGAAAGGCCACTAGGAAAAAGATGAAGCCTAGAAATATGCTCGAGGAAAAAGCAGATGGCATTCAAATCATAGAAGAGTCAGTTCCTGTCAGGGTTGGAAATGTCATGTATAAAGACCCATCAGGACCTGAGAGGATGGAAGAAGGAACAAAGATATAATCAGATCTTATCAAGTCTGTTGAAGAGCAGCCTTGAGCCCAGAGCACAGAGGAGGAGGGCTGATGAGAGGCTAGTGTGGAAAGGAGATAAGAGCCAGGCAGACACACATGGAGGCTCACAAACAGCTTCCTTTGTCATAGGAACATTGACTTTCTCTTGAAGCATAAGGAGATTTTTAGAGAACTTTGTAGAATCAGAATATATGAACACGCGACAGTGTCCATAAGTCTGGTTGCATTATAGAAAATGCTCCAGAAGTGTGGGGACTGGAGGAATGCTAGCCAACCGTATTGGGCTGGGTAATGTGTGTATCAGGTCTGTGACCATGTGCCCAGGATCTTCTGCTGATAAAAGTTCAATATATAGGGTCAGCAAGATGGCTGAGCAGGTGAAGGTGCTTGCTGCCAAGACTAATGACATGAGTTTCAACTGACAACCTGAGTTTGATCTCCTGGACCCATAGGTAGAAAGAGGAAACCAACTTGTCCTCTGACCTCCACATGCCTGGACGCACGCACACACGTGCGCGCGCGCGCGCACACACACACACACACACACACACACACACGTTGGTTTTATTGAACAATCGCAAAGGTTCAGCTTTCCCATAAATATTGGGGTTTTTTAGTGTGGAATCACTGCGGCCAGGGAGGTTATTTAGAGCGGAAGCACTAAGGCCATCTTTGCTCCTCAGCAGTAGCTAAACACGACATTCTGGCAGTGGTTGCCTCTTCATGCATCTGCTTGGCATAGTGTGATTTCCAGTAGGTTGTGATTTCTTCTTGTTAATAAGGAGTTGCTTTGGTGAAACTTTTCACAAAGTAGAATTGCAGACTCTTCACAGAAACTAAAAAAAAAAAAGGACAGAAAATGGCATTTTTATTCTTTATAGCAGTAGGGTGTTTAAAAAAATTTCTGGGTAATATCAGTTGACAAGAGTCAAATAAATTGACAAAAATCATAAAGTGATATTCCTATCAACAACTTTTCAGACATTTCTTACTCTGAGTTCTTTTTCTCCAGATGTTGCCCAGATCCTGCAGCTCTGATTTGCCTGGTGATTTAGCATGTGTTTCACTCAGCATAACACAGCTATAAAAATGTGCTTCTCTGCCCCTTCTAAGCCCCACAGTGAGCCCGTGGCATTTATATTAAAACTGCACCTTGTGCCAAAAATCCTCTCTGGTGTATTCTCTAGCCATTTACAAATTTCTCGACATGAGTTCATTACACACATACCCAGAAGCAGTGATTCCAGATGTGTGGCTGAGTTGAGAGCTTCACATAGAAGCTAATGCATTTTTCTCTTAGGAAGTCTGCAAATTGTTCATAACCTGCAGACATTCTGCACCTCCCATGTGCCTGGTTGGGTGATACAGGCAGGGTAGTGAGCAACGCATGTCCATCTCCAGGGAGTGGGAGAAAGGCAAAGCAAAAACACTCGGATGCAAAGAGTAAAAGTCCAGATATAATGATTTCCACCATGGTTTCTGGCACTACTACTCCATTCTTATTTTTTTTTTAAACTATAATAGGTCATCAGTTAGCATGGCTGTGTTCTAATAGCACTTTATAAACAGCATGATGGTCCCATTTGGTTCTCTGACTATAGTCTTTTTATGTCCTGACTGATCACTGACCAATGCCATCTTAAATGCCAGTAAGAAAGAAGATACAGGAACAGAAGAACCAACCACAGTCATCTGATTGGATGATTTGGAGGTCTTTGGGTGGTTTGGTTATAAAGTCACAGATTTGGTGGTTGGAGGTCTGCAGTGTGACTGCATGAAGAAAGAACTTTTGTCAACATTGCTTGTTCATTTTTCCCTCAAAATATAGGTATAGTTATGAAAGTTAGACACTACAGAAAAATTGGAGAAGGCCGGAGCCATGAAATGTGGAAAAGTCAGATGTAATGAGTATTATTCTGTAGCTGCAGAGAATGCCATTGGACTCTGTGCAGCCGCAGTCATCACTAACCATGCTTAGCTCTGCATCAGAACGAGGGGTTCTCACCATCACCAAGACCACACAACCTGTACCACAATGTCTCTCTTTCTGCTCTGATATCATGGTGGACCTGAGACGTGTGGCAGGCTTTGGTATGGTTTCTGTCCTGGCGCCTCATTTGTTGCTCTCCTGTAGTTGACATATTTGATCATCGTGTCATCCTTTCATGAGGATCATAAAGTTCAAAGGAAGCACTGCTAGGATTCTAAGAAGAGCTCAGAGTGGTGGCGGCCTTCACAGTGCATCAGTCCAGGCTAGCTTGGGCATGTATGTCATATTAACTAATAAAAAGAAAGGACATACTCCTGCAACTCACACGTCTCTCTGATGAGACTTGAGGGGTGAGTTCTGTTGGGGGTGCAGTTGTTGGCCACTGATCCATGAACAAAGCTAAGGGTTCCCATCTAACAACAAGGTGCGGTATTTGTGTCAGGTGGTTTGCCTATGCGGGCCGTAGATACCTCCTGAGGGTAAAGAGCTAGGTAACTTCCTCAGTGTCAGAATACTCAGATCCATCTGGAAGAGCCTCAAGGTAGACATAGAAGAAATAAAACAGAGAGCAAAGGTGCCTGGCTGATTTGAGCTAGATTCATTAATTCTCTTGACAAAATTTGCTGAGTATTTATAATAGACTTGGCGCATGTTAGATATTAATGGGCTTAGACATGTGAGACCAAAGTATAGAAGATTTATCTGGAAACCCTTCCAAAAAAATGTTTCCAAATCCATCAGTGTCTTGGCATTTGAGTTGATGCAGGACAGAACTTTTAGAGGGTGCTGAAGTGTGTGTGTGTGTGTGTGTGTGTGTGTGTGTGTGTGTGTGTGTGTGTGTCCTAGGAGAGGGCGAACTCAACAACGAAGCTGCAGAGTGCAGCAGATGTTTGGATAGCGGTGGCCAGTTTGGTGAAACTCAGGAGGGAATTGAGAGAAGGCTGCTGTGACTTGGTCATTTCTGCTAGTGACAGTGTCCAGGGAAGGTGAGTTATAATGAAAACAGCCCCTTCCTTTCACTCGTAATTCAGGAGACCCAAGGCGGAGGGGTCACCTCTGGTAGTACAGTGTCATGTGGAATCAGGACGTTCACATGTGTGTTATCCTCTCCCTCCCCCTTAGAAAGCCACAAGTATTGGTTCCCAGGTCGCCAGACCTTAACCTGACTGCCCTAGAAAAGACTGTCCTCTGAACACCACCATGTTAGTGCCCCACCATATTTATATCATGCAGTAGGGACAGAACAGATCATAGCAAGGAAAACGATAGATTAGTAATTGTAGAGGACCTTGATGTAAAGCCGAAGAAATGACATTCTTTTATGGATAATTATTTTATTTTTAAATTATAATGCAATTAAATTGTTCTCCTCTCCACTTTTCTCTCTGGAATACCTCAAATGTACCCCTTTCTCCTTCTCAAATCTATGGCTTCTTTTTAAAAATACATTTTTCTCCGCTTCCCTCTCCCCTTCTACCCTGTCTCATGACCCTCACACTCGCAATTTACTCAGGAGATCTTGTCCTTTTCTTCTTCCTATGGAGATCCATGCATGTCTCTCTTAGGGTTCTCTTTGTTATCTAGGTTCTCTGGGGTTGTGGACTGTAGGCTGGTTTTTCTTTGCTTTACTAATGAGTGGCTTTTAGACATAAAGCAAAGAAATGACATTCTGGATTGTGGATTTTACATCACAACAGAGAGAAGTTTAAAGAAAATAACCAGACAGGAGTGTATATGAATTATATATAGTTCAGGGGCTGACAAGATGGCTCAGCAGGTAAAGATGCTTGTCCCCAAGACTGAAGTACTGTGTTCAGTCCCCAACACTTACATGGTAGAGGAGGGAACCATCTCCTAGATGTTCTTCTCTAACTCCCAAGTGTGTGCCATGGCGTGTGCATCTTCATACCACGCGCACAAATAAATACACGCACGCTTTGTGAAGCTGGGTGTCTGGAGTCCCGTGCTGCCGTTTGTTTGCTGCGCGACCCCGATTGCTCTTCAGTCTGACTGCGGCTCTTCTCTGGTGCGAACTGCTGCGCCCTTTTCCTGAGGCCTGGTCATCCACCCATCCAGCAACAATCTACAAATTCATCTTTTGGTTCCTAAGAATTGAGCTGTGAAAAGACAGGGCTCTAGTTAAGAGATACTCTTCTAGCAGGATGCTGATGAGGGAGCAAACGCAGAAGGTACTGCAGTTCTGATAAGGTCAAAGGGAGTATTTGTTCAATGAGAAATGGGCTCTAGAGTGACCCAGTAAGTGTGGTCTGCTGGGTACCAGTGTGCTGAGGAGGGGCTTGAGGAGAAAAAAAAATAAACTCGGATATAACAAGAAAAATGAAGATTCAGGTTGATTGGTTTATCTGAAGACTACAATTTGTATTTGAGCATTTCTGGGCCCTGCCATCAATGGAGGCTTGCAAACCCACGTTAGGTTTGAGATTAGAAATTGCTGCTTTAGGAGCGACACTGCCCTCTAGTGGTCTCCTGTGCTCACTTACACACATTCGCAGGCTGGTCTCTGCTCCCTTTCCTGTACCGAGGAGCACAGTGAAGTGTTGCCCCTTGCTTGTTCTATTAAATTCATTCATATTCCGTACTGTAGGAGAAAGAATGGGAAGCAATTCTGGGATGGCGGCTACTGCTGAAGAGGAAAAATACATTTATTTTCGTAGCCGAGTGGGATTGGAAGCAGGAACAGAGCTTGCCCTGTTGGGCAAGATGACTTGCATGTTTCAGTCCGGTGTGATCATTATATAAACTAGAGGAGACAATTGTCCCATTAAGGCTTATCTTCTGTTTTTCATTTTAGTTTTGTTCCTTTGGCAGTATAAAAAAAGAAAGAAACCACCCTAGATTCAGAGAATAATTTTATTCTGTGGTGTGGGTATAAATTCTTTCTCCGCACCCACAGAAAGATTGTGAAGAATGAGTCTGGGATGCTTTCTGTCCCACACCCTGGTTCACATTCGCCTTTGTTCCCATCCCTCTGGTGGAGAAGGCAGGCGTTGGCAGAGGCAGAGAAGAGAAGATTAACCCTCCAGACCCTGGCTCTGCGCTAGTGCTAGCGGGTGGCCTGTGGCTCCATCGATCTCACCATGCTGCTTCCAGGTGAAGGGCCTTGGGGAGGTCTTTCTGCCAGGGTCCCCTTTGTCTGCCCATGTCCTGGCACTCCAGTGTCACCAGCATTACTTGAACTGCTGTTACTGTTATTTCAACCCATCAGCCCTCTACATCTTCGTCTGAGTAGTCTTTGCTCCCGAGTTACTCATGGTAGACCCCGCACCCTTCACATGGGGGCACTCATGGTGCTGCAGTTCATCCTTGCTGTGGTCTTGTTCTTCAGTATTGCAGACCTTAGGGCTCAGTTTTCATTGCACGTGATAAATAATCTGTTCTACTGCAGTGTCTGCTCCATGCGTCCCTGGATATGCACCACACCAGTTTCTGTTCTACTGCAGTGTCTGTTCCCTGCATTCCTGGATATGCACCACTCCAGTTTCTAATCATAAATGAGTTGTGCTAAAATAAACCAATATGTACTTGATGCAGTGTAGAATTTTTGATAGTTCTGAAGCTCTGGAGGTAAAGATGTGGCAAAGCCATGTCAATGACTGCGGTCAGGATTGCCAGATATATATAAATGAAGTACTGGTGACTCAGAGAAGATGAAATGTATTTTTTCATCATGGCGTCTTTGTAATTCTGTTCCCCAGGGAATCCAGGAACTTAGTTTCTCCCTCTCAGTACTCTGCAGAGGTGGGGGGGGGGGGGTATTAAGAGACACATATGTCCCAAAGTGGCAGTGTCTAGGGGGAAAGATGAAGAATGAGAGCACATGTGGACCCCGGAAGATAGTTGTGAAAATGTCACTTCGCTCTTCTGATTACATCTAATTCACTGTAACTAAAGCCCGCGACCATATCTAGCTGATTACATCTAATTCACTGTAACTAAAGCCCGCGACCATATCTAGCTGATTTCATAGGGAAACTTTAAAAGTAAAAGGTAGGTTTTGTTTTGCACTGGGGGAAGAGAAATGATGGCAAGAGCTGGCTGGTTCTTACCAGAAGTCTATGAAGCACACCACAGTGAGTAGGTACCTGCTCACCGAACATTATCCGAGCCCTGGAGTTACAGCTCTGACCCTGTGATTGGTGATAGAAATTGAAAGGGTGAGAGTTACTAATACTCAATTTTTTGAGTGTGATTTGTAGATGTTTATTTTTAGTTTTGTGTACATATGTGGAGATGTTTGTGCATGTGAGTGCAGTGCCCTCAGAAGCTGGAAGGGCGTCAGCTTACTCTGGAGTTGGAGTTACAGGCAGTTGTGAGCCACTGCACATTAGTAATGGGAACCAAACCTGGGTCCTCTGGAAGAGCAGTGCATGTTCTTAACCCATAAACCATCTCTCAGTCCCCTAAGTGCTATTTATTTTTGTTTTGTTTTACTATTTTGAGATTGACATGTAGAACAGATACCAGTCAAGGATGCTTTTAATGAGGATTAATATGTATTTATTGTAAAATGTATTCTCTTATAAGCAACTTAATTGTAACTTGGACTCAAAGCTAAATTCAGTCAGCCATCTGTGCCTATAATTTTTAAAGAGAATATTAATGAAATAATATGATTAAGAAATAATAAAAGAATTTTAATGAAAATATATGGTTATATAATGTCTAATGCTTTTCAAAGCATTACAGATTAGAGCGTTTATTTTGCAGTGTCTCCTTCAGACCAGATAGATTTACATATGAGAGCCTGAGATATGAGCAATCTGCCTAGAGACAAGTGATCAGTAAGTGGCAGGGTCAAGACTGACCCATGTTCATGAGGAATTAACGCCCTGTTCTTCCTTTTGACGAGCCTGAGGGGAAGCATGGGGGATGGAGAGAAAGGGTGACACATGTTCTGTAGCCTTCTTAGGAAGCAAGCAGTTTAGGAGGGAACGAGCCTATGGTATTTACATGGCAGCTAGTTCTTAGGCGGGCTGTGAAGAGAATCTTGCTTAATAACTGCAGTAAAAACCGAGGGACAGAGTAGCAGAACATGTTGTTCTTTGATCAATAAGGGACCCCGGCACTAAAACATCCTGTGGTCTACAGTGGGGTGTCACTAAGCAACCAAGTGCAGCTTGCTTTGAATTCTGAGCTATTCACAGAGGCAGAAGGTCTCCCTGAAGGCTCTTCAGAACTAGCCCATGTAGAGAGCTACATTAAATTGCATGCAAGGGCACGATGGCCCCTTTCACAGAAGATTTCCTGGCACGGGTCCTTGTGGGGCTATTGCAGCAGGTCAAATTGGTGCAGCTGCCACTTGGCCTGATCTAGAATTTCTTATTCAAGCTTTAATTAAAATCTCAAGCAAGAGCTGTTTATCATTTCTATTTTGTGATTTTTCTCTGTCAGAGAAAAAAAAGCTTGGTGCTCAGCCCTTCTCGTGTGTCTGTGATGCCTTTGTTTCTGTAGGAGGGCTCTGATGACCCCTTCAAAAACTTGTAGGTTTGTACTGGGAATGTCAGTAGGAAGAAAACCGTAATTGGTGATCTGGATTCAGGGCTGAAGATAAGGAACTGATAAGCATCAAGTTTTTTTTTTTTTTTTAAAACTCACTGTAATGCATTATCAAGTCAAAAACATAATATCAGCAGGAATCATTTTTATAATGGTCTTCCATAAGTCTTGTTCTTGAGCTTGAAGAAGTAGGGACCCTAGGTTAGAAATTACAGTCATTTGTATTTTGCAATGATAAGGATGCTTGGGTGAAAAAGAAAATAAGGTCAGATTATAACAACAGTTGATTCTTTTTTTTTTTATTTTATTTTTTTTATTGAGAAAAGGAAAAAAAACAAGTTTCCACCTCCTCCCAGCCTCCCATTTCCCTCCC
>NC_022023.1:32915209-32921398 GCF_000317375.1 Microtus ochrogaster | reverse complement strand
GGGGAGGGTTCTGCCCAAGAAGGCTGGGGGGCCAAGGAACCTCTGAGCTCCCCGTCCCAGGCTGGCGCCGCGGGGCCAGAAACTCACCCCAAAGCTAGGTCTCCTGGCGCAGAAGATCCAACAGTTGATTCTTAATGCAAGTCAGATGATATTATGCATAGTGTTACATTATGCATATTTTTGATTGATTTAAGGGACTATGTTATTTCTTAAGCAGTAAATTTTGCTGAGAAATTCTTTCAGCATTATGATATAGACTAACACAAATTTTTTACTACAATGTAATGTGGATCTGGCAACCTAAGATATAAATCTTCTGTGAGAAGGATGCATCATATCTAGGACATACTGTTGTGAAAATTAGAGGAGATACTAGCCTGTAGCTTTACTCACAAGACTCTAATGAAGGACAGTTAGCACCATCATCACCATCACCATTGCATCCCTTCATCATCATCATCACCATCATTATCACCATCATAACTTTTGTCACCCTCATCATCATTATCATCACCATCACTGTCTTCATTTCGTTATCATCATCCCCACCATAATAATCATCACATAATCACTAGCTTCTTATTCCTTCAAAACCCAGTGTTGAAAGAGTAGAAGGATCCCTTAGCGCCTAGCCAATCAATAACTGTTGTTATTACTCAATAAAGTTTAGACCCAGCTGCTCTGAGATTTTGATCTCTATTGAAAAGTCAGCTTGGGAATGCTACCCTGTAAGGACTCCTACTGTCACTGTCAGCGGGAAACTTTGACTGGCTGGTATCTAAGGTACTTTCAAGCTCAGAAAGTTTACCTTTTTTGTCTCCCATCAGTCTCTGCAGCTCAGCCGTACACAGTGGTGTGTGGCAGACTATGGGTCTTCTGGAACCTGGTTTTCTTATTTATAAAAGAGATACGTAAGTGGCATCCTTCCAGATTATTTGGCATAAAGAACCAGGCATGTTATGGGAATTTCTCATGCCGCATCATCTAAACTTTAGATTCATTTGGTCCTTCTTCACAGGCAAAGCTTGCTAGGTTACTCACCATGCTAGTAACCCCAATTGTGGATACTCAACTTTATGGATCTTTCCTTCAGTCTGAATCTCAGAATAGCATTCTACCTAAAATGTTCTTCCTGGTGTCTTCTCCTCCCATGTAAAGCCCTTAACTATTATATCTGCTCTCCCTCATTTCCCATACCTGCTCTTGCCTCTGACTGCTAGGACTAGGGTCATAGTTTAGATGTATCTTCTGACTACTCCATCTTCTAGGATGACTAAGAGGTTGCAGTAGGCCCGACACAACAAATTCCTTGCCACATTATGAGAATACCCTCATGGATAGAGGAAAATAGAGAAGAATAGAAAAACTCCATCATAGCCTAAAGCAGTGGTTCTCAACCTTTGGGTTGTGACCCCTTTACATTGGAGGGGGGTGCCAAATGATACTCCACAGGGATCACGTAATACCATCTACATATCAGTAATTTACAGTTCATAACTAGCAAAATTACAGTTATGAGGTAGCAATGAAAATAATTTTGTATTTGGAGGTCACCGTAACATGAGGAACTATGTTAAACAGTCACCACAGTAGGAAGGTTGAGAACCACCGCTCTAAATGCTATGTCTCTATTGAAAGAACACTCAGACCACCTTGTTGACGTGAGCTTGGAATGCATCCTCATCCAAGTACAGCCTATGTGAATGACTACATCATTACCAGGGGGAAACATCAGTCAGAAAAACAACTAACAAAACGTCCACTGCACTCAAAGCGTATCCTCTAGTCTGCATAGCTGATGAAGGTCAAGTGTAAACAGCCTGGTGCTCCGCCACCTCCTCATTTACTCATCCCAGGGGAGGGAGAGTCTGTGCTCTGACTCACTCTGACGAATGACCCCATTGGCAACTGCTTTCTCTCTGCTGATACAGCTTGCTCTTCCAGAGCAGACCTAATCACAGAGTGTCAGAGGGCACTGGCCCCAGAGGTTTAACCTTCAGGAATGAGATAGGCCAGCATACAGCAGTGGACTTGTTGATTTTAGGACTTTGTTGTCTGTTGGTGGAGAGGGATGCCTAGGCACCTCCACAGCTATGCCTTGGCAGGTTGTGTGAATGACAAATTCTTTGCGACAGAGGCCTCCATCTTGGCTTTGTCATCACTTCTGCAGAGCTTGGGTGTTTGGCTCAGACTTCTGCTAACCTAAGTGTTGAACAAAGGGCCATCTTCTACCTGAAGGAGATTTAGAAAGCTGCTCTTCAGGGATAAAAGTCTGTAGGAAGGTAGACAGCCAAGAACTTATGAAGGGTTGATTTAGTGTTGTGGGGGAGATATCACACAATGGGAACTGCTTGTATGGTAATACTGAGAATGTTATATGTGCTGACCTATAATTGAGTCTTAGCAAAGAGGATTGCAGTCATAAAAAGACTGCCCTGAGATGTTCAGGAGGTAGTTTTCCATGGGGAGATTTAATTAAAACAAACCAAACCACACCCCCACAAACTTATGGTCTGTCTTTCTTTCCCAGGATAAATCCTGCTAGTGAGAGCTCTACCCCTAACAGCTTAAAACATTCATCATTCATCTTTGTTCCTTTACAACTATCATCATGCTTGCTGCCTTGTATTTCCGAAAGCAGATCTGTACTCCTACTGGCTTAGTTCAAAATTATACAAAGGAACTTCAAGCTAACACTATTAAGGTTATTTTAAAGCAAGAGCCTTTGAAACACCAGTGGACATTCTAAGAATTCCTTGAGGTGGGTTTTCATGATAAACCAATCAGATTAGTCCTGTGTTTCATTGCTTACTAAGTTACCCTAAGCCCACTTGTCTGCTCTCTTATAGGCAGACATCCACTTACTCATGATGCAAGAAGCAATCATGTGTCTGTTATACAGAAGGGTTAGCATTTGGGAAGAGTAATATAGGTAAAGTTAGTTACCTATACTAATTAATAACTTACATGTAAAGATGTATCTAGGACATTGTATCCCTTGGCTGAGAGTGGACCCCAGGGCTTCATGCATGATGGGCAAGTTCTGTGGGTCTGAGCCACATCCCAAGCTGCTCAGAACACTGAACTGTTTTATGAATATATATAGTTACAGCCACAACATTTGTATTTATTTATAATTTGCTTTCACACAAATATTCAGGACTCTGAAAGCACAGCAGTTTAAGAATTCTGAGCTCAGAAAATACAAAAGGTGATGCTCTGGTGAAAGGTGTTGAGTGATTCTTGTTGGCTTCTTTTGCACAGATAATATTTCAACAAAGCAGCACTCATTTCTTTATGTGCATGAACAAACCCACGTACTTATGTGCTGCTGCCCCCTACTGCTCAGACTCAGTAAATACAGTTCTGCTGTGATCATGTGGGTCAGAAAGCCCCTGAGTACCTTGTTTGTCTTCCTCCTTCCCACTCCCCTCCTACCCTCTCTTCCTTCTCCCCCCTCCCTTCCTCCCTCCCTCCCTCTCGCCCTCCCTCCCATCCTTCCTATAATTTTATTTTATTACTGAGAATCTCCAACATGAGCACAATGCATTTTGGTCGTATACAACCTTTCCTCTATGCCGTCAACTCCAGCACTGCCACCCCCCTTACTTCTATAATGCAACATGTCTCTTATTTGGCCTGGGGGTGTGGCTCATTGGTAGAGCTTTTACCTAGCAGGTATGAGGCCCTGAATTTTACTACAAATGAAAACCACAAAGCACCACCCAACTCAGCGAAACTGAAGCCAGTAAACCAGTTATTAGTATACACTCATCACACTAGGCCATTTTCTTTGATTCCCTACTGCACTATGGCTTACCACGTAACATTTTACCTTGCTATTTTTTGAAACAGTTATCACATTGGCTGGATGGATCTGCTGAAGTGTATTGATTCCCTTTTCCTTTTAAAATATGCAGTAATGAATCTGCAGCCGGTTCAATGGGAGGATTGATTGGCTTCTTGCTGCTTATGAGACTCATTCAGAGTCCGAGTGACTCTGAAACAGCATGCATCTCCTTACAAGTAGAAGGCTACTTCTGGCAAGGCCTACCTGCTCTACTTCAGAAAGGGTCATGCTGTCACCTCCCCTCTATTCCCACTGCTGTTATTGAAATGTTACTGTGTATGGCATGACAATTATCTTAAAGAGAACAAGTGACCCTCAGAGGGGAGCTAGGAAGCAGGAGAAACAAAATTATGGTTGAGGTTGGGAAGTGGTCAAGGTGTAGATTGTGTGTGTTTTCAGCAAAGGTGCTCACAGAAGCTTAGTCCTCCGGATGGAGCACTCATTAGCAGCCAGAGTGGCAGTTGAAGCTGTTGACATACAGATGTTTCCTTGTTACACCATTGCATCTCTTGCTCCACCCGCACTGGAAGATCAAGAAATAATTCCAATATTGCTAAACGCCAGTCTGGGGATACAGATCCGTCGGAGTGTTTGCTTAGCACTCACCAAGGCTTGGTTCCGTCCATAATACTGTCTGACTGCGAACGGTGGCACACACCTGCAGTCGGGAGATCAGGAGTTGAAGTTATCTTGGACTACATAGCAAACATGAGGACACACTGGGCAGAGAGAGGAGAGAGAGAGAGAGAGAGAGAGAGAGAGAGAGAGAGAGAGAGAGAGAGAGAGAGAGAGAAAGAGAGAGATTAATTGATTAGTTTCTAACTGTCCCTGGGCTGAGAAGCAGAATACAAAATCTTTTTGTGATAAGGATATATAAAGAGTAATTTTTATATTTTAGTTTAGTGTTTGCAATAGTTGGGGACACATCTTGCATGATGCAGTGACAGAGTCAGGATCAAACGCTAGCAGGTGGTGAACTGAGGCTTGCAGGGTTCCAGCCATCCATGGGCTGGCTCCTCTGATGATAAGGTCTCTTCATTCTCTTGGTCACAATCACCATGCATACCGCTGTATCATCCTCAGCAAGCCCAACATATCCTGTCAGAGTTATGTTTCATGCCTCTGGTCACTTCCCAGTGCCTGGTTGTCTCACACACACTTCCATAAAGCCTGGTTTAAAAGAAATATTCCTCTTGTACACAGCTGCTTGGTGGTCACTGCATTTTTTTAGTCGCTGAACACAGTTCATACAAGTACATGTAGCAAAATTTTGTTGTTGTTCTTATGGATTAAATGTCATAACACTAATGTTCAGAGATCAGTAATGGTTGCCAAGGTTCCTTGATGTAGGGTCCTATCAGAGACAAAGGACCTATCTGTGTACTGTCCTGCTCTTCTTACTTCAATGTTTGCTTCTTCATATTCCTTTCTTACGCCCACTATGCGGCTATACAGGCTGGAGCTGAAGTCACATCTGAGTTTCAGAATGGAAAAAAGGAATAGAGATGCCCAGGACTTCCTTTCTAGCCATCTCCTTGTGGATGATGAGAGCCACATAGTTACTGAGCTGCAAGGAAATCTGAGAAACTGAGTCTTTTTACATCCTCTCCTTTAGAATAGAAACCAGATGAGAGGACATTAATATGGGGTGGGAACTATGACCCTCAGTTGCATTTAAGGCTTGAGTCTCATCTCATAGCCACCCACAGCCACTTGCTGAGAGTCTGTTATGTAATGGACTGTTAGCATCTACAAAAATGAAGATGTATCTACCAGCTTCTCTGTGGTAGGCTAGGGGTTACCATACTATTTGATGAGCAATGGCTTAGAAAGTAGTGTTTGAAGGGTGAGTAAAGATCGAGGCACCTAATGTTGGACATTAGGTAGATAGGCCTATGTGTTCCGTATAAATAATCACTTCTTTGTGGTCTCCATCTTCCCTTAGGAGATAGACAGAATAAATAAATATGGCATAAATTGATTTCATACCATTCTCTATGTCCTTGGAAGTATTGTATTCTATTCAGGCGGGGAATGAGAGTGACCAGGATGCTAAGTGAGACTGTCACACAGGAAGAACATTCTTTCCTAAGGTAGAGAAAGTGTGTGGAAGGTTTCTGGTAGAGGGCAGTTCCACCTCATGGTGCAGCAGAGAAGGAGGAAATGGCTGACAGAGGAGGAAATGGCTGACAGAGGAGGAGGAAATGGCTGACAGAGGAGGAAATGGCTGACTGAGGAGGAGGAGGAAATGGCTGACGGAGGAGGAGGAAATGGATGACAGAGGAGGAAATGGATGACGGAGGAGGAGGAAATGGCTGACAGAGGAGGAAATGGCTGAC
>NC_022023.1:32863385-32914984 GCF_000317375.1 Microtus ochrogaster | reverse complement strand
GAAATGGATGACGGAGGAGGAGGAAATGGATGACGGAGGAGGAGGAAATGGATGATGGAGGAGGAGGAAATGGATGACGGAGGAGGAGGAAATGGCTGACAGAGGAGGAGGAAATGGCTGACTGAAGTTTGGGATGAAAGATAGCAATGACCCTCAGTGACCTTCTTGCCATGCTGTCATCTCCCAGGAACTACATAAGTCGCCTATCTATCCCCTGACCCTTGTTTGACTGTCATGCACAACATAAGATTAGGAGTATTTGGCTATAAATCCTGACCTCGAAATACAGCCCTTTCCTGGTCTATGGAATCCTAGGATTTAGAAGAGTTTGTTCTTGGAGATGTATTATTAGAAGTCTGAGTCAAAAATAGAGAAATTTTGTAGAATGTCTGAATTCATATATCTGAACAAGGTTCTTGCACAGGTTGGAAAGAAGACAGAGAGATCACGAAGCCACCTCAAGCCCTGTAGACTTCAGTCCTCTGCCATAGGTTCTATATTTCTGCTGACATAACTCAGTTGAATCCTTGGTGTCTCCTTTTCTTTTCTTTCTTTCTTTTTTTTTTTTTTTGAGACAGGGTTTCTCTGTGGTTTTGGAGCCTGTCCTGGCACTAGCTCTGTAGACCAGGCTGGTCGAACTCACAAAGATCCGCCTGCCTCTGCCTCCCGAGTGCTGGGATTAAAGGCGTGCGCCACCACCGCCCGGCTGGTGTCTCCTTTTCAACTGATCTGCCTTCTGTTTTGGAGCTTCTGCACACAAGACCTTTTAACCTCATAGACTAATCTGAACATATTCCCAGTACCTTCCTGTGCAAAAGTTTATCATAGCAACTTTGACATGTGTATGCAGGAGATGATTAAAATTATGTTACAATCAAAAGATATATAAAATATGATCCCACACAGAGAAGACCTACTTTTGCTATATAGTATCAAAGAAAATTGGAAGTAAAACATCCATACAAATGAACTTCAGAGGGGAAATAAAAATAGCATCAGGAGCAGAGGTAATAACAAAACTGTAATGTTGGAGAAACTCAGGCAGAAATAACAACTGCCAGAGATCAGATAGATTCCCGATGAAAGGGGGAGAAAGGTGGACCAGGTAAAATGAACTTCCTTGCCACAGGCCTCATGAGGCAAGGGCGAGATGTGGAAGAAAGGGTGGTAAGGTTGACATTTGAGAATGAATAGATGAAGAGACACTGAGAGACTACACAATGTTATTTTGTTTTGTTGTGTTTCATTTGTTTGTTTGGTTTGGTTTTTCAAGACAGGGCTTTTCTGTGTAGCTTTTGGAGTCCGGGTCCATCCTGGAAGTCTCTCTATAGACCACATTGGCCTTGAACTCACAGAAATCCATCTGTGCCTGCCTCCTCAGTGCTGGGATTAAAGACATGCACCACCACTGCCTGGCCACAAGGGGGATTTCTGTGGAACTGCTTGAGCTGGGGAGAAATAGAGAAAGGCAGCATCCTCTACATTGACACCAGGAAAGTGGAAGAAGCATGGTAGCTACTGGTGCCACACGATAAAGACCCCTTCTGTAGGTGTATCTCAGCCACCAGATCTCATGGCTGAGGTCTTGTGGACCAAGAACTATAATGTTAATCATAACAGAACCAGTGGCCCGAGGATGCAACAGCCATGTCCATTACAGAAGTCTGTATTAATAGTAGTATGTCCAAAAGAAGAAAGGAGACCTTAGGCATGGAAACCATCAAAGTGACTTTAACAGAAATATAAAACATTTTTTTTATTTTGTTGTATGAGCTGGGTCATAATGCTACATAAATAAACTTAAAGGCACCAAAATAAAGAGAAGCATGCACTTGAGACAGTAAGGGGAGATAGGAGGGATGGCTGAGTGACTCAGAGCACTTACTGCTCTTGTAGAGGATCTGGGTTCAGGTCCCAGCACCTATGTTGGACAGCTCACAACTACCTGATACTCTGGCTCCAGAAGTCAGGCGAATTAATCTGGCCTCTTCAGGCACCTGTGCTTATATGCATGCCCCCACATACAGACATAATTAAAAATAATAAATTTAAAGAGACAATAGGAGGACAGATCAGAGTGAGTTGGTCCCATTGCCATCTTCACCCAAGGCTTTTGCTATGGAGAAGGGTGTGTTTTCATTTGTTAACAAGCTAGAGATGCTTCTCTGTGAGAGGCAGTTAAGTGAACAGACACACTGCTGAAGGCAAGCTGAATTGGAAGCGGAGCACAACAGGCGAACATGCTCAATCATGTGAAAGCATGAGTGTGCCTTCTTAGCAGTACAGTGAACAGGACACAGGAAAGTTCATACACTCATTGACAGGAGGGCAGAGCCCTGCAGGGCTGTTCCCACTGACAGAGGAAGGCAGAGCCCTGCAGGGCTGTTCCCACTGACAGAGGAAGGCAGAGCTCAGCAGGGCAATTCCCACTGACAGCAGAAGGCAGAGCCCTGCAGGGCTGTTCCCACAGATAGAGGAAGGCAGAACCCTGCAGGGCTGTTCCCGCTGACAGAGTGGGATGGAGCCCTGCGCAGGGCAGTTACTGAGGGTTTGCAAACAGGAACCTACTTTTTGTGGCATGGAGCAGGTTGTTGGGGAAGAAAAAGGAAATGGGTGAGGAAACCATGTCTTAAGATTTGTAACTGGGTCTGCCATTAAAAGCTAGTACTGCTCCTGCAGAGGACCCATGTTTGGTTTCCAGCACCAACATCTGGCAGATAACAATTGCTTCTAATTCTAGTTCCAAGGGATCTAACACCCTTTCTCTGGCGCCCAAGGGCATCTGTACTCACGTATTCATGCACACATATATGCACATGACTAAATGTAAAATATATATTTTCTAAAGATTTAATTTCTAAAAGTGGAAATGTATTTTTAATTATTTTGTGTATATGGATATCCTGTCTGCATCTGTGTCTATGTATCATATATATATATATATATATATATATATATATATATATATATAGCCTGCAGAGGCATCAGATCACATGGGACTGGAGTTATAGGCAGCTGGGAGCTGTTATGTTGATGCTGGGAATCAAATCCATGTCTTCTGTGAGAGTAGCCGGTGCTCCAGCCCGCCATAATATGAAGTTTATCATGAAATACATATCCTGTGGAAGCCGTTGAATGAAAAACAGAAAGTAGTTGTAACGTGCTGACCCACCAGAGTTGAACACATACAAAATGTTCCCTTTCATAATTGATAAAGTAAAAAGGCAGAGGAGGGGGACAGGTGTATGTCCACTGTGGAGAAGTGGAATGCATGTGGAGCCTTTCCGTAAGTTCACACGTGTGTGTCACATGACTGTGTGTGCCCACGTGAAAGATTTGAGCTCATGGGCACAGTGTAGATGGGAGAATACAGAAAAGAAAAATTGTGTGATTACAAAGTAGAAGACCCGATGAAAAATGAACACATCTAGATAAAAATAATGACTGGAATTTCTACAGGTGAAAATAAATTCCAGGGCAAAAGTAGTGTGGCAGTTCTGAGAGTCTGTATGGGAAAAGTGAACACTGGGTTTCTGGGGATGCTCCCAGGGCCTTAGCTTTGTGCAGCATTATAAACAAGGCTGGGCCTCCTCCCCACGGGGGACGGAGGGGCCCTGTGGAACAGTAGTCTCATTACATGCTAACATGTGACCAGCGCTGCAAGAGCGGACAGGGATGAATTCTCAGCTCTCTGTGCTTCAGATGCAAGAAGACCGAACAGTGTGGACAGCCCTCCAGTCTCTACCTGCTCCTGTGGAGAATGAACGGCAAGATAAGAACATTCAATAGACTTTTGATTCAGAGCGGATGAGACAATGATTTGGCTGTGTAGAAGAAGAAAACAAAGGACTTTTGTTGTACATTTATCATCTAGGGTTGGCCACCCTGTGGCCAGTCATTTTAGGCATTTTCATCAGTCACCCAGAAGTGGATTTCTGCGGCAGTCTCCAACTACTCCAAAAAGAAAATGTTTCTGTGGCAAGGGGTTGAGAGACACTTCTGTGTGGGTGAAAAGACAAGGATTTAGAATGCAGTTTGGAACTGTACTGGTTTAGGACAGTGGCAGAGGGACAGGAGCAGGGTCTTCTCACCAGCCAGGTAGTTGGTCAAGTTTACGGTGCCATGCATGGTTTCCCTCCTACCGATCAAGCCTGGAGTACAGGTGGACAGCTGTTGGTTAGCCTAAGAAATGAGCACTGTCTTTTGGTACAGCTTGTTTTTCTGGCCATTGTTATGGGTAAGAAATATAAAAGATAAAAGTGCTTTTGAAATGTCGTATATACAAAGGAATTGTCTACCTATGCATCACTTAATGAGAATGGTTCATAAATTTCATCTAATCTCAGGGGCTATCTAGTCAGTAAGATTTTATAAGAATTCTCCAAAAATAGATTATAGACCGAAAATGATTTAGAGATGGAGTTATACAGAAAAGAAAATGTTGACCCTGGGAACGCTCCTTGGTGCCCAGTAGGGTTAAAGGAAACATGGTGACAGAGAGGGAGAACTAGGAATCCTGGTCTTGGAGAGAAGGTGGCTGGAAAGAGATCTGGGCGTATAAAGTAAGATGCATCTTCCAGAAAACAGGAGGGTATACAAGCATCAAATCATGCCAAGGACTTGTGTGAGGGTGCTGAGGTCATCTCTGCGCTGATGGGAAAATTCAAATGATGAAGAATATTAAAAATAATCTTAAGCAGTATCAGAAAGGATTTTATAAACACAAATTCCAGTAACCTGTTGCTAACAGATTTGTGATTAGGTGATTAGATTGCTCCATTATCCAGAACTCTTCAAGTTTGTTAAAGGGGGATCCAGTATCATCAGCAGTCCGTGGTGACCCCAGGGGGTTGCATCTTTATTGTAACTGCCAAGCTGAGAGTATACTGGGGGACACGGAGGGGCTGTGACAACCCAGGTAAGGTTAGAGGATCTTGGCCTGAGACGGCCACAGCTGTGGAGCTAGAGTCTTCCATCCAACACTCTCTGTGGAAAACGTTCTAACATGCGAAGCAGTGAAGACCCACATCACCACTTTCTGGGTAGGCAGTGAGCATATGACTACATCTGTCTCCATATTTCCAGCCCATCTTCCATCCTGTATCCCCCACCGACCTGCTCAATCCCACTTTGGAGTAATTCTGGTTCAGTTTGTGCAGATGCTGCCCTTCTCTCTCCTGCTGTGGTGGAGCACATCCAGCCTGTGGGAACTAACAGCCCTTAGACAGCTGTCATGCCATCATCATTTTAGCCACCCTTCCGTGCTCATCTGATGGAAGTGACAGGCCACTCTGAAATCTAAGTTATCTGTAGTTTCCAGGAGTTATTTGTCTAGCTTCTTTTGGAAAGTCACCCCTGTGAACTTGTAGTGCCACCTGTCTCATCCTTTTTAAATGAAATTCTTTTTGCAGTTCTGAGGATGAAACCCAGGACCTTGTGCACACTGGACAAGCACTCTGCCACTGCCTACACCTGCTGCTTTTCCTCTGGTTCCTGTATATTCTCTCTCTCTCTCTCTCTCTCTCTCTCTCTCTCTCTCTCTCTCTCTCCCTCCCTCCCTCCCTCTGTCTTCTTCCTTTCTCTCCTTCCCCTCCCCCCTCTGACTTTATAGCATTTTATTCATTGCCTTTCATTTGCATGGGTCATTGAGGGAAGGGCACTTTTAAACATTTTGTCACAGCAAGAAGTTGATGCTTTCAGAAGTACCCAAATGTCCATTCTAGTGACTAGATCACTGACCAGTCCATAGTTCTTTCAGAGTATCTGGTCTGCAGAGTCTGCTGTTACCATTTAAGAACCAGCAGATGCCAGCTCGGCACCCTCCTTGTGCAGCAACATTGCACAGCACTAGGAGACTTTGGCTCTTCTCTGTCTTATGCTGGCTTTAGAAGAGATTATGGAGTTGGGTTGGTATCAGCAAAACCTAGTGTTATCCAGGGAATTTGTGTGTGTGTGTGTGTGTGTGTGTGTGTGTGTGTGTATGTATGTGTGTATATGGGTTTGTGTATGCATATGGATTTGTGTGTGTGTACATGGATTTGTGTGTGTGCATGGATTTGTGTGTGTATGTGTATACATGGACTTGTGTGTGTGTACATGGATTTGTGTGTGTATGTATATACATGGATTTGTGTGTGTGCATGGATTTGTGTGTGTATGTGCATGTGTATGTGTGTGCATGGGTTTGTGTGTGTGTGTGTGTGTGTGTGTGTTTGTGTGTGTGTGTGTGTGTGTGTGCGTACGCACGTGTTGCTGCTGGATCCTGGCTTCATTCTGTGAATAGATTTCTGTCTTTGCAGTAGTTGGATTCCTTTTCTACTCTGGAATAAACTGGCTCCAAATCCTTCCTCTAGGTAACCCTTCCCTTTGCCCTCCAGTGATGTTTCCACCTCATTGCTTTCACTGTGCTGACTGTCCTATCAAATATGTGTTATGACATTGTCTTCTCTGCCGCGGGTAATTAGATAGCAGCTAAGCCCTCTTAATTGCATCTGGGACACACTGGGATAAAGGACACCTTACATAGGGAGGCAAGGGGAAATGACAGGAGCTGGTGCTCAGTGCTCCCACACTGTCTCCAGCAGATGCAGCGAGAGCATTCTCCCATCCATCACCTGTCTGCTTCTGTGAGTTCCTTGTCTCATACTTGCTGTCAGAAAGAAGTTTCTGGAGCCATGTGTCTCTAAATGAGTCTCAGAAATTAACATTTCTTCTCAGAAGGAAATAAGAGGCCAGAAATATTTTATTTCAAGTCTCAGTAGAATCTCTGTGACATGAGGCCTATTCCTGTTGTGAGACAGGCTCTCACCATTTGGGGCACTACAATAATTCAGCTTTCAAATGGGCTACATTACCCCAATATATACTTCTACATAAGAGGCTAGGCCACACCACTGGTCAACAGAAGCCAAGTGTGCTGTGAGTCCTAAGTCATGCCTGAGGCTCCAGTTCTCTCCAGATAGAGGTAAGTAATACAGCCTGCCAAGGTGGAGGCCTTGTGATAACAGAATGGAACAGGTTGGTATCTTGATAGGGTGGGTTTCTGCAGTTGCCAGAACAAAGCAGTCAGCTTACTACAGTTGTTAAGTGCCTTCTGTGTTCCAGGCATGGTGTCTTCATGTTTACACATCAATACCTCTGTCTCAATGAATCTAGAAGGAAATATCCATTGCTCAGAAGGAAAATTGAGGCCCAGGGAGAATATGTGCAATTGTCAAGATCACACAGAGTTAGTGGTGGTTACAGCTTGGTACTCTTGGTAGAGACTGAGCAAATGATAGCTTCCTCTCTCATCCCTGTTGCTCACGGGGTTTATGACAGAAAGGATGGGGTGCATCAAAGGCACACTGGGGAGTTAATGAGGTAATAAACATGGAGGGCTGATTTCATGAGCCTGTTTATCCGTGATGAGCTGTTTTAGGAAACCATAAGATGAAGTCCTCGGCTCTAGCAAGGACGGTGTCCAACACCAGTTGTCACTGGTGCCTAGGTTTGCCTGGCAGACTTAGAATCTTATCACTTATTTTGAAAATTTTGGTGTCAAACCATCTGGCGAACATCTGCTGTCTTGTCCCTAAATGTGTCAGGGGACTGTGGCAGACAGCTGAATTCCCAGTTGTCCCATTGTAACATAGGCCATTTTAGCGTGATAGGAAACTATGATCGAGCCTGCAGGCCTATAAATTACTGGAATGTTCTTCTCTGGAGAACAGATGACTGCCTTCTAAAAACAATATTTGTGTTCACGTTATGATGCCTTGTAAAAACACATGGAGAACGGGGCTGACTAGGTGTCCGGAAGCATTTGACACATCAGGATCTAAATGTAGGCAGTCCTGTCGGGCAGTTGCCTCCCACTGCAGTGGTGAGCAGGTAACAGACAGTGTTGAAACTGAGCCTCTGGATCCATTAAGAAGAGAAAGGCTTAATGGGGGCCACAGCGGGGCTGGTGACCCAGGCTAAAAGGCACTTGCTCCCCTAAGTATCATAGAGGGCATGAGTAGGGAAACCTTGATGAACAAGTTATTGCTACTTTTTGTCATTTAAAAAGTGTTTTAGAGGTAAGGGGGATTCATGAAGAATCATCCCAAAGAACAGCAACTTCCTTCTCTCTCTGCACCCAGTCAAGAGTCTTCCTTCTCAGCCTGTCTGCCTTGTCTTCCTCTCAGTGAAGCTCTCTACACGAAGGCTGATATGGATTACTGTACACACCCAGACTTTCTAAAAGGACATCAATTGTTTCATTTCCCCTCCCCATTATTCCATGACTAATACAGGTATATTTCACACAGGCAGAGTGATACTTGGATGGAGCAGTATAAAGCATTAACCTTGTTAATTCATTGATTAATTGGTTAATTCATTATTAGTTAATTCATAATTGTTTAATTCACTGTTCACTCAACACACATTTAAAATGCATTTGATGAACATTGTGTGCCTAACACTGTGAAGAGTCCCAAGGGCTCTGCTGAGTACTCAGACAATGCTCTAAGGAAGGAATGGACTTTATTTCTCATTTATTTCCACATTGAAACTGTGGAGCACTTATGTATATGTAGAAAGGTGTGTGAGAATAATATAGGAAATTTGGAGTTTAAGCTCTAGCAAAGACAAGTAAGACCACTGACTTGCTGTGCTCGTGGTAATCTGACACAGTGAGAAAGGATGAGAGAACTGGCAGTTGGCCCCTTCAGCGACTCCCGTGCCAGGTACAGCAGGCATCAGAATGGGTAGATTAGTAAAGATCTGCAAGCCTCTGCCACCCTGTGGATGCCAAATCTGCCTGGCCCACTGCCTGGCTGCAAGCCTGCTGCTCTGAGGAGGATGAGGGGTAGCCTCAGGTGGCAGCACAGCAGACAATGAAGAGCCACTCTCAGGTTCAGGAGCAGTAGTAAGGCGGACATGCTCCTGCTAGGAAATCTCCCATGCCTCTGGGGCAGCGTGTGGACTAGTGAGAGCGAAGCTGAGAGAAGGCAGATGGGGAAAAGAGCTGTCCTCCCTCTGCTTGTGATTTTGGTAGGCGCCAGTTTGGCAGTTAACCCAAGAGGAGAAGGCACCTGAAGCATTGCATAGGGATTTGGGACTGGGGCAGACATGGTCACTCATGCAGAGCTCTGCCAGAGATGTCACTAAACAAATCTATCAAATAAGGGCATGAAGCCCTTAGTGTTAAATTTTGCTCATGGAAAAGTGTTTCCCACTTGGTATTGTTCATTTTTTCTGAGGCGATTTTGTTTGTTATGAAACGCGGCATAGCTGCACACAGCCTGGTCACCTTGAAGCACAAGTGCGTTACTAGTTAACCCCCATACTTTTCTAGATGTTTTATGTGATTGGTTTTGTCACTTAATAAAACATGTCATTATCTGTGATGTACATAAATATAGACTTTCCCTTTTAAATGACAAGTGAGTTGGTCTATTTCTATTTATAGGTACTAATTAGTGTCTCTGAGAAGAGGGAGAAGAGCCTTTTTCATTGCTGTAGCTCTTGGTACCTACACATAATGCGATTGTTACTGGCCTGCCTCTCCAGGCTGGGCAGTGAGAGGGAGAAGCCTCCTTTCTCCACTGGGTCCCTTGGAAGGGCACAGGCGTGTGCACATGGGGCTGTGAATGTGTTTCATCTGTCACTACACTTGAGACACTTGTTTCAGAATAAAGTTATTAATAATAATTTAGAACCATAGCCACACAGTCTTCTGTAATTAAACTTGCTTTATTGGGTGTCTCTCTAGATTATTTTAAGGGGGCTCAGCTAATCTGCTCAAACTGCTTATCGCTGTGCTGAGATTGATGATGCTGGTGATGGCTTACTACCTCCCAGTGGCCAGTGACTAGACGGCATGACTGCAGGACCAGTGAATGTGTTGATAAAGGGCCCCTGCTTCTGCTGCTGCTCCCCCTTCTACGACCTTACACTAGTCGCCTGCCTTCTAACAGCCTCAGCTTTCCTATCTATAAAGTGGAAGGCATTCTACGATCAGCATCAATATTTAAACAAAGTGGGTAAAGCCTGCGAGAGTGTGCTATTGCCAGTGCTGTAAGACTGTGTAAATCAGGTGACGGGAACATGCATGTCAGCTGCCCTCTGTCACACAAGCCAACAGCAGAGAGAAGCACTATAGAAGGAGCTTCTTCTAGCTCAAAGCCTGCGGTGTTCCGGTTAGCAGTCCTTGTGTCTCTTGAACTGGGGCCCCAGTCAGGCAGAGCACGATGGAGGGAGGAGTGTGTGGACTGCCCGCTTCATGGTGGACAGAAAGCAGAGAGGGAATATGGAAGGGGCTCCTAATGGCCCAGCTCTTCTAAAAGGCCCATCTCCTGTATTTTATCACCTCCCAACAATGTCATTATATGATGAATCCATCGAAGGAGCAGGCCAGAGTTCCCAGGAGGAACAAGTTCCGAGTACTTGGGCTCATAGCAGATTAATTTGCTCTTAATTTGAATCATAGGGGTTTTGTTCACGGAGAGGTGGTGGCACAAGACTCTTGAAAATGATCACATACTTAAAGGGGGCATGGGGTTCAAATCTCTGTAACCACCTATCCGGCACTGTGAACTTAATATGTTAATCCATTTCTGAAACTCCAAAATTGACCACAGACTACTTAGCACATGACTATAAGGTCTAAATGTAAGAATGCCTCCCTTAAGACAGTCCTGAGCCTCTTATCTCAGTATGTGAGGGTGGAGATTTCCATGGAAACCTAATAGTGTGAGAAAACCCTCTAACTCCCAGGTGTGGTGAAACGGAGGCGTGAGAGAGATAATGCACCCAACCCTCCCCCCCCCCTTCAGTGTGGAGTCAGTATTCTCTGAAGTATGAAGTATTCAGGATAAAACTGTGTGTCAGGGCACAGCAGTGCTCAGAGCTCTGATAAGAACTTGTGCAAGGAAGCTGTCAGAGCTGCTGCTCTTTGCTCGTGCGCTCCTTTTGTTGTTGTTACTTGTGTTATAGCTTAAGTCGGGCGGAAGAGAAACATGCACATGTGCACACACACAGTTTCAAATCAAAAAAGAAGCATTCCCAGTTCTGAGAAATGAAAAGAAAAAATATAAAAGCAACTGTAATACTTTTTAAGAAAGAAAATCATGCCACTGACCCCTAGGTTAACAATACTCTAATTTTTGCAGTGTCATGTTTCGACATAGATCCGTAAAAATATTTAATGGGCAGTTAGTCTTATCTGTTTCTAAAAGGGAAGAATCTTTTTTATAATTTTGTGGTAAGCTAGTTAAAATGGAGGCATGCACGGTAGCATCTGCTCACTGTTTCCTTTTGTGGCTCAGGAGCAAAGAGGCTGGCCAGTCAGTCTGTGGAATCACCTCTCCCGCAACTGCCTTCAGAATGCAATAAAAAACAAAGATCAAGATAAACAGGAATGCAGGGTCAGATTTCAAACTGAGGAAATATATACATGCCCACCCCCCAAATCCTCACAGTCATTAATCAATACTTTTAGAACCTGGACAGACCTGATTGACTGCTTCAGTTATGGTGTCACTGACACCGCCTTCCTCTGCTGAAAGGAGGCTGAGGACCCTGGGTTCCTCGCGGAAGTAGTTAGCTCTGATAGTCTTCACTGGCCTATCAGAAGAATGAACCTAAAGGAATTGCAAGAGTATTTCCTGGCAATCCTCAGCGGTTGGCTGTGGCAACAAAACTGTGCTCAGCTCACCGTTCAGAGGCTGCAGAAGAGGACAACTATTCCCTGTGTAATGTGGTCTACACTCAGTAGACTGTATCCCATACTTCTAGTTTGCAAGCTTCTGCGGATGGCTTGTAAGACCTCCAGAGTGTTTTCGTGATGAGAACACTCCAGGCTGAAAGAGGCTTCTCACTTTCTCCAGGAGCTAAAAGTTCACTTGGTCTGGGGATGCAGTTTGAGTTGCCTAGCATGCAAAGTGCCCTGGGTTCAGTTCCCAGTACCGTGTCCCCAGTTGTGGTGGCAGCGTCCCGTGAGTGTAGCACTGGCAAGGTAGAGGCTGGAGCTCTGGATGGCTCCCTGCCTGGAGGTAAGTTTCTGCTGCTGTCTTTAGTATTTTGCTTTTGTTATTTTTTGAGGGGGTGGGTTTGTGTGTGTGTGTACTTATTTTTGTTTCAATAGGTGTATTCCGAGAAGACTGGTGTCACAGAAACATGAATATATCACTCCTTGAAAGTCTCAATGGCGTAAACACATCCCATTTTTTTCTGAGTGCTTTTCATTTGTATTACGCAGCAATTATGTGTGGCTTTTAACATCATTTATTACCATTGACTCAATACCAGAGATTTCCATGGTCTCTTCAGCTCTGGCTGAGAGGAAAATGAGCCAGTGGGAAGGATGGACCACTGATGTGAGCGGAGGCAGTGAGGCGTGTTAGTGGTCCACTGTGCATCTCAGGGAAGCTCTCACATGCATCCTTCAGAGAAGTATACATAGATGCTCTGTGACACACCAAAGTTAGATGCCAGATGTTTTCCCAAGATTCATCTACACACAAGGTTTCCTTCACAAGCCTTGTCCCAAGCAGACACTGTGTGCCACTTGGATAAACAAGGGTCAGGGAAGTAAGGCAAGCCATGCTATGACTACTAGACCTGGACTGGCTGTGAGGTCTGGTGCAAACTCTCAAAACCTGACCTGCTCTCCTGGTCTTTCCTTCCAGATGCTGCATAACAAGCACGTGATGGTCCGTGTAGGAGGAGGCTGGGAGACCTTCGCAGGCTATCTGCTCAAGCATGACCCCTGCCGCATGCTACAGATCTCTCGTGTGGATGGCAAGACATCCCCTGTCCAGAGCAAATCCCCAACCCTCAAGGACATGAATCCAGATAACTACCTGGTGGTCTCTGCCAGCTACAAGGCTAAGAAGGAGATTAAATGAAGCTCGTCTCTGAAAGGAGACTCATGTGATGGCCTGTTTCTGTTCTATAGTGTAGCCAGTGTAGTTCACATGCTCTGAGAACCACGCGTCAGCAGGCAGGAAAAGGCTCTAAAGGTAGCACTATTTATTTTTAATGCATCTGTAGAACTTCACCTAAGGGGAAAAATTCTAAACTCAGAACAAAATCAGACAACTTGTAAGCAAATCATTATTTCTCAATATGTGAACATAGTATTTAGAACAAACCTTATTAGGAACTCAGTTCTAGGTATAGCCATTGGAGGAGAACATGCCCAGGAGACTGTATTTAGCATGTATGAATAGGTCAACGGGAAGTGCCTGCTGTATGTCTATAAGCTAAAGCACCCCAGACACTTTTATAATGGCGGAGTTTTATAGCTATTTTTTACAATGACAATGTGATAATGTGCTACTAAAATTGTCTGACAGCACTATACAGTACAGAGTCTTCACAGCCATACTTAACTGGAAAGGCCACTTCAGAGATGTTTACATTCACTTGGAAGATTGCCTTAAAGTTCATCTCTGATCCCTGACCAAACCAACCTCTGGGGTACTTTCGGATGTTGCCTGAGCAGCCCTTTAGGAATAGCAGGTACCTTTCACACACCTTACACATGTGCGTGCGCATGCACACACACAGTAGCTATGTTTAGGATTATCACTTAGTGAAATTCACATGCATGAGCTACATGTACATGGCATACGCTCATGTTTGGATGTGCAGATGGCACAAAGGTTCACCAACTTTGTGATTTTGTTCATCTCCAGCATTTTCTTATTAAAATATGTCTTAGTTAGTCCTATTCTTCTATGCTGTCTCATGAAGTAAATTCACTATAGTGAATGATGTTATAGACTTGTATACCCAGGACAGGGCTGTTTTGTACCAATGAACAGCAAGATATTGTCCACATTGATTTAAGATTAAAAACAAAAAATTAAAAAAAACCTCACACATTATCTGTTTCTGTATCAGTGCTTCAACCTAAAATAAAAGTTAATCTTCAAACTACTAATTTCCTAGCAAATATGAGGAGTATCAAGTCATGGTTGTGTAGAATGTCTTTACCTGGGGAAGGCTAATGGAGGGAGCGTTTGTTTTCAGTAGCACAGAGTGTGGACTTGACCATGGGAAGGACCTTAAGTGCCTGTGGTAGTTTGAATGTAATGCCCCCATAAACCCAAAGGGAATGGCACTATTAGGTGGTGTGGCCTTGTTGGAGGAAGTGTGTCACTGTGGAGGCAGGCTCTGCTGTTTCAGACCACTTCCTGTTATCTGCAAGATATAGAACTCTCAGCTACCTCTCCAGCACCATCTCTTCCTGCTCCCTGCCATGTTCCACCATGATGATAATGAACTGAACCCCTGAACTGTAGCCAAGCCATCTCTTATTAAATGTTCTTTATAAGAGTTGTTGTGCGTGGGGAGAGTTGTCCCCACCATCAGTGCTAGGGCAGATGGGAGAGCAGCCCCTGTACCTTGCCAGGGCAGCACAATAGAGCCAGCCCTGAGGTTGAACAAGGAGAGATGTCCCAATCACCCATCTGTCCTGTGGTAGCACGGGTGCAGGGAGTTGCCCCCCATCATGCCTAAGGAGGGATGAGAACTGACCCTGAGGTCACAAGAGTGGGAACACTGTCCCTAAACTCCGTGAGCTGCAACACTTGGGAGAGCAGGCCCTGCACCTCACCTGGGTAACACAACAAAGCCAGCCTTGTTGTTGGAAGTGTGGGTGAGCCAACCCCAAAGCTGTAAGTGGGAGAACTGTCTCACTACTCATCTTTCATGTGGTGGTGTGGGAGGGTGAGAGATGCTTCCCTTACCCTGTGCCCCTTCCCCCTTACCAGCTGCAGCACTCAGGAAATGGGCCCTGCCTGTCACCTAGGCAGCACAGCAGAGCTGTCTGGTAGTCAGAGGTGATGGTGACCCATCTCTGATGTTATGAGCAAAAGAGAGCTGTTCCCATTATTCATCTGACATATGGTAGAATGGGCAGATGAGAGATGCCCTCTCCCCACCTCCCAGCCATCAGTTCCAGAGACAGGCAGAGAAGCTGGTCCTTGGTCCTAAGAGCAGGAGGGCTGGTTCTATTGGTGTGGATGGGGGAAGAGCAGACCCTGAGGGCCTGAAAGCAGGAGAACTGGCCCCACTCCTTGCTCATTGCTGCAAGGGTAAATTAGCTGGAACGATGCTGGAGAGCTCACCCTGGTGGTGAAGACAGGGGAGAACTGACTGGCAGACCAACTCCACAGTTGTCCAGACCCAGAATCAGGGTTATGCCTTGGTTCATCCCGACATCCACCCCATCTATGATCTGCTGGAGCACGTAAAGGGACCTGACCCACAGACCCTATGCTGCAGGATCTCCACAACACAGGGCAGTAACAGGATATCCAAGAAGAGTCCTAGTGAGGTTCCAGCATTAATAGTGTAGCAGAAACCAGAGGCCTTGAGCCAGACCACCAATGAACACTTGCTAATAAAGATGTGTGGACAAAGGTGTTTACTGCATGACTCACTGTGTCACACTGCAACTTCTTGATGAGATTTTTAAAATATTTTTTCTTTTATATTTTCTTTTATTTTTGGTGAGGGGGTGCAGAGGCAGAAGACAGCATACAAAGGGATGGGTAAATGAATAGGATCAAGATACATGCGTGAAAGACACAGAGAATAGTAAAGAAGAAGTTAAAATAAAAGAGTCACCATGGTCATGGTGTCTCTTCCCAGCAATAGAAACCCTGAGACATTGTTACTATGAAAAGTTTTGTTTTATTTATTATTTACTTTGCGGGGAGAATTGAATATGTTAAAGCTCTGGCTGACCTGGAACTCACTTTGTAAGCTAGGCTGACGTCGAACTCACAGAGATCTGCTTCCTCTGCCTCCTGAGTGCTGGTATTAAAGGTGTGTGCCACCACTGCCTGGCTTGAGGGTTTTTTTTAATGTTGGAGTTAACTCATCATTTCAATATTTTCCCATAAGAAAAATTTATCTTTCTTGCTCCATAATCTCACAGAGGACGCATCTGTATGTCACGTGATCACTTCAGTCAAACATCCCGCCTGTTTATGGGGCATGATGTGGTAGGTTAGTGGTACCGGGAATGTGTCAGGCATGGGTCTAGAAAAGCATGTTAGTGCAAAACTAAAAATTAATTAAACCTACAGTTTTTGTGCCAGGTAAAATGATCTTGATATAATGAATATCTCTAGTGTCTTTTCAAACTTATGACACTTAATAACTTAATCTTTACTTCATCAATTAAAATCAGTATTAATGAAAGTTCTTCATTGTTATTGACAATTTTTCCTTCAAAACTTTCTCCTACATCCAAATTTTTCTTTCAATAATAAAAACTGACTTAGAAATCAGTATAACAAAAATGATATGGATCCCATTCTAGCATGAGTTATCATTTGGCAATTCTGTTGTCAAAAGTTCAACATGATCTTGTGAGCAGTAGCGAAAGTGTCCTCACAGCAGTGATTCTTTCTGCAGACCTCAGGAAGAGAACCCATTTCTTGCCTTTTCTACCGTCCAGAGGCAACCTGCAATCCTGGGCTCAAGGCCAGAAACATGGCATGACATCACTCAGACCCCTCTCTTTTTGCATTTCTTCTTTTGCTCAGCAGTCAGAAAAGTCCTCAGTTCCTAATACTGTGATGAAATCAGCTTTACCTTGGTTAACCTTTCAAAATACCTTAGTAAGGCAAAACAACTCTGAGTGCTAAGGTTAGGGCATGGCCATACTTGGGGGACCTGGAGGATTATTAAATTTATAGAATATCCACTGTGGTCTTCCAAGCGTATCTAAGAACAAGTTCAAAGCTGACATCGACTAGCTGCTGGCGGATATGGAAAAATAGGATTGCACCCGGAAGGACATGACCAAATACAGATGGCTCTTCCCGAGAATGTGAAGACTCAAGAGGTCTGGCATCAGTTTCTCAGCTAGGGTACCATCCAGAAAAAGATGAGAGGAAAGAGATAAAGGATTAAAAATCCAAGTATTCCTGTATTACTACAGGGAGCAGCATCTAAGTAAGCAAGCAGAGACAAGGCCATAGCCAGGTGGCAATGCAGCTTTCAAGAGACCCTCAGAAGTACGGAACAGTGGCAGACCTGGATGGCCCCTGCGGGTCATGTGTGGCAAAGGCAACCAAATAACTGACAATGAAGCAGTAATGATTCCAGGTGTTCATCGTTGCCATCAATAAATGTGCTGTGGAATTCTTTGCTGTCTTGGTTAGCTATTGCTTTGTGGTTAGCCAAAAGAATAGATGCAGGGTCAATGAGCAGAAATTTCTACCCATCAATGTAACTCAAAGGAAAATTTGAAAAATTTCCCAAGTTGTAATGCTCACTTCATAAATTGAGGGACAACGTGTCACTAAGAAGACAATTTCTCCTGTTTCCCTTAAAATTCATATACAAGTCAAAGGCTGTACCACTAGTAAGTGTCATTTTCAGGCCAAGGAGTTTATGTATATTTAGTTCTTAAACTGTGGTAGTCAGATTTGATGTAATGTTTGCAAAACACACACACACACACACACACACACACACACACACACACACACTCGACAGAACAATGTAGTAAAAAGCCATATTGAAGGAGATATGAAGATTCAGGCTGGTGACACAAACTTCTGCAACGAAAACAAAACTACTTCCACAACCTGCTATACACACTTATATAGGCTTTTCTAGGTAAGTTTTTTGTTTGTTTGTTTGTTTGTTATTTTGGTGATGCTGTTTTTTTCTTTTATGTTTGGTTGGCTGGTTTTAGAAAATCAATGCATTGGGCTCATAACCATATCTAAATCAGGTTACTCTGTGTGTGTGTGTGTGTGTGTGTGTGTGTGTGTGTGTGTGTGTGTGTGTGTGTGTAAAATGGAATATGAGATGTTTACCTAGAAAAGAAGTTAAGGAAACCGATGGTGATTAACCAAGAGGCTTGCAACTGGTAACTGGTTGACATTCTGAAAATAACAGACCACAGAATGCTCAGCTGTAAATATGTCTGTTTCAGCCTGCCCCTGTGGATCATGGATCACCATAAAAGAGGGGCAGAGCAAGAGTGAGAGCCAGAGGTGGTTTTGAAGACAAGGAAACGTTTCTGGACAGAGCAGGGCAGTTGCACGTACGAGCTTCCAGTGGCAGTGACACTGTGAGAAAGACCTGTGCAATCTCAAGCTAGACAAAAATCCCAGCACAGTGGGAGGTGAGCACACGGTCCCAGCCCTTGCTAAAGGCATTGGATAGATGCCGGGAGAGGAAGACTCAGTTTGAAGAGTGTGACAACCACGTCCTGCCCTACAACCAAGAATAATGGAGTAGCACAAACTAGACTCCGCGGTTAGAAAAGGGAAGAAATGATAGAGGATATGAAGTTAGTGGATAGGAGCTGGGGTGGATCTGGGAGGACACGGGCGAACACAATAAAAGTACGTTCTGTGAAATTCTCAAGGAATTAATAAAAATATTATTTTAAAAAAGAAATGTCCCTTTTCACTCAAAACAGGAGGCAGGCACATCACATCCACCTAACTCTTGCCAATCTGTTAAATTATACTTTATTCAAACCCGACAAGATATACTTTCATCTTCCAAGGATATAGTATAATTCTTATCAGTGAAAATAAGTCAAACTTTTAGATAAAGGATAAATTCGAATTTCATGTCAATTTCCAGGGTTCTGGGATGCTGCAGAGCCTTTTTGCAAGGTGTTTATCCTAAAAGACAGGAGTAATAACAACAAAATAATATTTCCTCTTCACAGATGAAGCAAGAGACATTCCCCCCTCCAGAGAATTATTTCTTCTCTTTCCATTATTAATCCCAGAGACATGGAAGTGGCCCTAACTGCAAAGACATTCCTAATTTCTTTCAGATGGAGTAGAGACACTTTAAAATGGCCAGAGGGAACTTTTATATAGAAAGATGTATATTCATATCCCCAAAGACAATGCAGAATACATAACATGTGAGCTCATGATAATTAGAACACTAATAAATCATATTCCAGATATAATCATAACACCAACTAGATAAAAGAGCCACCATTGGATGTTCCCAAAACATGCTATGTGTCACAGTGGCATTCTGGAATGATAAATGAAACTCGTTTATCAACAGCTGTATCAGTTTCAGAATTAGAATTAATACTGAAGTTTGCATACATTGGTTATCTTTCTGCATCTGATGCTTTTTCTTATGATTTACTAGTTTGGTCATAACATTTGGAAGATGTTATTCAATGTTACAATTTTTGTTATTTAAGCTGTAAATGATAAGAATCATGCCTCTATATGACTATCCATAATCTAAGCAAAATGTTTACATGTTTATATGATTTTTAATAACCATTTCCTAGTTTCTTATCAAGCATCTGGTTTCATCTTTTTAATCACATTCATGAGACTCAAATCACCATTTAGTACCTATGCCATAAATAGCCTTCGGGAAGGCTGAGCACATCATGTCTGTTGGGCAGGCCATAGCCATGCACATGGCCTTGGAAAGGCAAAGGCAGCTCACAGTTGGCAAAAGCAGTGTATCCCACTTATCCTAAGCAAGCACTATACCTGTACATCGTGTGTGCCTCAGGGGTAGGTCAGAATGCCAGTTGGCTATAAATGCAGCACTACCTCTAGAAAGCGAGCCTTCTCTATGCACAACTCCAGTTCCATTCTCGAAGACAAAGTGAAGACAATGGGGTACCTGTGCTAACCAGAGGAAGGCTTACAATAATGAAATGAAGGATGGTGTGCGCTGCTTCTCTCCCCATCCAGTGAGCCTTCCTATGTTAGAGTTGTTAATTACCAAAATACACTAAGGTATTTCTAAAATTTGATTTATTGATTTCACTATCCTTGATGAAGGAAAATATCACTAATCTACAAATGAAGAAAAGTGTACTGATAAAGTTATATGTCTTACCTAGATATGAAATATTTTTGAACAATAGAAAAGTAATTCTTCAGCCATGATGAGACCTATATTATAGGGTCAACTCTTTAAAAAGAACATGCTCTACACACTGTCAAATACTTTGTGGGAGGGACAGGCGAGCTCGTGGCTCAGTTTTCTTTTGTGGCTTGACCTGGCCTAATTCACTGAGATTCCTGACTCTATATGTTTTACGGGAGGGAATCAGGTGTTGGCATCACAGCCCATAGCTGCAACATCCTTGCATCTCCGCTTACTGTGCAGTAAGAAGAAGACAAGCTACAATGTCATCACTCAAGTCTAATGTTAGCGGAGGTCTGCAGACCTCTTGTCTGACTATCACACCACGTTGTCTCCTGATCCTTGTACACATGAAGGCGACCTTCGCAAGTACAGAGCTTATGTGTTTCTCTGTCGTGCTTCCATTGGCAATGCCCTGTCTGTGTTCATCTTACAACTACCCTTCCACACTGCAGGGGAATAAAGATGCTCATGAAAGTTGAACAAATCTATTGTCACTCATTGTCACTAACCTGCTTCTCAGTTGCTCTCATCCAGTCACTGCACACACCCTCATGCCTCTGGTAGGGCACATCAGAAGCCCACTGTACTCTGATGGACGCCTGACACGTAGCTCAAGTTAGTATGATATGCCATAAGTACAGAAGATACATGAGCAGAAAGTCAACATTTGCTTACAAATATTAATTTCTCAGTGGGCTATAAAAATAAAGAATTCCTTCACCTAAAGTCCTTCAAATACATCTTTAGGATTTTCCCTGATGATCAGCTTAAAGGCACTAGGTCTGGAGTTGAAGCCGAAGTCTTCCTATACAACGAAACAGAAACAGACAGAAGGCTGTGCCACATGGCCCTAAGTAGCAAGGTTACTTAGAAAGCAGAGATATAATGGCAAGTTCAACACTGAAGATATGTGTGGACAAGAGCACAGCATGCGCATATATATCTTTTGGATCCATATTTTAACTACAAAAAATGGAAAGTTACTTCTTGCAAAAGAGAAAATAAATATAGGGAAATTGGAATTGAATGAAAAGATGGGTCATTTGGTAACCTTGAAAATCAAAAATTTTACCAATAGTTTTAGTATAGTTTTCACACTGCTCTCAAGGGCACTAAAGATACAGAATCTGGTTCTTCATCAGTCCGAAGAAGAGAAACTCAGCTGAAATCCATCTGACTGCTGTTGCTGGAGTTAGTGGCATAGCACTCCTGCAGTGTGTGATGCTTCATGACACCGTCCACTAGAAAAAGTAAAATAAACAGGCATCAGTCAGTACATTTTGACTTAGATTATGTAATGATATTCTAACGGACAAAAAGAAAGAAAATTATGGGTCAAAATAATTTTCTTTGCAAATATCCATGAATAATACAATTTTATATTACACACAAAAATATGAAATAAGAGAGCTGCCTAAAAATAAAGGAAAGATAATGTTTTGGAGGAGATAAAAGGGTGACCTTAAATGTGCCCAGTCTCTTGGACTGCCCAAGGCTCCCTTGTGAGCAGTCAGAATTTGTCAGAGTTAGGAATGGTAATATCCTGGAATGGGGGTGAGGACTGGACAGAAGAGTTGGTACCCTGGATCTCCTTCAATGGTATACTACTACATGCGTTATGTTGTCCCCAAGAAATGGGACCCAGAGTGAGCTGCTTTCCAATGCCCTTCCTTGGCAGACTCCATTGACCTGAAAAGCTACCCAGACTCAGAAGTCATCCCCAGGCTTCTGTTGTCCCGTGAAGCTTGTCCATGAGCAATAACTCCATGCCATGTACCTGGTCATATACGTGAGTGGCTCTTCACCAGACTCAGAAGCTGGCAGACACTGAGTCAGCTTCATTAGCTTACATCCAAGACACACAACACAGTAAGGGGAAAAACAGCATCAGAGAGGCCACGAAATGCAAACAAAACAACAACAAAAAGAATACTTTTCTTCTTGAGCCAGGACCCCAAAAAGAGTAGTTATTAAATAATTTTGTGTTAAGATCTTTCCCTTTTTTGAGTGAGAAAATACTCTATGTGTCAGTTTGTTTAGCAAAGTCTATGAAATCTTTGAGAGTAAGTTCTAGAAAATCCTTCAAGTAAGGACAATAAGTATTCATGGTCATCTAGGTAGTATTTCAAACTGTATCCAAGAAATATTTAGTGCTAAAGATGTTTTTACCACTATTTCAATACATTGGAAAATTAAGGGTTGATAGGAAATAACTCACTTTTCTTTATTACACAACTTCTTTGAGCCTTAAATATCATGTGTCTCGTAGTTTGCAAAAGAAAAGTACAGGCTGGAGTGAGAGCCCAGTGTATAGAGCATACACCACTCTTCAAGAGGACATGAGTTCAGTCCCAGCACCCACTTTGGGTGGTCACTCCGAGTCTGGGGATCCAACGCCTTTGGCCAGTGAAGGCACCTGCACTCACCCATATATGTAGTTAAAATTAGAAAAATAAACTTTTCAAAAATGATGTCGAACAGTCTACAATACGTTTGGGGTATATTATGTACTATCAAAGATTTTTAAGCAAAGTTTTTTTAAGATTAGTGTTAATTTAACATTGGGAAATCTCAATCAGGCTTTAAATTGAAACTACAATGGGAAAATAAATATCTCTGTGGACTACTCCACCCTTGGGGACACTTCAAATTAACAGGCTCAGCCCTCACTGAGACCTCAAGACTGCCCCTTGGCCATTGCTCCTGTATGAATGTCTGCTATAGATCTGGTGGGGTCATGGTCCTTAATGTGGGCATTGACCCCAGAGTGGGTGTCACAGCCTTGGTTAGGTAAGCCCCTTTCTGTAAAACCTTGAACATTATCTATGATACCCCAGGAGACAGGCAGATGTCGAATATATGATGATGTGGAGGAAACATTTTCTTCATGACAAGAATCTTCCTGGTCTGAAAGATCCTCTAAGCTGTGCACGGAACAAGACACTGGAGGACCCAGCCCGAGACCTGAGCCACTGTCTGTGTTGTGCTGCTCCTTTTGTTATTCCTGGGGCCACAATGCATTCCTTTTGAACGTCTTGCTTTGAGCACTTGCCAGCTGGCTACAGAGACAAAGACACACTCCAGAGGCTGCCGATGAAGAGTGGCCAGGACAACCACACAGTGGGCAGCAGCAGTAGGGTGTGGGAGTGATTTTTCCTTTAAGAAAACTCCGCAGCAGCTTTGCAGTTTGATGCTCATGACTAAGAAATCAGATTTTGTAAAAGAAACAGCACACAATGAGGAAGGATAACCATGGAAATGCTTCTGTTCTGAGCTCCATAGAGAAGCCTGAAGTAACATGAGGCCTAGAAGTAACATGAGGCCTAGTATCTTTTCAATCTACAGGCATCAGAATGAGGGAGCTGCAGATTTAATGAAGAAAGCCTGATTCCTAGGCTTGAAGAGTGGGCTTACTAGGCTATAATATATGAAAGAAATGCTTTCTTAATTCTGACTACAGGTAGGATGGCTGGCTCAACTAAACTTAGCACCTACCACTCTCTGGGAACTTTGTATCTCTGCTCCTGCTAGGAAAAGGTGGATCTCAGCTTTCTTTCTAGTGCTATGATTTACTCTTTATCTTTCTTGTTTTTGAGAACACAACTGGAATTGAGCTTAGTGTCAGCTTTTTAACTTCATAGGAAAAAGAAAATCATGGTTTTCATAATGATTTGATCTCATTACCTATCAAAATTACACCAGATATACTCTGTCCTCTTTTCAAGTCTTGCAAATGACATTCATAAAAACGGCGACATGACATAGATGAATACTAAACCCAATTATTTTATTAATCATTAAGGTCCACCGCAAAGCAAAGCATTTTTCTTTTCATTTAATTCATTACTTGAAACTGGACGAGGTAATTCATTGTGGTAAACAGCAGAGATAAGTGCTATCTGACAGGCTCTCCTGGGCCTGAATCAACTCCTCTTAGGGGGATCCTCGTTTCTTGCCCACCAGATCTGGCCATACAGACATAAATGCTTGAGATTATGTATGTGTGTGTGGTTCTGAGACCAACCCAAATGAAATTTCAAGGAGTAATTACCTAAAAAGCTGAAAGCAATTAAGGGTACTATGCTTTTCCCAATTATCCTGAGGCTGAAAACAGAGTTCCTGTGAAGTCACAGTATCTGAACTGTTGTTTTCCTGGGCAGCCACATGGATGATAACTCCCATTAGGCTACAGCCTCCAGATGAAGGACCTCTGTCACTTAGCGGGTACACTAAGGACAAACCAGGCTCAATTCAGAAGCATAGCTACTGGGAGAAATATGTATCACTTCACTGCTGCACACACTGCAGTCTAAACTCACATATGCATAACTAAGGTAATTAGCATCAACAGAAGGACCAAAAGTTCCTAAAGCCTGGATGAGCTCAACGGAAGGTACAGGCAGGGAGATCAGGTGTTGAAGGCCATCCCTGGCTATGTAGTGATTTCAAAGCTAACATGGGCTGCAGGAGACCATGTCTCAAGAAACCAAATAAGCACGAAACCAAAGATCTCAAACCCTGGAGTGAGGACATTATACTACACATCAGAAGTTTCAGAAAAACTCAACTTTATGATTTACGTACAAATAGGTAGATATTTGACACATTTGTCAAAATGGCAGAATTGGGTGGAGCTTGGCCCTTTCAATAGTCTTTTATACCGCTTGCTTTTCTGACACACTGATGATTAGCATTACATATAAAACATAAAATAATGTGCTTAGAAGGGAAATTTATTATTTTTGGGGAAAAGAAATCCCAATATTAAAAATAAATTGACATGTCCTCTAATCTCTGCCCCCTGTGTTTTCAAGTTATCTGGAGTCTTTCTCAAAGACAGTTCCAGGGACTTAGTGAATAAAATGCCAGGTGACACTATGAACCGCCAGGTGACACTATGGATCACTAGGTGACACTAGGGACTGCCAGGTGACACTATGGATCACCAGGTGACACTATAAATCGCCAGGTGACACTCACCCTGAGTCCACCTGCTGGTGGCCCCGATGTTTCCATCTGCTTTTCTAACTGTTCTTTCTTCTTCCTCTTTGCCTCCACTGATTGGATATCCAAAATCCCCCGAGATGCGGCCTTTAAGAAATTCAACCAAGGGAGATTACAAGGGAAAACAAAAGTATCTGGTGTCTGAAGGTGCTTGTTTTGCTTTTTAGCTTTTCCTTTAGGGGTGGGAAGTTGGTTTGGTTTGGGTAACAGGGCAGCATGCTACAAAAGCCTTGCATAAAACACAGCCATTTTTCAACCACACGGAATTCCTCCTTCAACCTAGATCATTCACACTGATCAGCATGGTGGGTTTATCCTGAGGGAAGATGCTATCATACTCTCAAGTGCAAAAGCCATCTGGGGCTATTTTCGCAGTAAGCAATGTAAATGCATGCAGTTCCTGGACACTTGGACATCATTTTGAGAGTGGTTATCCCTGAGTATAAAGCCGTGAATGCCATCAAGCACTTTCCAGCAAGGGAGCAGGGCAGACTGTAGAAAGAGAAATCAACCGCTTGTCAAACAGGCAAACTATCGTGCTCTTACCTCTTTCTGTCTTCTTTCTGCTGCCTCTGCCAGCTTTGCTCTTTTCTCTTCCTAAGAAAATTCAAGAGAAAAACCAAACATCACAGACCCCCACACACCTTCACTTTAGAGGCAACAAAAATAAATAATAATGTGTAAACTGAAACAGTTTGTAAAAACTTAGTATGGGTGCAAAAACCTCACAAAGAAAGTCACTGTAAGAGCCCACTCAGGGGTGCTGGAACTGTAGTCCTAGATGCTAATGTGAGGGACTATAAGTAGGATTTCTGGAGCCCAGCTCAGGACTAGCCTGAGCAACATGGCAAGAATACACCTTCACCCGAACAAAATAAAACAGAATAATCCCGAGTTCTACTAATACATAGTACTTATTAAATATCTGACTTTCTGAATTTCTCTCTCTAGACCAATATACCAAATTAGCACACATGGAAATCAATACACGTTGGCCTACAGAATATTTACTTCTTATAAAAATGGACTTACAGTAGGGACAAAATTTTTTAAATGGTGTTTAAACTATGAGGATAATTTGGAAGTTAGTTCAAAAGGACAATGAAGCAGGCGGAAGTTTGGGGGGAAACATTTAGAACCAATGGGCTGATGTTGCTATGTAGAGTGGGGAAGACAAGAAAAGAAACTCGGGGCACTTGTCCCACCGATGCAGACACCATGTGGTATTTTTCTCTGCCCTTTACTTCTCTTGGGACTTCTCTTGGGTGTGATTTTTAACCATTCCTTCTCCACACCAAGTACATACGTACATCCATTCCAATGATTGTCACCAACTTTTCTTTTTTTTAAAAAAAATATTTATGTATTTGTTTATTATGTGTACAGTATTCTTCCTGCAGGCCTCATTACAGATGGTTATGAGCCACCATGTGGTTGCTGGGAATTGAACTCAGGACCTTTGGAAGAGCAGGCACTGCTCTTAACTGCTGAGCCATCTCTCCAGCCCCCTGTCACCAACTTTTCTAGGCACTAGGAAGCCAGCCATGAAATACAGACATCCATGCACATAAAGTTTGAGTTCTGTAAGCAAATACACACGTGTGTGTCTGAAGAAAGTAAGTACTCGGGGAGAGATGTAATGATCATGGTCGGTAAGGAAGTGGCAGGGGTTTGCTGGACCCACAGCCAGGGCAGGGAAATCTTAGGTGCTAAGCAAAATACACCAGAGGGCCCAGAGGTTAAGGGAAGAGGATGGTGTTGGGGACAGATGGCTTAACAAACGCTGGCAGAAAGATACTTTTCTCTGAGCTAAACAAAATTAACATTTAAAATCAACAACAGCCACAAAGGAAAGCTGAACTTTCCCACATCGTCTAAACAGTCACGGTAATATCTATAGCCTAGTGGCTAACAGACTAATATACTTCCCTAAATTCTTCATTGCTTCAACTAATTTTTAGCCACATCAAGAACCGATGTAGGGAGGAAAAAAAATTATGTTATATGATCAAATATAGGCAAAAATATTAACACAAACGTACAGTTAGAGCATAAGGCTTGTTTATATTCTAATTTCAAAAAAAATAATGACTGCTTCCACACAAATATATCCCAAATACAGCAGTACTGGAAACCTCTACACCTAAAACGTACTGCTTCTTTATGTGTGATTCAAAGCTGGGCTGGCCCCCAGCTGTTACATACTGAGTAAAAGCAAGCCGCCGGTTAATAAGATATCCACTAAATGGCACGGGCAGCGGCGCGTCTAGGACCTTCTCTGTACAGCTGGTAAAGACGCGAGAAGAGGCACATGTCGAGAGCAGCCCCTGGGGACAGGCCAGCCCCCACCTGTCCTATCCTAGACGGGTCCGCAGGACAGCCGCGGAGAGCGTCCAGCAGCCCGGCAGGTTCACCTTCAGCCCGGCTGGAGCAGGGCGAGACATGCTACTCACCGGGCTCGGGGACGGCGGTGCGGACTCCGCGGGGCACGGGAAGCACAGCCCCATGAGGACGCTGGCACCTCTGGCCGGGCTGGGGATCTTCGCAGGGGGGCTGTGGCTGGCCCCGCCCAACGACAAGCCCCGCCCCCACCTGACCCGCGGCAAAGTCCCGCCCTGCGGCGAGACCCGCCCCCACCTGAGGGGCAAGACCCGCCCCAGGCCAGCGCCCCCAAAGCTCCGCCCAAATGCTAGCCCCATCCCTGTCCGGCCTATGGCAAAACCCTATCCTACTCGACATAGCAACAAGCCCCGCCCCTCCAGGCTTACCGCAAGCCCCGCCTCCAGTGCGAACTAGCTCCACCTGACCCGGCGGCAATCTTCATTCATCCGGTCCAGTATCAAGCCCCGCCTCTGTCGCAAACCCCACCCAATAGGACTTAACAACAGCCCAACCCAAGGTCTTCATTCTGGGTCCTGAATCCCCACTATGGCAAAGTCCCACCCATCTGCGACAAGCCCCGCCCATGCTGGGGTCTCCATCGTTAGGCCCCGCCCCTTCCAGTCGAGCTCCGCCTGACCCACTGCTCCGCCCCACCCACTAGGTGTCTGTCAGCCCCTCCAAATGAGAACGCCCCACTGCCACCACTTACACCCCCTCCGTCACCGCCCTCTCCCCTCCCTCCCCACCCTCACCCCACCCCACCCTCGGCTCTCGAGGCCCCACCCTTCGAGGCTGATTTCTCAGGCTCTAAGGCTGTGCAGTGCCCAGGTCTGAGCACAGCCCACCCGCCCCAGGAGCTCTGCGCATGCGGACTTAGGCTCTTGCAGGCACCTGTTGAGAAGACGGTTGGGAGAGCAGGAACTGTGGCCTCTGATCCCCGAAACCCGCAGTTCAGTTTGCTGTCAGCTGCCCTGTCTGTGTCTCTCAGTGGGCAGAATGAGAAAGCCTCCTCTTCTTCCCGTCTCAGAGGCAGACGCGGGCGACTAGCGTTTCCCTCATGGGAAAGCTATACAGTCCAACCAGAAAGACTTCCATGAAACGCGGCCCAGATTTCCAAACAGTAAGATTCCCCTGGCGACTGCTTAAAACTAGATTTAGAAACGCTAGGGCCCACCTGACATTCATGTCCAGCCCATGTCTCCTTACACCAAGGCTTTGCAGTTAATCTGCAAATTTAAGGCATTTCCAAACTGCAGCTGTTTGCCCTCAAACACGGTGCGTGTATTCTTTCTTTTAGATGGGACAGTTGACAGTTATGTATGTCTACGTTCTGTCTGCTGGACTGTGTAAATCGGTGTCATTTCCATGTCTTGTTTTCATTATTTCTTTTCTTCCTTCTCCCAGCCCTTCTCTTTCTGTCTGGTTCTATTTCTCTGCTTTCATCATGGATTACACATTATGGTTAAGGGGACCAAATGCTTCCAATTTCTTGGGTAAACACACAGAAACTATTATTTGAAGTTGCTGGGCTTCAAAATAGTACAAATATATTTCAATTTTTGTTTCTTACAGACATGTGAAAATTTACTTCCACATTAACTTGGAACTTTCAGTTTTTCCATTTTCAAGAATTTTTACACTTTGATAGTTTCAGGTTTTGATAAATTTATGGAACTACAAAGTACAGTTAACACAAATTCATCCCAAGTGTAAAGTTACTGATGACCAAGGCTCTCAAGTTTCCTTCACCTTAACCAAATCCCTATTTCTTCCTAGTCATCTCTGACCTCCCTATTCTTAGAGTTTACATTAGAAATCTTTCCATGTTAAATTATTTCTCTGCCTCTTTAAGGTGTTCTCTTCCTAGCCTCTTAGCAGCTCTGTAGCCCAGATCTTTAGCAAGGACCAGAGTGTCACTTCTGAAAGACGACACTCAGAAATGGGTAGCACCTCTATTTCCTCATCTCTGTAGAAGCCCTGAGTGTCTGACTCTCTCAGTGCCAGTCAGCAGAGGCAGATGGTCCAAGGGCATGGGACATCCTGTATCCTGACACCTTTCAGCTTCTTTCCCTTTGGTTCCTGTGACGGCTAATCTTGGTTGCCAACTTCACACCCGATTAAGTAATTGCCTTTTTCATGTTAGCCTGTGGGCACATCTGTGGAACATATTCTGGATTGACAATGGATATAGGAGAGCCTCTCCTACTGTGGGTGGGACTATCATCCTGAGGCAGGAGAACCTGGCTTGTGCAAGAAAAGTAGCTAGGCTTCAGCCAAGGGGCAAGGTAATAAGCAGTGTAGTTCCCGGGTTTCTGTTTCAAGTTCCTCCCCTGACTTCTGCTTGGCTTCCCTAGATGATAAAGAACCACAAGCTGTTATATGAAGTAAACCCGTTCTTCCCATGTTGGTTCTAGTCAGTGTTTTATCACAGCAATGAAAAGAAAACCAAGAGTAATTTCAAGGTGTGCATATCACTCCAACCTTTTATTGCAGTGAACTTAAGCTCTATTTTCTTGATTGTTCAATTCTATTAAAATTCTTCATTAATATCAGTTTTTTAATTGATATATTATAACTGAAAGATTTATTTAATAAATGGAGGGAAACTATTTGCAATGCAAAGTAATTCTATTTCCAACCTTTTCATTACTTGAGATGAAGGAGTCCGCAGAAGTGTTATATGATAGTTTTATGGGAGAAAACTTGGAGGAGCTTTCTGTAAGGTGGATATGCCATTATCTAGGAAAATAATGGTACAGCAGAGTGAAGGCTGGGATGATAAGCTACTAGCCTGTTAGGTAACATGAGGCTTTGTCGAGCTCTGACACAAGCCCATGTGTGCCCGGTGTCATTGTTGGCACAACTGCTTCCTTCTCTGTGCTGGTTAGAGTTTTGTCAACTTGACACAAACTAGAAGCATCTGGGAAAAGGGGAACTGCAATTGAGGAAATATTTCTATCAGATTGTCCTTAGACAAATCTAACAGGCATTACATTGACTACTGATTGATGGGAGAGGGCATATCCCACTGTGTAGTGCCACCCCTAGGCCCATGATCCTAGGATGTTTACAAAAGCAGGCTGAACAAACAGAGAAAAGAGGAGCGAGCCGGTAAGTAGCACTTCTCCACAGCCTCTGTTTCGGTTCCTGCCTCCAGGCTTGTGCCCTGTGTTCCTGCTATGACTCCCTCAGTCATAGAGAATAGCCGGGGTTGTGAGCTGAAATAGAACCCTTTCCTTCCCAAGTTGCTTTGAGTCATGTATTTATTATAACAATACAAAACAGACTAAGACACTCCCAATTTTGAGAGTAGATAAACCCTGTAAACATTCATTTGATGTTTTCTGCTGTCCTGGGCTTAAGAAAGTGTGCTATAGAAGTGTGTATTATTAATCTTTTCTATAGCAGAAAAGACAGGCATGACCTGGCAGGCAGCCTACCTGGCATAACTGTGCTTCTAAATAAGAAGGATGACACACCATGCTCCTGAGGATGTCTAAAAATCAGAACACTGAAATCTGAAAGGGTGTGAGTAGCGGAAAGCGGGCCTGCTAAAGAGTCTGCACTCTCTTGGTCTCCTTTCTCCTGGGATCTCCTAGTCAAAGAAACCAGGGCAGAATCAGAAATTTGCCTCCTATTAGAGAGTGACTCAGACACAGGGGGTAAAGTGCCTGCCAGGGAAAGAGAGAAATTAAAGTACAAAAGCTTGAGTTAGAAACATTTGATCCGAGTTCCTACAAATAAATCCTTGGTTTTCTGTAGAGGGCCTCTTTGATCTAGAGCTGTGGCAGAGAGCTCTGTATAATGGAGATATGATGCTAGTGTAGGGTGAAATGTGAGAACCCAACTCACCAACCCCTGAGCCCCAAAACACACCTTCCTAGTCACAAACGCCCATCAATTCCTAAGCCCTAAATACTGCAAATCCTCAGGCTTGACTTATATCTTACCAATTCCCACCCTGGAAATCTCCATCCTGGAAAACTCCCCCCAAAACTCTGTATAAGCCTGTCTCCTGCTCAGGTCCCTGCTGCTTCTCTCCTGAGCAGAGGCAGCCACCCTCCTGGGATATTCCCTCCTATTAAGTCTCTTGCGTGGGATTTGTTGTGCAGTGTAACTTTGGGGTATTTCTTGGCTTCAGGCTGCCAGGATCCCTTTCCCATCAGAGCTGTAACACTTACATAGGGGAAACCTCTCCCCTTGGAGTTGTAACACTTCCACTGGAGAAGCATTTCCCTTCAGAGCTGCAACACTTGTACTGGGGAAGCCTTTCTCCTCAGAGCTGTATCACAGTTAGGACTGGACACTCCTTGTCTGACTCTTTCGATCCTATTATTACAGCGATAATCGGGCACCTACGTGAGGGGGAGAAAACACTTAAGCCATTACAAGCTTTCCTAGTGGCAGAGAGAGATGAGGAGAATGAAAAAGAAGAGGAGGGAGGGAATCAAGATGGCACTGATACAAATTCTTGCTGTGCCACAAAAGAGTGTGCATTTGACAAGAAGGAGGAAGTCAGTAAGGCACCAAAAGTGTGATGGGATGGAAGACCTCCTCTTGATGCCAACTTTATACCCATCCTTGAATGCATCGCTTGAACAGTGAAGCTTAGAAAGTGAAGAATCTCAGGTGCCTCCACATTCTTCTCCTTTCTCACAGCTTTGGGCAATGCGTGATGATTGCTGGCAGAATCAGCAACCCAAAGTCTCAACTTTTCCACCAAATATAAATCCTACCCAGAAGAGAGTTTAGCATAGAATCCACATGACCTTACAACCATCCAGCACCTTCAGACTGCTTGTCAAGATGACAGACGTTATTCTCCATGTGTAATGCAATTATTAAAATTGATAAGCATGAATTGAAACATGTCAGGTGATTATAAACAGCTGAGCTGAGCATGTACTAGCCCTTGGGCTTTTTGACTTAGAATGCATATAATTATGATCACTATGAACTTCCGGCTGAGAGAAAAAGAAATTCAGGTATCCCATTAAATATGAATACATTACTCAGGAAAGAGCATCAGCTGCTGAGTACCTTATCACCTGCTGAGCAAGATCTTGAACCTTCTCAGTATTTTGACCATGTTCATCTCTGTGTTCTAAAGGCTTAGGAGGCTATGCTCTCTGCAGGGCACAGAACGTTTCAGAGATTTAAGACAGGAACCTACTGAGCCTTTTATTAAATTTCTAGATAGAGTATAAAGTTCCATGGAGTGGAAACCACAGCATGCTAAGACAGCTAGACTACTGTGATGCCAGCTTGCTTGTGATGGAGCCACAGCAGAGATACAGAGGCTGCTCGGTCTGATAAGGAATGTCCCCCTGGATGACTGGATCCTGGTATGTCAAGACATAGGGACTTAGATATATGCTGGCAATGTCTGCAGAGGCTCTTGCAGCAGCCCTAAAGTTAAATACCCAATGTCAGTGAAGGAGAAGTGGCATTGCACACTCCTCTCATAGTCTCCCGAGAAACAGAAAAAGAACTACAGATATTTGAATCCAGACTAAAAGGCATTTGTGTATCATGTGGATCCTTCCCTGCCTTTAAACAATTTTGTCTCCAGTGGAAAAATCAACATGTTACTGAGATCCCTTAAAATTCCCAAGGTCAAGCTGTAGTGCAGAGAGCACATGAGTAACTCAAAGACCAAACTGATAAATGCAGAGTGGGGAACATGCATCTGAATAAGGCTCCTCCCCTTCAACATCTTACCACTATGGCATTATTGACCTTGAATGTTTTGAAAACAGTTAACAAGGGAAATACTGCAGCTCATAAATATTGGACACTTTGTCAGGGTCTGTGAAGTAACCTTTGATGCTCCAGAAAGATGGGATAACAGATAAATGGCAATCACCAGCCCATTACTTATCATGGGGAGACTTTGCTGTGTCTTTCCAGAAAGTGTCCTGCAGCTTACACTCGATCCCCACCCATCTCACCAGACCTTGGGCAATTGAGGCCAACAATGAAGCAGAAAAAAATGAGCAGGCACAAGAGATGGCAGCAAGCACCGATCTTGCTTCTGTTTTTGCTTACTACACTGACTCTAAGTAGTGCCAAGCTGAAAGTCATTGGACATTGGTACCTAACCCTCCCTTGATATCAAGGATTATGGTCAAAGGATCTTATTCTCAGCTGTTGGCTAATGTCCCCAGCCAATTCCCTGATATGTGTTCTATAAGAGAAGATTCTAAAATTCAGGAGGACACTATTCCCATTCCCAGATACCCTTTTTGCTTTCATAATCCTTTTCATCTCTTTACTTATGCTATTTCCACTCTTACACGCTCAGCTTCCTGAAGACCTCCTCCTGTGCCTTTTGGGTCCCTGTGGTCTGCAACAGACTTGTATTCACCCTAACTCTCTCAAGCTGGAGTGATCTCAACCATAGCATTTTTTATTACAACATATTGTTGTGTTCTGTGTTATTAGTTGTGGTTGTTAATCTTTCTCTAATTTGTAAGTTAAACTTATGATATAGGTGTACACATGTAACACGAACGGGGGCCTGCTTGTTGTTGGGGTTTTTGTCCTGCCTGGTATGCCACAACTGTTTCACCCCAAAGTCTTCATAAATTATAAGCTGATTGGCCCATTAGCTCTAGCCTCTTACTGGCTAACTCTCACATCTTGATTAACCCATTTTTCTGATCTATATTAGCCATGTGGCTCAGTACCTTTTTCAGTGGGGCAGATATCATCCTGCTGCTTTGGTGATCTAGGCAGGAGTGGTGGGAATCAACTTCCTCCTTCCCAGAATTCTCCTGTTCTCTTTGCATCATTTCTACTTCCTGTCTGCTTTTCCTTCCTATGCCTCCTGCCTGGCCAATCAGCGTTTATTTAAAACATGATTGACAGAATACAGACAATTCTCCCGCACCATACACATGCAGAAAAAAATAGACTTTGTATACCTTGGTACTAAGCGCACATCCAGATGTCCTTTGAAGGTCTTGCATTGCCTCTTCAGTGGTAAGGGGGCTGGTGAGGTCCAAACTTCTTGTAAAGTTTCCATACCCTAGTCTTGGAGAGTTACTTATTTTTGGAGAGTTGGGAGTAGCTTACTGCTATCAGTTGATTCCTCTGTTGTCAGCTAAATGCCCCATGTGATGAACAAGGGCTGTGCATGCTGCTGGTAGGTGAATGTGGTAGATTGTGGAGCTTACTAGTCTGACCTGTATTGACTGGCCTCACACATGCAGCTAGGCAGTCCCCAGCAGTCAGTGTGAGTTATCTGCCTGCTCATTACACTTTGTAGCTTGTCCCGTCAACAGCAGCTAAACTAGGTGTCTTGATTTCTTGTTCGCCTCAGTGCATCTTCAACTCAGGAAATTTATGAACTCTGCTCTGAAGAGGGACCCTAAAAAGAAAGCCCACACTAGCTCAGAAGTGAGTATAATAAAGGGTTATTTATTTAGGAGTGGGCTCACAGATCACAGTCCTCTGATGGGGAAACAGGAATGGAATCCAGCAGCCAGAAGAGAGACCGAGCACAAGCACGTTCTTCACATCAGCATTTATATTATAAGAGGCCATGCCCAAGTGGGCTGGTAGCTTAAAGGCTACCGGCTGAAGGAGTTCCTACAGCTCTGCCCAGGCTCCCCTTCCTGGCTTGTAGCACAGTATGGAACCTTCTTCTAGGCAGCCTGTGGTACAACCTGATAGATCAAGTTCACTTCTTATATTCTTGAAAAACATGTCATGTTTGCTACTATTGTTCAATTTCTGGAAATTAACTTTTAAATATTCCATTCTATCTTCTGGCGGTTTATCATAGTTTCTCATTTTTGTCTATATTTTTAAAAATGAAATTCCTTGTGTCCCACTTACCACTTTTAAAACTACAGAAACCTGGCCAGTTCCATTGCTGACTTTGAACAGCTGTGAATAGTTTAGACAACAGTCACTATTCCATTTTCAAGTCGGACATTACTTACCAAAAAGTGTCGTTTTCCTACACCAGATGCAGTTACTATTTATTTTTCATATCAACAGAGAACTTCATTTCAGGTCTGCATAGAAAATGTTCTGTGGATTTTGATTTAAGTGACAATTTTGTTTATATTACACTTTATTTGAAGTACCAACCCAAATCATCGTAAATCTAGAGGGGATATTATGCTGTTATTTTCCTAACATTGAAGGATCGCTCCCAATATCTAAGTAAACTATATACCTAATTGCAACAACTGAAACACAAATATATTTTTAAAATCTTTACATTTTGAGATACCAGTTTACCCCAAAAATATCTACAGTGATGAGCTATAAACTTAATAAAATTTAGAAGCCCACAGCCTGGTTGTTGAGTGCAAGTTCTGTGTTTATTTTGCAGAATGATGGAACATTCCTTTATTCTTCAGATGAAGCCAAGCCATGACCTGTTTTTCAATGTCAGAATTCCACATATTTTCATCTAGAGAATAGGTTCATCTAGAAGACTCCAGGCTTATTCGGATGACCACTAAGCATGAGTAGAACACACAGATAAAAAGAAAAAGGCAATTAAAATTTATGTAAGGAAAATTTATATAAACTACCAATTATCTCACTCTTAATAAAGACCTCACTGAGGTCTTTTTATGCAAGCAGTTTTGCACACAACAGTTCTTAATTACAACAAGCATCCTTCAGTGTGTTAATCAGTCACTACACGATATCCAGAAAATTACTTAGTGTTCACTGATAAAAAAATGGGTTGGGCCAATGAGATGTCTCAGCAGATAAAGGCACTTTCTGCTAAGCCTGACTTTTGAGTTTGATCCCTCTAACACATATGAGGGAAGGAGAGGATCAACTTCTCTACGGTCATGTCTTCTGTCTTCCACATATATCCCTTGGCACATACATGTTCATCCAAATGTGTATACTCCACAATAAAGAAATAATTTTTACATTTAAAACTGGATTATCAAGACATTAAAGCATGTGATGGAACCTTGAATGTATATTACTAAGTGAAAAGAGCCACTCTTAAAAGCTGCATGCTGGATGATTTCTACCACATGACAATCTGCTAAGGGCTATGTGGAGAAATGGCAAAAGATAGTGATTGCCTGAGATTTGAAGGAAGAATGGACCAGTTAGATGGAGTACAGAGAATACTATATTGTATATGAAGTGCATGGAACTGATAAAATAACTAAAAATTTATGTATGGAGCATACCCACTGTTTGAAGATAGCCAGGGCTCACCAGTCAACAGAAAGCAAATTAGATTTTAGAAAACTGGATTTTCAATCTGACAAAAAGTAATTCTGACATTGTAGGAAAGTGACAGCTATCCTCAGGTAACCAAGGGACTGTCAAGTGGGAAAGCCGTCAGACTTCTGGTGAGCCACAGAATGAGCAGTTTAATGCCATTATATGTGACTTGTATGTAGCCCTCATTCTGAAAGCATTTATTCCTGATAAACTTATATCAAGGCCCAAAGCTAGCTCAGCATTTATAGCTCCAGCTCTTAGATTCCCAGTACCCGCACTAGGTGGCTCACAACCACCTGTCATGCCAGGGGACATGATAGCCTCTTCTGGCCTCTATGGGGACCGGGACACACATAGCATCTACTCACACAGACACAAAGTTGCAATCAGTGTAGAGAATTTTCTAAAATTTCAAGTGTTAATTATAGGCTTAATAAATTATTGTTTAGGAAGTTTTGTAATTCATTTTTAAGGTTTAAACAAATAACTTCAGACCACACACTAAACAGAGCTCAAAGCCCATGTTCCCAGCAGGAGACAGTTGCTGAGAAGACCTAACCCATGATAATTTGGTAAAAGGAATATTAAGGCTCTCCCTGGAGTGGCATTACAGATTGTTGCAGAGAAAATTAAAGAGTGATCAGGTACACTAAAAAGCAGGATGCTGGTAGCAAGTGAGGACTGTCCATTTCTGAAAGTGCTCGACACTTACTGTAATTCCTGGATCTGGAACGGGGGCAGGCCTTGCAAACCTTTTTCCCAATTTCCTCTTCTCCTTCCTTAGGTTTTGCATGTAGTGGATACGTTTATCCAAAGACTTAAGGAACATTGAGAAATGAAATAAAAAAAAAAGAACCTCTCAGATCATATGAAGCTAACATGTGCTTCATTTTTGGTTTGTGTCAATAACATGATCAGAGCAACACACAGTCTACTTAGCTAATAGAGACAGGGAAGAATCACAAAACAAAACCCCAAGCTATTTCTTTTCAATTTGACACCCTCTGTAGCATCAGGAGGACTGATTCCCATTAATTAATTAATTAAACTATGTCAGTTTCTATAAACCCAGATTCATGATCATGTATTTCAATTTTATTTTAAATGTAATTTTATTCCAAATGTTCAAATGGATAGTCTTATTACATGCTTCGTTTCACACACCCCATGCCCATGAAAGAGTGGGTCTACTTTTTAATCTGGCTCCAAAATCCAGCCTTTTATGTCACCATTGTGTGGCATCTGTGAGTACCATAAGCCCAAAGAATGAAAACCGAATGCCTTGAAGAGATGGTGTACAGTGTAGGGACAATTGCTGATGGAAGAGTCAGTGTGATGCTCTGCACACAGCGACAGGCACCCAGATCAATGAAAAGTTTGTTTCCCCATGATCCAAACATTCCCCTCCTGTGAAAGTAATGAGAAGATCCTCTGTGCATGGGGAGGACACATGTACCCAAATGCTCACAGTAGCACTGTCCATTGTAGAAGGATGTTGAGCCAACCCAATGTGACAAATGAGAAGGGGCATAATGAGCTGTGGTTTGTTCCACAACAAAACATTAAGCAGCAATGGGAATGAGGGAACCGCAATTATGCACAGCATTTACTAAGGAATCAGTGTTGAGTTTTCTGACTCATATTTATAAAATTCAAAGCTAAGAAAATGTTACCAGTGCACTTAAAGAGGCACATATACGTGGCAATATATTAAAAGCAAGTGGCTGAAAAATATTCGAAATCATGTTTATGTCGGGAGAGATACAGGGAGCTAAAATGGAGGTTGCCTCTGGGTAGATTTGGGGACACTCACAATGTTTCAATTCCATAAGAGTAATATCTGTTTTGTACTCTAATTTACAATTTATATGTGCTGTATATATATAATGAAGCATATATAAGTTATATATAGATATACACATACACACACACACACAACCTAATCAAGACCAGGCGGTGGTGGCACACGCCTGTAATCCCAGCACTTGGGAGGCAGAGGCAGGCGGATCTCTGTGAGTTCGAGGCCAGCCTGGTCTACAAGAGCTAGTTCCAGGACAGGAACCAAAAGCTACAGAGAAACCCTGTCTCGAAAAACCAAAAAATAAAAGATAAAAAGGCCTATTATAGTAGTCCCAGGACTCTAACTGGGATGCATTGACAATGTGTCTGATTATTGACAAACATACATGCAGGCATAAGTTAAAAACATTTCAAACAAAATTTACCTGCCTGGTAGAAACATCCGAAGTGTGGCGCCTTCGTGTTCCTTCCTATGCAATTTGTAAAAATGCACACTACGTCAAAATAAAGCAGAGAAGAGACCCACCTCTTTAAAATTTGTGTTCTAGGTATCATTGCAGGCAAGAGGCAGGGCAAGAGAAAGAGCAACGGAGCATAATTGAAAGAGGATGGAGAGCCAACTGTGAGCCATATTACAAGGGACAAGCTGAGTGCTGGCTTCATTCCAGGAAGGAGATGTATGAAACCCGAAAAGTGTCACAATTGCGTTGGCATGTGAATTTTGAGCAGCCACCCTGAATGCATGGAAGAGTGGGTCTACTTTTTAATCTGGCTCCCAAATCCAGAAAACTGGAGCAATTGAAGTCATGGGGCACAGGGAGGAGTGGGTGTTCTTCAGGAGTCCCCCATCTCCTCCACCCATCAAGTGTCTTTTCAATACTTCTCTTCCCAACTTTAATCCAACTATAACCTTAAACCTTGAAGGTAAATGTCCACTCCATTTCTCAGTATTGAGAACTTGCATGTGTCCCATGCTCCTCTTTTCTCTAACCCCTCACCCACCCCTCATCCTCCACTGTGGGTCAGTGTGTCAGTCAACACAACTAATAGATCAGGCCCTACTCAAGCAAGCACTGTGGCGCATTTTCCTCCTCAGGGGTCTTCCTAGGATCCTAGGATCTAGTCTCTTTCATTCAAGGTTCAAGTTGGATCCTTGGATGGATGCTTGGGGTGCAGGGCTAGGGCAAATTTGGCTAGAACAGAGTTAAAAACTCAGAGGACTCACTGGGTAGACTTGGGCGGGCTCCTCATCTCGAACACGCGGCAGACACATGCTGCAGAGCCGTAGGGTGCCTAGGCACCTGTTGCCTAAAGATGGGGCCACTCATGTCCCTGCAGCACTGTCCCACCCCGCCATCACAATTCTCTTTATTTTCTCATCTTGGGACCCGCCCTTTACCTAAATCCAGTGCCCAGGAGGCTGAGACACAGCTTCTGGCTGTCTACAAAACCTCAGGCTGCTATCATTCCCTGTATACTATTCTACATGCTCCAAAGTCACAGAAGTCACCTGCTTGTTTGCTAGGCAAGCCCCTGGTTAATGCGTCTAATCTGTGTCTGTCTCATTAGCCTCTCTCTGTTCTGATTTGAAGTTCTATCTACTCACTATTTCCCATCACGATTTCCAGCTGGACCAGTCCTGCTCCCTACCTCTGACCCCCGGGGACTTTCAGTAGAAAGTGGTCCAGGATTGGGGTGTGGTGAACACGGCTGCCTTGCACTCAGCCTTTCTGCCCAGGTGAGTCCTCAGCACAGCTCCCCACTTCATGTTGGTGTGCTAGGCATTTTCTGCTGTCCTGCTGCAGCTGGGCTCAGATCCTGAGACAGGGCTGAGAGCATGGGCACAAAGAAACATCTTACCAGCAGATGAGTTTCACACAGTGGAAGTTCTGAATAGATTGACCTGTCCTCATTTATACTTCAAAAACAAACGTGCATTTCCAAACTTTCAGTTCAAAACAACTTTTAAACCAAAAACAATGCTCAGTGTTTTTGCGAGTTTGGCTAAATATAGAACCAGGCACATCCTGTCCTTGATGGAGGAAGGTCACTGGTTAATTAAATAAAGAAGCTGCTTGACCTGATAGGTTAGAACGTAGGTGGGAGGAGCAGAACGCTGAGAGGAAGAGGAAGTGAGCTCAGAGACTTGACAGCTCTCCTCTCGGGGGCAGACGCCTCAGAGGGACACGATGCTCTACTCTTGCGGGCAGAGGCGAGAGCTCTGCTCTCTGAGGCACAGGCGATGAAGCTCCAACCCAGGATGGACGTAGGCTAGAATCTTCCCGGTAAGCGCACCTTGGGGTGCAACACACAGATGATTAGAAATGGGCTAGCCCAGGTGCGAGAGTTAGCCTAGAAGAGGCTAGATAGAAATGGCCAAGCAGTGATTAAATGAATTCAGTGTCCGTGTAATTATTTCAGGTAAAGCTAGCATTGTGGGCAGCGGGGTACTGGGGACGCAGCTCCGCCGCTTATATTTCAACAGATGGCGCCCAGACGTGTGGACAACTGAATCCACTGAAAGCCTGAGAAAGCTTGGGAAAGAGTAAAGCATGTTTTCTTGGTAGCTGCCATTTCTCGGTTCTACTCTGCTTGCTAGAGGCAAGTTGTCAAGGAAAGGTTTATTTGACTTACACTTCTACATTGTAGCTCATCACTGAAGGAAGCTAAGGCAGGAACTTGAGCAGAGCAGGAACCTGGAGGCAGGAGTTGATGCGGATGCCAGGGAAAGGTGTTGCTTATAGTTTTTCTCATCAGCCTGTTTTGTTATGGAACCTAGGACTGCCAGTCTATAGATAGAATCAACCACAATGGTCGGGGGTCTCCCAAATCAATCACTAATTAAGAAAATGCCCTACAGCTGAATTATGAAGGCCTTTTCTCAATTGAGTCCTTTCAGATGATTCTAGCTTGTGTCAAGTTGACGTAAAACTAGTTAGAACACTGGGGTTGAGCTTTTTTTTTGAGGTCTCAAGAGCCCACACCAGGTTCACTGTCTCTCTCTCTCTGCATAACTTCTAAGGGTCAGGATGTAAAGCACTCAGCTACTTCTCGAGTATCATTTTTGCTTGTCTGCTCCCATGTCCCTTGCCATGATGATAATGGACTGAAACCCTCTGACGCTGTAAGCAATCCCCAAATTAAATGCTTTCTTTTAAACAAGTTTCCTTTGTCATGGTGCATGCACATTAACAGAACACTAATGAGGAGCCACCATGACCAAAAGCAACTTGGGGAGGAAAAGTCTTATTTGCTTACACACCCACATCACAGCCCATCAGTTGAGGGAAATCAGGAATGGAACTCATGGCAGAAACCTAGAGACAGGAACCAAAGCATGGGGGAATGCTGCTTACTAGCTTGTTCCTGCCTCATGCTCAGTCTACTTTCTTCCAGCGCAATTTCCCAAGCATGCAACAACAAGATAATTCCTCATTGATATTTCTACAATATTCTACAAGATAATTAATCATATATATGTATATATATTTCTACAATGTCGTGTTTAAGATGTGGTGCATTTACTTATACCGTACAATCCTTGTTTTAATGATGCAAAGATGTGTTGCATTGTTTTATGCTGTATTTGTTTAACTCTGTAATGCTGTGTTACTTTGCCTGCCTAAAACACCTGATTGGTCTAATAAAGAGCTGAATGACCAAAAGCTAGGCAGGAGAAAGGACAGGCAAAACTAATAGGTAGAAGAAAAAAAGAAGAAGAGAGGAGGAGCAAGAAAAGGAGGCTAGGACTCCAAGGACCAGATGCCCAGCCACACAGTCACACATAGAGTAAGAAGGAAAGAAAGATGTATAGAATAAAGAACAGTAAAAAAGCCCAGAGGAAAAATGTAGATAAAGAGAAGTGGGATAGTTAGGTTAGAAAGACTGGCTAGAAACTAGCCATGCTAAGGCCAGAAATACCAAAGTAATAATTAATCTCCATGTATTTATCTGGGAGCTATGTGGTGAGCTCCCAAAGGGTGAAAGAACAAAATTAAACAGAACAGAAGCCAACTACACACTACAGAGTAGTCCTATCAAGGTAATTTTTCAATTGAAGTTCCCCTGTCCAGGTTCCTCCAGACTGTGTCAAGTTGGCAATAGAACCTAAAGCAGAACATTGTCTTTTCTCTATTAGAGTCTATGAACCTCCATGTCAGAGCAATTTCTTTTCTTTGATATTCTTTTTTAATTAACTAATTAATTTTTAAAAAAGAAGACAAACTATCTTTTTTCATTATACGTAGCAATCCAAGTTTCCACTCCCAGCCGCCCTCCCATTCCCTCCACACACCCTCCCACCCATCCCTAGCCAATCCTCAGAAAGGGTAAGGCACATTGCTTTGTGGAGGGTCCAAGGCCCTCCCCACTATATCTAGGCTATTCTCTTCTCAAGAGAATAGGTTCCCCAAAAGATAGTACATGCAGCTGGAATAAATCCTGGTGTCACTGCCAGTCGCCCCCCCCCAGTCTGCCCCAACCATGCAACTTTCAACCATATTCATAGGCACTAGTTGGGTCCTATGCTTGTTCCCTCAGTCTGTCTGGAGTTGGGGAGCTACAATTAGCTCACGTAGACTGTTTAGTGGGTTGACACATCATGGTTTTGACCTCTTTGCTCATATTCTCATTCCTCCCACTTTTTAACTGGACTTTGAGAGCTCGGTACAGTGATCCAGTGCGGGTCTGTGCCTCTGTTTCCATCAGCTGCTGGGTGAAGATTTTATGGTGATAATTAAGATATTCATCAGTCTGACTACAGAAAAAGTCAAGTTCGGGTCCCACTCTTCTATTATTTAGGGTCTCAGATGAGGTCATTTTTGTGAATTCTTGGCAATTTCTCTAGAGCCAATAATGGCTCCCTCAATCAAGGTATGTCTTTCCTTGCTCTCATCTCTGTCCTTCCTCTATCTGGACTATCCCATTCCCTCAAGTTCACCTCATCCCTTTCCTCCTCCCCCTAATCCCCATGTTCCCAATTTTGTCAGGCAATCTTATCTGTTTCCACTTTCCAGGTGGATCTCTATATATTTTTCTTAGGGTCCACCTTATTACTTAGCTTCTCTAGGATCATGAACTATAGGCTCAATATCCTTTGTTTATAGATAGTATCCATTTATGAGTGAGTACATGCCATATTAATCTTTTTGGGTCTGGGTTACCTCACTCCAGATAGTGTTTTTTAATTCTACCAGTTTGTATGCAAAATTCAAGATGTCATTGTTTTTACTGCTGAGTAGTACTCTAATGTATAAATTTGCCACATTTTCTTTATCTGTTCTTCAGTTGAGGGGCATCTAGTTTGTTTCCAGGTTCTGACTATTACAAATAATGCTGCTATGAATATAGTTGAACAAATACGTTTGAAGTATGATTGAGCATCTTTTGGGTATATTCCCATAGTGGTATTGCTGGATCCTGAGGTAGGTTGATGCCCAATTTTCTGAGAAGCCATCATAATAATTTCCAAAGTGGTTGTGCAATTTTCATTCTTACCAGTGATGGATAAGTGTTCCCCTTACTCCACATTTTCTCCAGCATGAGCTATCATTGGTGTGTTTTTTTTTTATCTTAGCCATTCTGACAGGTATAAAATGGTATTTCATAGTTGTTTTGACTTGCATTTCTCTGATGGCTAAGGATGTTGAACATTTCCTTAAGTATCTTTTGGCCATTTGAGATTGTTTTGTTGAGAATTCTCAGTTTAGTTCTGTACCCCATTTTTAGTTGGTTTATTTAGAATTTTAATGTCTAGTTTCTTGAGTTCTTTATATATTTTAGAGACCAGACCTTTGTCTGATGTGGGGTTGGTGAAGATCTTCTCCCGTTCCGTAGGTTGCCTTTTTGTCTTAATGACAGTGTCATTTGCTTTACAGAAACTTCTCAGTTTCAGGAGGTTCCATTTATTTATCGTTGCTCTCAGTGTCTATATTTAGGGTTATATTTAGGAAGTAGTCTCATGTGTCCATGCGTTGAGGACTACTTCCCACTTTCTCTTCTATCAGGTTCAGAATGGTCAGATTTATATTGAGGTCTTTAATCCATTTGGAATTGAGTTTTGTGCATGGGGATAGATATGAATCTATTTTCATTCTTCTACATGTTGACATCCATTTGTACCAGCACTATTTGTTAAAGACACTTTCTTTTTTCCACTGTACAATTTTGGCTTCTTTGTCAAAAATCAGGCATTCATAGGTGTGTGGATTAATATCCGGGTCTTCTATTTGATTCCATTGGTCAACTGTTTTTATGCCAGTACCAAGCTGTTTTCATTACTGTAGCTCTGTAATAGAGCTTCATGTCAGGGATGGTGATGCCTCTAGAAGTTCCTTTATTGTACAGGATTGTCTTGGGCATCCAGGGTTTTTTGTTTTTCCGTATGAAGTTGATTATTGTTTTTCAAGTTCTGAGAAGAATTGTGTTGGGATTTTGATGGGGATTGCATTGAATCTATAAATTGCTTTTGGTCAGATTGCCATTTTTACCATGTTTATCCTACCTATCTAAGAGCATGAGAGATCTTTTCATTTTCTGGTATCCTCTTCAATTTCTTGCTTCAAAGACTTAAAGTTTTTGTCAAATAGGTCTTTCACTTCTTTGGTTAGAGTTACCTTAAGAGATTTTATGTTATTTGTAACTAAAGGTAATGTTTCTCTTATTTCCTCTAGCTTCTTTATCATTTGTTTTTTTTTGGGGGGGGGGCTACTGATGTTTTTGAGTTGATCTTGTATCCTGCTATATCAATGAAGGTATTTATCAGCTGTAGGAGTTCTCTGGTAGAGTTTTTTTTTTGGTCACTTATATAAACTATCATATCAACTTCAAATAACAAAAGTTTGACTTCTTCCTTTCCAATTTGATTCCCCTTGAAATCCTTTTGATTATATTTTTCCTTCCTTTAACTCCTCCCAGATCTTGTTCACTTTAGTCTTGAGTTTATTTGAGAAAAAGACAACCTTTAACTAAGTTTTAGTGATGAAAAGAGCTCCTTTCTATAATTCTCGTCATTCTTAGAATCTCGAATTGCGAAGAAGATGAGGTGAGAACTAGCGTGGTATATTGAAACTCATGTGTCACAGACTGTCCCACTTAGCACATGTAGAGACTGTGCTCTTAAAAATCCAGATACTCTTTAATTTTGATTGCCATATTGTTTTCTACACTAAGTTTTAATTTTGACAACAAGAAAAAATATGCAGAATCTACATATGCTACACAGCACTGTGTTTATATGCCGTCCATGATTACCCCAGGTTTAAGCAGCAGTGAAAACAGATAAAGTGGAGAAGCCAGACTTGCAGTATGGAACAGTTTTCTTGGCTCAAAGTCTAAAAAGTCAACTTAATTTACATATTTGTATCTGTTTATAAATTATGTAATCCTAATGCAAGCAGCAGCCTTCAGAGGCTAGAACAGAGTGTCCAGGCCTTTGGAACCTGAGTTGTACATAGTTGTGAACTACTGTGTGGGTACTGGGAGCAGAACTCAGATCCCTTGCAAGAGCAGTGAGTACTCTTAACTGCTGAGCCATCTCCCAAGCTCCTTTAAGTATCTTCTTGTGTTCTGCTTTAGATAGATACACTGCATCTCCATCTTTAGATGGTAATTTGGGGCTTATACTGCTGTGTAGAATTTCAGGACTCAGGACTGATCTAGTCAAGCATGTACAAATGTTGTTTTTTCTGTTAAATTTTGTGAGGGTGATTTTTTCCTGAAGTTCAGGTTTACATAAAGAGAGGAACATATCACCCAAGCACAAAGCCTCTTTGTAATAATTCCTGAGAATATTTGAATATTTTTCAAAACTCTTTAGAAGTCAGAATCTACCTACTTTGAAGATACCAATTGCTTCCTTAAACAGGTGCCAAATGTCTTCTCTGGAGACATCCAAGTACTTAGCTTGATTACTGTATCTTCTTAGTGCTTCCAGCAGGTGGCACCAAAGCCACAAAAATTACTGAAGTAAAATTTTGTTGGCCTGGAGGAAATAAAATTATTTTTTAGCCAGAAGGTGGCACTAGAAGGTTTTTTTTTGTGTGTGTGTGTGTGTGTTTGTTGTTTGTTTGTTTGGGTTTTTTTGTTTGTTTGTTTTTTCAGCTGCCTTTGCACAGAACAAAAAGCAGGCTTCCCAGGGATATGAACAAAACATGGAAACATCATATAACATGTTGGTATAAGACTAGTCACAAATCCTCATATCCAGGCAGGAAGAGGCAGCCCAGTAGGATTAAAAGGGTCCCAAGCATAGGTAAAAGAGTCAGGGACACCCACTATTAAGAGTCCTACAAAAACACCAAACTACACAACCATAACACATGCAGAGGACCGAGCTCAGAGGAGGAGTGGATCTTCGGTATGTGCGGAAAAGTAGGAGTGGAGGGAGGGGAAACTGCAGTTGGAAAATGTTTGAATGTATGTATGTATATATGCATACATGCATATATATATGATACACACATGCATCACATTTGAAGGTATACGAATTCTTCTGAATCCAAATTGATCATCTAAGCATTGCAAACAGAATGTGCCTTCAGCATCTTGAAATTTATAACTGTATCACTTTGAAAACAAATGAAGTCTGGTCCACCTGATTAAATCAATAAATGTTTTCATTTACCAGTGGTTAATGTCTAAACTTCATACTTACTATCAGAATCTCTACTTTCTAAAAGTAGTTCTCAGACCTTGTAATTCTAAGGACCTTGGTGCTAAAACTCTGAGATGCAGTCATGTGTCCCTCTGTCCCTAAACCGAACTTCTGACTTGACTTTACAGTGCCTTCCTATGACGCTATCCTACTGTGTTTCCCATGCTCCGACCTCTTGTCGTGAGTTCTGAGAAGCCTTTTACAATGCACAATTGATAATTTCATCCATAATCTCTGCACTGTGAGAGCTCCCAGTGCTCCTAAAGAAGCAGCTCAGAGCACACACCAAAGATAGTTCTCTGGGCCTCTTACATGTCACTTTTGCCAGTGTCTACATTCTGGGTTGGGACATTTCTCAGGTGCTCCCTGAGCCTAAAGGTCTTTTGCATGCTCTTCTTGATTTGCTGAAACTGTTTTTCCACCTGGATCTTACATTCTTCATATGAGATGCAGGAATCTCCCCACAGAAATCCACCCGGTGGCTGTGTCTGTAGCAGAGCCCCTGCCATGTACTCCTATGGATCCAGGAAACTCTCAGGGGCACACTCCTCTGTAACACACCAAGTGAAGGGAAAGAATTGGTCCCATTCTTCTTGCCCAAATTCTTGAGCAAACCATAGGCCTGAGTATGTACTCAACTATAACATTCCCATGGTAAGTGTGTTGGCCATGACAAATGTTGGTAACCTAATGGAATGGATAAAAAAGAAATCTTTAGAGGATTTTAGCATGGGATTGATTTGTAGGAGTTAGACTGTCTTCTATCAACAGGATGTTTTCCCTACAGGAATACTCAGGTTGCAGATGGTGGCTGTCAGCAGGTACCTGTAAGGCTGTCAGAAGGGCGATGATGTCTATTTTTCTTGTCTCCAAGGGCTGTCTAAGATCAGAGTTTATATGTAGAACTAATCCGACAATTAAAAATAAACTAAATATATAAAAATAGAACAAACTGTGATAGATGGTGAAGGGATTGTAACCACAGGTGTCCTTGGATAATTAATACTGCATTTGAAGCCAGAGGGACCGTTAGGTGAGCTACTATGTCTCTTTGTGCTTTGAGATTATGTGGAGGCCAATGCTGAGTGAGGGAAGCCTCTGTAGAGCCTTGGAATTAACCTGTTTAGGACTTTAAAGGCCTCTGGTTTGCAAGTGTCATCTGCCCTGATAGGACACCGTCTGAGAGAGCGTTAACCGGAGTCTTTGCTGAGGTATGTTCCTCTGATCACTGAAACTGTCCACTTCAGATGACTGCCATTTCCTTCTAAATTTTTCTGCCTCACTGATAAACTGATGATATTTTTGGGCTTGGTTAATAAAACATGTTCAACTTATTTTGAGTGCAGGACTACATTCTGTATTTCAAATATGTCAACATGTTCAGTTTTATCCATAAATGTAAAGTATGAGTGAGCCTTCTGTTTCATGGGTTCATTATCAGTTTACTATGTTATGAAAGTTGAGGATTTTATAAAGTCTTGCCCAGTTCCTAGCCTGGAAAACAAACCCAGAATTTCCAAATACAAACATTTAACTCACCCCAAGCTTCAAGCTTTATAAGTTGTGTAAATTAGTGTTGAGGTTCCTGAGGAAGATGGGAATCTATCTACCTCAAGATCCATTTATATCACTCTTGGACATAAATCCAAAGGACAATTAAACCTACCACAAAGACATTTGCACAACCATGTACACTGCTGCTCTATTTATAATAGCCAGAAACTATTTCCAACAATGAAAACATAATACAGTAGAAAGTTCTAAAATATACATCGAAGAAGACAATCGAACTGCATTGTCAAATAATGAGAACAATAGAGTCACAACTGTAACCAAATGAAGTTTCTAGTATTGGGATTTGGTTACATCAAGTTGAGTTGTTCACCAAAGTGCTCTCAAAGGAGCTCCCAAACAACCAAGACTGTTGCCAAAACAATTGGTTGCTCTCCACAAACTGACAGCAAAGCCCATTGCTGAAGACAATACACATACAACTCACTGAACATGGAGAGTTTGAGCTGGTGTCCACATAGAGCTTCACCCAATATTCTAGCATCTTTGGTACAGAAAGATGCTCTGCAGACCACTAAAAGGGAAACATAATCACCAAGACAACCATAACCCTATTTTCTACGATGGTGGTGCCTACAAGACATACTAAGGTAGTCACAACCTTCCTATTTTGTGATGCTTTAATATAGTTCCTCATGTTATGGTGATCTCCAACCATAAAATTATTCCATTGCTACTTCATAATTGCAATTTGATTACTGTTATAAATCTTAATGTAAATATCTAATATCTGATCATATATCTATCTGATATGTGACCGGCCAAAAGGGTCAAGAATCTCAGGCTGAGAACTCAGGCTGTGCTAAGGCAAAGATGGCATAAAGTTTGTGGGAATAACAAACTAATATCTAACTTGGCCTAAGACTACTCCTTGAGATGGAACCCATACCTAACATTGTCTGAATAATCAAAAACCTGAGATGAGAAAGCCAAGAGACTTAGACTAAACCAAAATACTGCTGTTCTAAAAAACAAATCAAAACAGAAAACAGCAGCAATAAAATAACTCCCAATGGCATTCTTATATACTCATAGATCATTGCTTTTTGGGGGGCATTATTAGGTATCATTAGAGAAATTCTTCCTGCAGCTCATGGGAACAAATACAGAGAGACAGGTATTATACAGAGAGTGAGAGACTTTGAAATACTTCGCTCTAAACTTGATGCCTCCATCAAAACCTTCCCCTCAGAGAACCTTTGGAAGAGAAGACAGAAAGAGTGTAAGAGCCAGAGGAGATGGAGGACACCAAAAGAATAAACCCCAAAGCACATATGCACTAACAGAGACTGTGGCCGCATGCATAGGGTTCTTCAGGGCTCTGTACCAGGTCCTCTGTGTATTGATTATGGCTTCCAGTTGAGTGTTTTTATGGGTTTCCTGAATGTGTAGACTAGTGGATCTCTGATTCTTGTGCATTCTTTTGGGTTCTTATCCTCTTTGTTTTATCCAATTCAGATATCTTAGTTTTTGTTTTGCTTTATTACATATTTTTACCTCTTATAAACTTGCTAGTGTTTTAATGAGAGTGAATCTTGGTGGGAAGGGAGGTGGGGAAGAACTGAGAGAGCAGAGGGAGGGGAAATAATAATCAGAATATATTGTGTGAAAAATCCATTTTCAATAAGAGGAAATGAAAAAGCATGTAAATATGAAGCTGAGTGTAAACTAACCCAGATAAGAAGCAAATATAAGAGGAGAGGTAGAGAGCAGAGATGCATGTTTATATTCAGTAAAAGAAGTGATCTTTTCAGATTAAGAAGGGGCTGCATACACTTTTGTCTGCATTTACAGTACATGAGACCATGCCCAAAGTGACCGATATCTTAAAAGTTGTTTGTTGAAGGAGTTTCCACAGGAAGTATTCTTTCTTATTCTGTATGTTTGGTGTTTTGATTATTGTGTGGCAATGGGACTTTTTTTGGTCTAGTCTATTTGGTGTTCTGTAAGCTTTTTGTATCGTCAAAAGCATATCCTTCTTTAGGTTGGGAAAGTTTACTTTTATGATTTTGTTGAATATATTTCTGAGCATTTGAGCTGAAATTCTTCTCCTTTCTCTTTCTATTATTCTTAGGTTCAGTCTTTTCATGGTGTCCAAGATTTCCTGAATGTTTTATGTTAAGAATATGTTAGATTTAACATTTTCTTTGACTGAGGAATCTATTTCCCATATCATGTCGTCAACACCTGAGATTTTCTCTTCTATCTCTTGTGTTCTCTTGGTTATGCTTGCCTCTGTACTTTCTGATTGTTTACCCAGATTTTCCATTTCTAGAATTCCCTCTGTTTGTGTTTTCCTTATTGTTTCTGTTTCAATTTTTAAGTCTTGCCCTGATTTCAACTGTTTGATTGCTTTTTCTTGGCTTCCTTTAAGGAATTTATTGATTTCTTCCAATTTTTGTTTATCTTGTCCTCATTTTCTTTAAGGGAATTTCTCATTTCCTCAAGAGCCTTTATCATCTTCAAAAAGCTATTTTTAAGGTTATTTTCTTCTCCATCTATGTTGAGTTGTTGTGGTCTTGCTGTTGTAGAAACACTAGGTTCTGGTGTTGCTGTATTGCTCTTGATATAGTTGAATGTATTATTACACTGCCCTCTATCTGTCTCTTCTTCTAGTTGGTACAGGTGGTGCTCATGTCTCTAGGGGCTGCTCTTCTTCCAATTTGTTAAGGCAGTATGTATAGTTCTCAAATATCTTACCTCGTTTGTTTTATGTATTTTTTAATTTTTGTTTGGTTTTTCATTTGTGACTTCTGGCTTTACAGCCTGAATAGTCCTGACTTGACATCTTCCTTCCTCAACACACAAATGCTAGAATTACAAGTTTGTGTCACCAGGGTTGACTTTTCAGAATTTTCTAAAGTATTGGTTGGTTCTTGTGTTGTATGGCATGAGTCAAATTCTCTTCTTGAATGAGGAGGAGTGGCAAGCCAAATTACAATGCTCTGTCTCAATTAGACAGAGGTGGCAGAGTCAGACTTTGTCAGCCTTGAGCCTATGCACACAACAATCTACACATCTGCATAAAATATAATGTTTTTTTAAATTCTTTTTTTTTATTGAGAAAAGGAAAAAAAAACAAGTTTCCACCTCC
>NC_022023.1:32842592-32857566 GCF_000317375.1 Microtus ochrogaster | reverse complement strand
GCCTACCCTGCTTGTTGCAGGCAGGCTATAGAAACAAAGGCACTCCCTCTCACTTGGGTGCCCCTAGGATTTGGACCCAGTGCCCAGACAGGCTGTGCTGGTTTAAGTTATGTGCCGAATGAGGGCTGTGAGGCCGATGTGGGGAGGGTTCTGGATGGAAGCTGGGTGGGCTAGGAAGAAAGAGGCAGTATGGATGGAGTAGAAGACCTGCAGAGAGCCCAAGAAGGCTAGGGGGCCAAGGAACCTCTGAGTTCCCTGTCCCAGGCTGGCGCCGCGGGGCCAGAAACTCACCCCAACGCTGGGTCTCCTGGCACCGAGAGATCAGGCCTCCGTGCTGGTTGGGCAGGTCGCAAACAAGGCTCCTACCCTGCTTGTTGCAGGCAGGCCATAGAAACAAAGGAACTCCCTCCCACTTGGGTGCCCCGAGGATTCGGATCCAGTGCCCAGACAGGCTGGGCTAGTTGATGTTATGTGCCTAAAGAGGGCAGTGGGGCCGAAGTGGGGAGGGTTCTGCCCAAGAAGGCTGGGGGGCCACGGAACCTCTGAGCTCCCCGTCCCAGGCTGGCGCCGCGGGGCCAGAAACTCACCCCAAGGCTGGGTCTCCTGGCGCCGAGAGATCAGGCCTCTGTGCTGGATGGGCAGGTCGCAAACAAGGCCCCTACCCTGCTTGTTGCAGGCAGTCTATAGGAACAAAAGCACTCCCTCCCCCATAAAATATAATGTTAAAGGAGCCACGGGCCACTTTCCTACCACCTGGCTCCCGACCGGCTAGTTTACCTGAAATAATTACACGGAAACTTTATTTATTTAAACACTGCCTGGCCCATCAGTTCTAGCCTCTTATTGGCAATTCTCACATTTGATTAACCCATATCTAATAATCTATGTATTACTATGGGGTTGTGGCTTACCGGGAAGATTCTAACCTACATCAATCTCAGGCCAGAGCATCATAGCATCTGTCTGACTCTGCTTTCTTCCTCCCAGAATTCTGTTCTATCTACTCTACCCACCTAAGGGCTGGCCTAAGGAAGCTTCTTTATTAAACCAATGAAAGTAACACATAGACAAAAGACCCACCCACATCAATATGATAAGGGATCAGTGGTAAGCTGTTCAGTTCCTATTGGACTGGGTGAAATAATCAGGAGAGAGATGACTGCTTCCAGCTAAGTTGAATAACCTGTCCTGGGGACTTTGCTGGGATTAACAAACCATCTTCACTCACACTTCAAAACTTGGGCTGCAGGTTTTTTAGGTTGTATGTGCACATGGATTACCTTATAGGTCTACGGTCTTGGGCATCTCCCCCATCTTTACAACATGCTCTGTTGTAGCTATCTATGATGGTATGACACTGAGAAAGTCTCTGTGTATGTTTCCATGAAACTCAGTCTCTTCAAGCTTGATGGGCTATTTTGTCCCCACACAGCTCTTGGGGAAAATAGTCTACATAACCAAGCATGCCAACAGCAGGCTTTCTTCAAGGTGAAAGTTCTGGATACTAGTAGTTTGGATCAGTCTATGTCTGAAAGGCATAGACCATAGAAGCCACTTTTGAGAGACTCAGTCTGAAGATCCATGATTATGCAAGAAACACCCATCCATACCTGAGAGTACAGAGTCTAGCAGAACTGGATATCTGAACCATGAATTAAGAAGACATGTCTGTCTCACAAGGGACACAGTGGAACTTTACCTTTTCTCTATGTGTGTGTCCTGTTTAGGTCCCAGATGGCTTTATGATGCAATACTGAGTTAAGAGTGGATTCTTCCCACTGAGTCAGAGAACCCACATAAAAATTTCAATACAATCAATTCATGATCACACCCAGAAATATGTTGTTCCCTCCAATTGTGAAGATAGTGAAGTCCATGCATACAGCTCCCATTCAGGGATGACAGGGATCCTTTCATAAGCATTTAGAGAATGACTGATTTGCAAGTGGGGTTCAGTTATTCTATGTGAAATTTAAGGCATTGGTGCGATATCTCATCTGTGAGATCATTGCTGGCTGTCACAAGGAGGTTCTTGGAAGCCAGTTGAAGGCAGGAGAGGGACCTGGGATGCTTCTGCAAGAAGCTGGCTCAGAAAGCATGATATTTGGGTAGTGGTGTCTGCAAGAGAAGATTCATGACAGTGGAGGAGAAGATCTAATGAAGAGAGTAGAAACACAGGGGGATGACAGAGAGACAAGGTTTCAGGGGAGCTGGTTATGGGCTTCACAGAATTCACATAGGGACAGTGAGAGAAATTATTTATTCATGATGTGACCCAGGAACAGCCTCCAGCAAGGAAGAGGATTCAGATTTTTTGCTGCTCATTGAGGGTGTAAGCTAATGAATTTTTGGTCATGGTGGTCAGAGACTGTAAGATTTAAAGAAGCAATAGAAATCTGAGTGTACTGGCACAGTCCTGGAATCCTAGCATTCAGAAGGGTAAGACTTCTGGAATGGCACCTTTGGCACCAGCCTGTGGTGCATAGAAAAATCATGGCTCAAAAAATCATGTGATAAGTTTATGGTTATTGTGCAGTCTCTATGGACCATCATGTTGATGCTCATGTCCAGGCCCTAGATAGTAGGGTAAGAAAGAGTGATGAGACCACGCTTTGCAAATCTGGGTTAACAGAGTCTGGAGCCTTGACTTGTATGGAAACTGGGAAATATTTTGATCATGATTTTGTCTAGTTGTTTTTATTTTACATTTTCTTTCACTTCCTTTTGTTTAACAAAGCTTGATACTTTAAAATATAGCTTACTTGTATGTCTACATACATGGAGAGTGTAGCATAATGCCTCCTTGAGGAAACATATATGTGTATACAAACCTCTTAGAGAAGGAATCGGGAACTTGTTGGGTGCCTGGTACAGCTTTTCAACATTCTTCCTCTGAGATTTTTCACTCTTGCATTAACTATCTCTTCTACCATTTCTTTAGAGTTAATCTTAAGTGTGCCTTTTTCCATGTTTTCAGAATTACAGTTCTGCTTGTGTCTTGAAATACAATGATATGTGACTTTTATATATGACTTGCTTGGCTTAAGATCTGCAAAGTTCATCCACACCTGTGCATGCAGTTTTCTGAAGGGGCAGTGAAGGAGGGGGGATAAGTGAAGGGAAGAGGGGTAAGCTAATGCCACAGTAGTATGTACAGTACCACATCAGATTAGTCTCCTCTTCAAATAGGGAAAAATCACGCAGCTCTCAGAGGCTAGATTGAAAGCAGGGGGCTTATGACCCAGAGAGACTGTTGAACTGATGCTTTAAAAAGTCCTGGGAACTCTTGGTGAGGATGGAATCAAAGTTTCCTGTTGTCAGGAAGGAAACAAAGGCAGGCTACAAGATGATGGATAAAGCATGGAATTGTTAATATTTAGACGCCCAGTATAAATATGTATGGAAGAATAAAGAAACCTTGTCCTCAGTGAGGAACCAGCTATGAAGTAATTGAAAGAAACTCAGCTTTTTAAAACTTTTATGTATCAGGAGGACAAAAGAGATCATTCCCACTTCCTTCTCCACCTACCAGATCAGATTGTTTTCCTGGCATGATTTGGTGAATCATAGTGGGAGCCAGTTTTTGAAGCTTTCTTGGTGGATCAGGGATAGTGCTAATTGGGAAGGCTTGGCTTCTTTTGTCTTCTCAGGCTCATTCAACCCAACCAGCCTTCTTGTCTAGTGTGGATTCACACACACATTTTTGCTACCAATAAATGCTGTCAGAGTTAATTGCAGTTGTGTGCTCACCAAAATACAAACAGTGAGTATGTAGGATTCAGGTATGAATGGTACAAGAGCAAAATCCCTAGTTAACACTTCTAAACCTGCAGCCAGGTCCAGTCAAGGTGCTAAGGGTTTTGGGTCATCTGGCCTTGCAGCCTTTTGGGTAGCTCATATGAAAAAAAGGAGATGATTAGAATTGATTATTGATGGGAAGCCATTAATGGGATTTTAGACTCTGGAGCTGATAACTTACAATCCTGGCCTAAGAAGTGGCCATTAGAAAGTAGTACTGCTACTCTTCAAGGAATAGGTCAAGCAAGTCCCAAGAAGAGTGCAAAAATAATAAAATGTCAGGATAATGAAAACCATGAGGGTTACTTTTAGCCATATGTCCTCCCAGGACTCCCTGTTAATATCTGGTGAAGAGGTGTCCTGAGTGATATGAGAGCTATCTTGATCACTCAGCCCACACCACCACCACCAGTGGCCCAAATTATGCATCAACTGGGATGGGCAGGGGCTGGGAAAAAATCTGGAGGTCTGGTCACACCAGTGACACCAGATAAACAAATTACCAGACTGCTGGGACACTGAAGCTGTCTAGGCCATTTTTAGTTAGAGCCACTGTTCCCAAGCCTGCCCCAATTCCTATAATTTGGAAATCTGATGATCCAGTTTGGGTGGAGCAGTGGCCCTTGACTCAAGAGAAATTGCAGGCTGCTCATGCTTTGGTCCAAGATCATTGTCTCCTCCACTTTTCCTTGGAATACACCCATCTTTCTCATAAGAAAGAGATCTGGGAAATAAAAAAAACTATTACAGGACCTTTGGGCTGTCAATGAGTTGATGCAGCCTATGGGTCCTCTTCAGCAGGGATTGCCCTTCCCTTCAGCTATACCCCATAGCTGGCATATAATTCCACTTCCCCTTGGAGCCAAACAGGATTGCCCTCATTTTGCTTTTAGCCTCCCTTCAGTTAATGTTAAGAAACCAGCTTTGTGATTATATTGGATTATACTCCCATAGGGAATGACAAATAGTCCTACCATATGTCAAGCTTATGTTGCTGCTGCCTTGGAGCCTGTGTGCTGTCAGTTCCCACAGTTATATGTTGTTCATTATATGGATGATTTATTAATAGCAGGGCCTGATCAAGATCAACTGCTCATACTCAAATGCAACAGGATTTAGAGAAGGCGGGGCTGATAATAGCTCCTGAGAAGATCCAAATGCAAGCCCCATATTCCTACCTTGGGTACCAATAGGCCATGGATGCAATTAAACAAAAAAAAACTATTCACACCTCTCATCTTAAAATCTTACATGATTGGCAGACTAGGAGACATACAGTGGATATGCCCCTCCATAGCATTCAAAACAGGTGACTTAAGACCATTTATTGATATGCTCTTGGGAGATCCCGACCCAACCTCCCCTCAAATAGTGACACCTGTGGCCAGACAGGCCTTAAGGCTTCTTCTGGATAATATTGAAAAGGTCCATCTCCAGCAGATTAATTATGATAAATCATTAAATTTTGTAGTTCTTGATTCCAATTTTGCCCCTATGGAAGTCTTTTGGCAGGATGGACCTATTTTATGGGTACACATGCCTGCCTCTCCAGCGAGGGTAGTCACCCCATACTATGAAGCTATATTACAATTGCTTTGGAAAGCTAAGAAGGTTGACGCCCAGACATTGGGAAGTACCCTGACAAGATTATAGCACCTTATACTAAAGACCAGCTAGCACATTTACAGCAGTACCATGATGAGTGGACCCTGTTTCTCACCTTTTCTAGAAGTTTTGATTCTCATTATCCTCAGCATCTATTAGTGTTCCTATTCAAAAGTCATCCCATTATATTCTCCCGAGTGATTAGAAGATCTCCCACACCCTCAGTGCATGCTGTCTTTACAGCTGCTTCCCCTAAAGATAATGTAGTAATGGTTTCTGGAGGAAAAGTATGGAAGTGTCCTGTGGGGAATGTATCAGCCCAAGATGCAGAGGTAACAGCCTGCCTCTTTGCACTCCAGCTCTTCCCTGGGGAATCTGTAAATTTGTATATAAATTTCACCTTAATGTGCACTCTTTTCGGCATCATACTCAATGCACACAAGAAGTACAAGCCATTACATCTTCTTGTCTTCAGTGTACTCCTTTCCTAAGCAGCTCTAATTTAGGAGTTAACCCATGAGGGTTATGACCAAATCAGTTATGGCAGATGGATGTTACACACCTGCCCACCGCAGGGAAACTTAAGTTTGTCCATGTATCAGTAAAAACTTTTTCAGAAATAATTTTCACATTCTTGCATTTGGGAAAATGAGCAAAAGATGCCATTGCACACTGTTTATCTGCTTTTGCCTATATGGGCAAACCTGAGTTTATTAAGACAGATAATGTCCCAGCATATATCAGCATTTTTTTGTCCTTTTGTTCATTCTATGAAATTTCCCATAAAACAGGCATCCTGTATAACCCAATGGGTCAAGCAATTGAGAAAAGAGCCAATCAGACCCTCAAGCAATATTTTCAAAAAATAAAAAGGGGGAGTTCATATTATCTCCAGCAACTCAATTATCCACCATTCTCTTTATTTAAAATTTTTTGACTGTGGGTGTTGAAGGGCGCTCACCTATGGAGTGCCATACACAAGTTAGGGCTCAGAGCCTAGGGTGGGTTTGTTGGAAAGATCTGCAAACAGGAACATAGATGGAACCAACCTCCTTGTTGGCAAAGGTGAGGGGAGCTGTATGTGTTTTTCCTCCAGGAGTTGACAAACCAATTTTGGTGCCAGAGCGGTGCTTATGGTCGGTGACCTAGGGTGAAGACCATGATGCTCCTTCTACTTCAGGTGATGACTTTGGTAACAACAACAGAGTCACCAGTGATGGGGAGTCTGATGAGAAACCCTCCACTTTTAATGCCAGTTAGTAAAAATAGCCCCCTCTTTCCCTCACTTTTTGCTAGCAACATAACAGTGGGGAGAGCTTCAGTCTGAGTTGATCTGGAACAGGGAAACATTATAGCTGCCTTTCCATTAATGGAGGCTCTTTGTTTTATTAAACTTTCTAACCTATCACTGGTGAAAAAGTCCTCCTTTCATCATGGATGTTTATTATTGCATAATGCTTCTATTAGAGACTTTACTAATAATCATATTCATAGTAGGGTGATAGGATTAGAAATGTACTGCATCTCATCCTGAAAAAAGATGTGATAGAGATTTAAATCTCCACCCCATAGTTATGTGGGGAGAATGTGTCACTCAAGAGCCCTGTTTGTTAAAAGATAGAAAACATATATGGTGGTATGGCCATGGGCCCGTGATGAAAAATTCCACCTTTCCCGGGTATGACTAATTGTTTCTAATGTTGAAACCTCTCTAAAGATAAATTATACTGCTGGATGCAATATGACTATTCTATCCTTTGCTTGCATTCTTGCCCCATTTTTCTTTGTATTGTGGAATGGCACCTTGGAGAGCTATATTCTTAATTGTTCTTCCAGGATCTGCAAGCTGAGTAATTGCTGGGACAGTTCTGATGGAGATTTGATTGTTTGGGTGCCTGCTGTGATTCCTCTGCCCACGCTGGTGTCTCAAGAACGTCAGGAGATCATCCCTTATCAACAGCTGCGTGACTTTGGGATAACAACTGTAATTGTTGCTGCTATTGCTGTGGCTGCCACTGTGGCTATGGTTACTGGAATTGCCATTTTGCAGATGGCTGTGACTGCAGAGACTGTGGATCAGCTGTCTGGAAGGGTTAGCGAGGCCCTGCAGACACAGAATGCTCTGAACTGTCATATTAGATTTGGACTTTTAAATTTAAATCAACAAACTGCGCTTTTGCAAGAACAGGTAGATTCCCTTGGCTCCTGCCACAAGAGTCTTGTACATTATATCTGCTAATGTAAATGCTTCTGATACGGTCAAACAGTTAAATGCATATTTGAATGACCCTTGGATTTCCTCCTTTTAGAATTTTACCCTGCAGACAGCTCATCATATTGTTAGTATTAATAGCACATGGGTCCCTTCTGTATCTGGATCCAGTCAGTGGAATGCCATGGCCCAGCTTTGGGGCTGGGTCCAGCGATTGTCTGGAATGTTCTCACTTGCGCTGATATTGCTATTGGGGTTATCTGTTTTTGAATTCTCTGCCACTTTATGCAGCAATCCTACGTACAGCAGACTTTTCCATGAGGCAGGAAATTTCAAAGACAGTTCCACCTATATTGGCAGTCTGTCAGTCATTTTCTTCTGTGTCCTGCAGAATGTCTCGCAGACTCTTTCATGAATCAGGAAACCAGAAGGACTGTCTCACTTTCTTTAGGTAACTATAAAAGTCTTTTTTTTTCTGTGGGTCCTGCAAGTTCAGTTAAACAGTTCAGGCAAGAGCAGCTTCTTGTCCAAATGGCTGACAAACTCCATGAAGAGCCTCTTCAATGCCCATCTTCTATTGAAGTGGATTGGTGCTGCCAGGAGCAGAGTGTCTCACTCTCAAGAAAAGTCCTAAGTTCTTAAAACAGTTTTAAAAGCCATATTTTATAGTCTTTGAAAGAGCTGAAGAATATCCATCTGAAAAATATCTCTGTACATCTATAAAACCTAACTAACATGACTACAAGCTTCACTGTTATAGATGACTCTATATTAACCTGAATCTTAATTATACATTAAACTTTTAATGAACTGCACAAACACGATACCTTAATTAAGGGCAGAAATATACATATAACAAAATTGACCTTAAATTTGTATCAATAATCCAAGATCCATACCAATGCAATTCTTTATATCATATCCCATTTTAAATGTAAAAAAAAAAACATTTGCAAACGGTATTTTGGAATTTAGGCATACTGCTCTCCAAACTGCTTCCTGCTTGTTCTTTGGTGAAGCAATTTTTTGCTGGTGTTCACAGCAACTTATTGGGGGTGTCTTGGTCAATCAAACTACATTAGTATAGAAGAAATACACAGGTTCTTATCTTCTGTGGAAACAAAAGAAGAATCTCTTTTCCATAGAAACATATCCTTAGATCCATATGTTAAATTCAAGGTACTTTAAGATATATATGTTGGTTTAGCTTAGCAGGCCATACAATGAAATGTCTCTTTGTACTTAACTCCTTTACAATCAAAAATTCAAATAAAACACAATAATATATATAATCCAGACTCTCTGATTATTTTCCATATTTATGTGGCTTATATTTCTTTACTTTTAATCTATAACTATCTGTACTCTTTCTTTTTAAAAGACTTTGTTTTATTTTTTAACCATTTACTTCTTTTTATAACTGTATTTTTTCTTCTCTCTCTCAAGCCTACATACATTTATCCAACACTGTGACCCATTTAGAGGTCTTTTGATTTTTCTGAGTTCCTCTTTATTGTGTATCTATAATTATTTTCTGACCAGAAAAGCTTTTTTTTTTTTTAACGCTAAGTGGGCATGACTATGGCCGACACAGCCCTGCCTGCTTGTTCTGCCCAGTCCAACATGGCAGAAGCATGTTTTCTGTCTCTGGAGCCATGTACATAACACCATTGATGGGCACACAGTGTGTCTATATTGCCACTAACAAGTTATAGCACTCTACTCACCGACCCCCATTTAAATGTTCTATAGCTGGATCTCCTTAAAGAGTTAGAACCGTTCATGCTGGTGAAGCAAGAAGCCTTCTTTGAGAAAAAAAAAATTTCCGCCTCCTCCCAGCCTCCCACTCCTCCCGCCCTCCCCCCACTCCTCTCCCCCTCCCTCTCAAGTCTGAAGAGCAGTCAGGGTTCCCTGCCCTGTGGAAAGTCCAAAGTCCTCCCCCCTCCATCCTGGTCTAGGAAGGTGAACATCCAAACTGGCTAGGCCCCCACAAAGCCAGAACAAGAAGTAGGATCAAAACCCAGTGCCATTGTCCTTGGCTTCTCAGCAACCCTCATTGTCCACCATATTCAGAGAGTCCGGGTTTATCCCCTGCTTTTCCAGTCACAATCCAGCTGGCCTTGGTGAGCTCCCAATAGATCAGCCCCACTGTCTCCGTGGGTGGGTGCACCCCTCTTGGTCCTGACTTCCTTGCTCATCTTCTCCCTCCTTCTGTTCCTCATTGGGACTTTGGGAGCTCAGTCCAGTGTTCCAGTGTAGGTCTCTGTCTCTATCTCCATACATCACCAGATGAAGGTTCTATGGTGATATGCAAAATATTCATCAGTATGGCTATAGGATAGGATCATTTCAGGTTCCCTATCCTCAGCTGCCCCAGGAACTAACTGGGGACCTCGCCTTGGGAACCTGGAAGCCCCTCTATAGCTATCCTCCTGGGTAGGTGAAGTAGACAACATTGCTAGGCAAAAAATCAGGATCTTAAGGGTGGGGTGGGAGGGGGGTAAGGGGAGAAGGGGAGAAAAAAGTGAGAAGGGTAGGATGGGGAGAACTTGGGGCAACGGGAAGATTGGGATACAGGAAGGTAGGATAGGGGAGCAGGGAAGCACATATCTTAATTAAGGGAGCCATCTTAGGGTTGGGAAGCAAGAAGCCTTCTTAAAGGAGCCACATAGTTTGTCTACTACCGCTGAGTCAGGAAGCAATCTCTTGAAAGAATTGTGCCTCTCCTTGTTTGTTGCAAACAGAACCCACCCGAGAAATTGCTGCTACCAAGAGTCTTGCTTAACTCTATTCTTTTCTTACTACAATTCCTTTTAAAGCTTTCTCGGGTTTTATGTGGATATAGTCAACCACCTCGGCATGGCAATTTTTTAGTAGGAGATTGCTTGTTCATTTCTGGCTTCCCAGACCATGAAATAATCACACAGAAACTATATTATTTACAATATGGCTTGGCCAATTGCTTAAGTGTATTTCTGGATTACTCTTATATTTTAAATTAACCCATTTCTATTAATCTATTTATCGCTATGTAGCTGTGGCTTACTGGGTAAAGTTCCATCCAGTGTCTGTCTCTGGCAGAGCTCCATGGCTTCTCACTGACTCCTCCTTCTTTCTTCCACCATTCAGTTTGGTTTTCCCACCTAGCTCCATCTGCCAAGCCACTGGCTGAAAGAGATTTATTTATCAGCCAATAAAACTAACACATAGACAGAAGGACTTCCCTCACCATATTATTCTATGAAAACACTGAGTAACATTTTAGCAATTTTGTAAAATCAGAGACATGGTCTCACCTACCCCAGCTTTTTGGCATTATTGATTTGTGGATAAAGTGGCTGTTATTATGCTATAGATTTTCACTGTAGCTGACTTCCCTTCACTTATATATTGGGGGATTAATTCCCACAGTTCAGAACTGTTTCCTATGTTTTAGGGCCTCACTGATCACATTGTCCTAGTTATGTGTGAAATGTTTTCTGCTGCCAGGACTTCATTCCCCTCTCCTGATTAAAAGCAGAGATCTGCCTTCCTGCAAGTATCTTCATCAGCAGGCTTTTTGTCAGTGGTTATGGTTCATGCAAAAGCATCCATTTATGATATTGACAGATATCCAAGAACAAAAAATTACTACTTGCCCAAAGCTGCTGATTCATAACTGCTCAGATAGGTAGAAGAATAAGCAAGCTCTGGTTTTGTCTCCCTTAAAAGATTCCTGTCATGATTGGGAATATAAGGGTGGGGAAGAGGATGGGTAGAAGGGGAAGAGGAGGGAAGAAGGGGAGGGGCAAGAAGATCTTAAGGGAACAACATAGCGAGAGAGAGGAATAATGGGGATGAGAACATGAAGAGATACCTTGATTGAGGGACCCACTATGGGGTTTGCAAGAAGCCTGGCTCTAGAGAAATTCCCAGGAATCCACAAGGATGACCCCAGCTAAGAACCTAAGCAATAGAGGAGAGGGTACCTGAACTAGCCTTGCCCTGTAGTCAGATTGATGAATATCTTGAATGTCACTATAGAGCCTTCATCTAGAAACTGATGGAAACAGAGGCAGAGAACCACATTGGAGCACTAGACTGAGCTCCCATAGTCTAGTTGAAGGGTTGGAGGAATGAGACTATAAGCAAAGAGGTCAAGACCATGATGGGTACACCCACTGAAACAGTCTACGTAAGCTAATGGGAGCTCACCAACTCCAGCCTGACAGGTAAGTAAACAACCAAAATAGGTCCAAACTACTTTCTCTGAATGTGGGTGACAGTTGTATGGCTCGGGTAGACAGTAGGGCCACTGGCAGTGGCAGCAGAATTTATCCTTACTGCTTGTACTGGCTTTTAAGGAGCCTATTCTCTTTGGATCAACACCTTGCTCATCCTAGATACAGTACAAAGGGTCTTAAACATTCCCCAAGCAATGTGTCTTACCATCTCTAAAGTGTGGATATGGGTGGGGTGGGGGTATATGGAGGGAATGGGATAAAGGGAGGAAGGGGTACTTGAATTGGTATGTATAATGAAAAAAAGTTTCTTTTCCACCGTCACCTCAGCTTACTGATGGTTTTAGTACAGGAAATTTACTACTTGTGCTTTACTCTCTAGGACACCAGAAGAGATAATAACTGCAACCCAAGAGAAAGAGTTACATCCTACTGGCTCCACAGACCCACAACACCCATGATCAGAACACCTGATAACAACATACCCCAGTACTGACAATTTAGAGGCCCTAGGTCTCTTCTTTGTTTCTGCCACATAGAGCAATAAGTATAAACTCCAGACCTAGGCCCATAGAAACTGCAGTGTCTGGTGAATGTGCTAATCAGATCAGAAGCCATTAACTTTCGCCTGTTTCTATAGGTTGCCTGGTTACTGGATATCCTCTATGCATGCTGAGAGAAAAACATCATGAACAGATTTAAAAACAATCCATGCTCTATTTATAATTTTACACTTTTAGCTCTTTAACTAAACACTAAAAGTGTAGAATAGCACATTAGTCTTCCCCTCTAGAACTCCCTAATTTCACGGGACATTCTCTATTCACTTCCATGTTTGAGCTGACAGCCATGGATCTCTGTCTCTGTCTCTGTCTCTCTCTGTGTGTGTGTGTGTGAGTGAGAGAGAGAGAGAGAAGGAGAGAGAGAGAGAGAGACAGACAGACAGACAGACAGACAGACAGACACACACACACACACACACAGAACTCTCGTCTTATTTTTATGGAGCAAAAGAAACTCTAGCCCTGGAATGTGCTATGGCTGAGCAATTACTGCTTATCAGGGTATATATTACTGATAATCCATAAGATAGAAGAGAAGAAGATCAAAGAAACATGGATAGGAAGAAGATGGTGTGAGTAGATTTCTTAACCCTCAGATTTTAGTTCCTTTCACTCATTGTGTTGTCTTTGATTGACCCCTGAGAGGGATTTTTAAAAACGGGACACTTGAGGACCCCATTACATCTTCCCTCCCCCTCCCAACCTGATCCACCCATTCCATTCTGTGCAGGACCTTAGTCTACCTCTAAAATCTAATTTATTTTCCCCTGCCAAGGGAGATGCTTGTGTTTCCCACATCCAATTCATTCCTCTATCCCTAACCTCCCTGGGTATATGGATTATAAGTTGGTTTTCATTTCTTCAATGGCTAATATGCACATATAAATGAATCCATTCCCTATTTATTTTTCTGAGTCTGAGTCTCTTCACCTAGAATGATTTTTTTCTGTTTCCAACCATTTGCATCCAAATATTGTGGTGTTATTCTTAATGGCTAAGTAATACTCCATTGTGTAAATGTACCAGTCATGGCCTTTGATCTTTGAAAGTCACTGTGACTTGGCCAATTAGACTGAAGGACAAACATTCAGGATGACTGTCTTCATTCAGCCTCTAGGTCTCCTTCCCTCCACTTTCACTTCCTGATGGTTTGAGTGAGAATGTTCACCCCTCAGGGCTTTTATATTTGATTGCTTCCTCCCCAGTGATGGGCTGTTTGGAAAGGGGTAGAGTGCTTTTTGAGGAGGTGTTTCAAAGGGGGTAGTTTTGAGGTTTATGATGCCCAGCCCATCCAATTCTCTCTCTCTCTCTCTCTCTCTCTCTCTCTCTCTCTCTCTCTCTCTCTCTCTCTCTCTCTCTCTCTCACACACACACACACACACACACACACACACACACACACACACACACACTCACCTTGCTCATTCACTCAGCAGGCCTCCTGTGGATCAGGATAAAAAGCTCTAGCTATACTGCAGAGCCATGACAGAATGTCTGCTTTCTGATATAATGATCATAACTGACTCTAACTGTAAACACACTCCTAATTAGATCTTTCCTGTCAGAATACTTGCCTTGATTATTGTCGCTCTTCCCACCACTAAAACAGTAACTAAGACACTCACTAAGGACATCACTGTGCATAGAAATACATTAATGCTATCTGATGAAATGTGAAAATCATGTGGAATGATTTTATTAATTAAACTTTATTAATGACCACTTGTTAGAAACTATTACAAGTGAAGTTAGTTCATGATTCCTGAACTAAGGGTCTTGGAAACAGAAGCTGTCAATTCTGGGCTGTGTGCTTTCAGATTGCAGCCATGTAGGGCTGCTCTCGTCTTCCTGCAGGTGTCCACTCTGTCACTTTTACACATGGCTTCTGAGATTCATATTGGCTTTCACCTGCTTTATGACATCATTGGCCCTCTTAGCCAATGAGAACCAGATAGAGTTTTGAGGTTACCGTGGAGCCTACTGACCAAACTTGCCTCAGTGCTGAGCATCTTTGATCGCGCACACACGTGACTTTTTGCTGTGAAACCCATCCACCCATTTTCTCATCCTTTTATCCAGATCCTACTACCTTTTTTGTTTTTGGTTTTTTTTTTTTGTTTCTGTTTTTCTTTTTTTTTTCTTTTTGGTTTTTTTTTTTTTGGTTCCTGACTTGAAGATGTCAGGTAGGAAAAGAAACTTTAATGCTTGTTTAATTGGAAAGCTCCCTAAATTGTAAAGCATCAAAATCATGTGAGATAAAGGGGAAAGTGCTGAGTACCAAGCTGGCGCCCTAAGTATGGTCTTGGTTCTGACATCTCCTAGGACTGTGAATTTGGACAGAGCATTTTCCCGCCCTCTCACTACATGTGTCTTCACTTTCCTTGTTGAGAGAACAGGCTGACAGGGCTCAGGGCTCTCTGAGGGATTGAGTCTTTAGCACAGTGTAGAAAAGGAAATCAGAGAGTTCCTGGGACTGTTTCAGCTGAATGAGAGAGAGAGAAAGAGAGAGAGACAGAGACAGAGAGAGAGAGGGGGAGAGAGACAGAGACAGAGAGACAGAGAGAGACACAGAGAGA
>NC_022023.1:32756352-32842492 GCF_000317375.1 Microtus ochrogaster | reverse complement strand
AGAGAGAGAGAGAGAGAGAGAGAGAGAGAGAGAGAGAGAGAGAGAGAGAGAGCTGGGTATGTTAACAGGATGACTAAGGGCCATGATTCTTCCTTCCACATATTTTCCACATTAGTACTTCATAGTTGGTACTGTTCAACAGCAGTGTTCAGATAGGAGAGGACTCAAGAATATAACTGCGTTGTTTCATCAAGCTGAGATTGGCTGAACTTTTCTGAAGAGGCAAATGTCCCTTTTCTGTTGTTGCACTAGTGTCTTCCTTGAAGCTTTTGGAGGACAGGAAAGTTTTTTTTTTTTTTTTTTTTTTGCTGATAGGCAGGGCTATTTGTGACGCTCAAAGGTATAGAAGCAGATGTGATTTCTGTGACACTTGCACACTGGTACAATGTCAGGCACCTTCCTGATAAAGGAGGTCATACCCTAATTTTGGTGCATTTTACAGATAGCCACACAACCCTTGCCCATATTCCACACAAACTCCTAAAATGAATAGTCAGAGTGTGATGACATATCCCTGTAATCTCAACCCTTGGGAGCCAGAGGCAGAAGAATCAAGGCAACTGGGCCAGGCTCTAGCTGCATAGAGATGTGATAGTCTGGTTATAGAAGACCATTTCTGAAGAAATAAAATAAAACCAACCGGTTTTTAAAAATTAATATCACCAATGTTTAGTGTCTTCTGATTAAAGAGAACTAGAGAAGATGTAGGAGCATAGGGCAGGAAGGAGGCTGAAGGTCTTGGAAAACCTAGTTTGAGCTGTTTAAAAAGGAACAGGCCATGTGGACCTGCAGACAGTCAAGAAAATAGAAGTATGCAGCAGCGGGGGAGAAAATAGAAGGATGGAAGGAAGGGAGAGCATGGAACACGGAGGTGTTACCCATGGCAACACAGAAACTGGAGACTGAATGCTGAAGGGGTCAAAGGACCTTATAGGAAACTAAATTATAGGTGGCACCGAGTAGAAAATACTCAGCACATGGCAAGCAGGTGGAGTTACTGAACACGCAGGTTAATAGACCAGGAAGTACACTGTGGCACACAGGGTGTGACTAGGATTACCAGCTCATCAGGAAAGACACCATTGGGTTCCTCTCCTGATCCTTGAACACTGGTGACCCTTAACAATTGTGAAAATGAGCATTCTATAAACATATTGTACTAACAGTTCTGAGTGTCTGGGCTCATGTGTGAAATCTCAGCACCTAGGTGGCTGAAGCTGGGGGATTGGAGGTAGTTCGTGGCAATTCTAGGATGTGTTGTGAATTACTAGCCAGCTTTGGCCATAAAGTCCAAATTATCCCTGAAACAAAAAGTGGAATTCTTTCTGCACACGCACTACTTGCTGGAACATAGAGGGCAGAGAGACAATGCTGGGTCCTTCTTTTCTCTGATCTCTACAGAACACAGAGGTTGTAGAAAGTGTGGTGGACCCTGTGTCCCTTCTGATCAGCTTTCAAGCTAAAGCTGCTTGCTCCATCAAGTCATTTTCTCCACTAGACACAGTACAGACTTGCAGAGTGTAAAGAACTATAGAGCTACAAAGAAAAAATACAAACCCAACAAAATTCTAATTTATCAGATTTTTTTTTTCAGGAAGTCTTGGATAGGGTACCAGTGTAGCTTTATGATATCATTCTACTTCTAAGACAATCAGTACCTGAATGGCCTTGGGTCCTTATGATGCAACAAACTTAATTTTTTTCCAGGTCGAGTATCTCTGATCCTGGGCATGTATGTGACTTTTTTTTTGTTTGTTTCTGAAACCAATCAGTGTTGTTGTCTCTTTACCTGATTCTTATAAGTGTGTTCATATCATCCTCCCAACCATGTCTGGTAAGGAAAGAAATTTCTATATGACTTTCAATCAATACTTCCATTCGTTTTGAGAAGTCCAGACAGTGTGAAAGCATGGGCAGATTACTGGATTACTGAACTGGTGTCCTAACTATAATCTTGGCCCTCACATATCTGGGATCATAATTTAGGGATGAGAATTTTCTCTGTCACTGGATGGATCTTCACATTTCACAGTGGAATAACTGACAGACTGGACTCTAGGCTCACTGATGTATGGCTTATGAGCACAGTGTAAAGAAAGTGCCAGGGAAGTTTTGCTGAGGGTTTTTTCACAGAAGTAGAGAAAGACTGGGTGTGCACGCTCAGAGTCAAGATGACCCAGTGCAGCAGTGCGCCTCCACTCAATTTTCCACGTCAGAACTTCCAAGTTAGTGCTGTTGAACAGCATTGTTGGCATGTGAGTGGAGCCGGTGGCCACATCTGCCACTCCTGCATGAGCAGGGAACCTCGGCTCATCTGGCTGGATAGGCATTTGTGTCTTACTCAGGGACCAGTGAGCAACCTTCATGGATCAATGGATTACACTTAGGATGGAGCTTCCAGAGAGAGAACTGAGTCTGTGTTCCATTTTTATGGCACAGGAGCGATCGTGTTCCCTGCTGTGATCCTCCAAACACTCTCTAAAAGTAGCATCAGTGTCGGGACTGCTTGTTCAGGTGTCCCTAAGCACTTGGGAGCTGAGGTAGCTGAGTCACCCTTGTTCATGTCCAGCAACACCTGTGGCATAATGTGCTCCTGGAGAGTTCGACCTAGAAAGTAAAACCCTATCCAGCTTTAAAGAAACATTTCTTCAAGTTGAAATTCATTGTATTTTTTTTCCAATGTGGTCAAAATTGATTACTTGGAAAATTTATACAATATACCCAATCCTACTTTCTTCCGAATCCTCCTAGATCCATCTTTGTGGCCATTCAAAAGAGAAAAAGTAAAAGACTGTACCAGGTCTAATTTGTGTTGTTCCTATACTTCTTGGAGCATGGTTAAAGTCTCACTGGCCAGTCCTTTAAAGATAACTGAGTCCTCTATGACCAACAGCCACCCCTTCTGCCACAGCCATCAAGTGTGAAGAGCTACAGTCAGCATATTTATCACAAATTAAGGACTCTCTTTATTGCCATCTATCTAGACTGTTTCCTTTTTTTCATGGTGGGGGAGAGAAAAGGCTTCTGTGACATGTTTCACATTCTCAATTATGAGTCTGAATTTGCAGATACCAGTGCAATGGCAGCTTCCTTGCCCATCACAGCCACTGACAGTACAGATCATTGACTTCCACATGGTTTTTGGTGATGCCATGGACTATGGACACCAACATAACCTTCAGATTCAGAATGGTCCATGGAGGTCTTTTGAAAAGGCCTCATCGAGAACATGAACCCTTCCTCTTCTCCATTAGTGTGAGCTTCAGCAGCTCTAGTTTCACTTCTCTCTGATGCTTTCTGAAACTCTGCTCAGCCATTTTTTTTCAGTTTAATGAGAACACTTTTACAGTAATCTTCCTATAATACCTGTCCTTTTTAGTTGATTCTGAAATACTGTGCTCTCCCAGACTCATCTTCTGTTGCCTCCTCTCCCCTCTGAGCCTGCATGGCTCTCTCAGGCTCCTTGGAGCTGCTCTGTGCTTCGGAGGATGTCAGCAGCTACTGCTATCTTCAATTGTAAATTCTTAGGAAAAAAATTTTGATTCAATCCCAGTTTTTCAAAATCCAGCTTATCACCACGAACTCATCACCTGAATTACAGGATTAAAAGCCTCTATCTCCATGGCCATAGTGGTCATTAGTTTGGCAATGCATTAATTAACATGAATCAACCTTGATTATGAGAGAAAGAAAGGTCTTGATTTTCTAACTACTTGTATATCTGGTTACAGGTGATATTTTGAAACCCTGGCTCACAGACCAACAATGTTGTCCAGGTATTACAGGACCTTTCTCTGCTAGAGCCCCAAATAAGGTAAGTCTCATTGCTGATGAAGAGCAGGCTCAATCATATATTACGAATGTAAAGGCCTGGAGCCTTTTTCTGTGTTTGAACTGGTGAACCTCATTTATTTCCTCATTTATTTACTCCCTAGTTTTCATGTCTCACGTTTTCCTTATGTTAGTAGTGGGATCACAGAAAACAGGTCAATACTGTGAGCAGTTTGTCTTTAGAATGCATTGCACTTCTGCTCTCAAACACCCTGGCACTTAGAAAGCATTCAAGGCAGGCTTGTGCTGTCCACAGAGGTTTCTTTCCTTTCTTCTCACTTTTCTTCCTGAAAACCTCAATATCAGGAACAGAGTTCTCCTGGTTCACTGTCACTAAAATGCTCTTGAAGACTTGAGCACCATGGGTACTGATTACATTACTGAGGAAACCCATCACAAATCCTTTTGCTTCTAGCTGGGATTTGCACTGTGGAAGGCATAAGAAGGGGTTCCTCCGACTTGGGGTGTTCCTTAACTGTTTTGGTGATACCAGAAGCAGCCTGTGTGGTAACTGATGGGTTAAAGTTAATGCACAAGCCTCTGATGTGTGCACAACCACTCATAGCTATGCAAAGTCTTCCAGTGCTAATCTCAATAGCCTGTTTGTAGATTCTGTCCCTTAAGTAAAATGCTATGTAAGTTCTTCTTCACGTTATATCAAGAGACAGAGATATCCATCCGTAGTACCTACTCTATCACATTACTACCATGGCAAGGGGATCCTAGTCTTGATTTGTTCACTAGAGTTTTTGAGGTGAGTCACCACATGTGGTGTTTTATTTGCTCTAATTTCTCTAGTGAGAGGTTTCTAACACACACAAGTGTGTGTGTGTGTGTGTGTGTGTGTGTGTGTGTGTGTGTGTGTGTATTCCAGACTGCTAGGATGACAGAATGGCTGGCTGGATGACAAGATGGCAGGAGATGCGATTTGATATTCCCCATTTTCTCTTTTCTGTCTCAGATCAGAAGTACCATCGGGAGACCTGACGACATAACTCTCCCACCTCAAGAGAGGTTCCAGATTTTAAGTTTTTTGGGACAAAACATTGAAATCAGCAAAAAACTGCCCCTGCTCTCCTATGTCCACCTGAAGAAGGACATCTTACAACTGGCAGAGGATTATGAGAAAGAGGGGCTCATACAAGAAGCATTTATAACGCATCACAAATTTTTAACGTGAGAACCTGCAGCTTTTATCTCCTTTTCTGTGGCTGATCCCTCAATCCCCCCATTCTCCTTTTCATGCTTCTCAGCCTTGCTGACCTATGGAATTTGACAAAGACATAATTTATTCAGAGTTTTGGCAGCTCACATACATGTTTTTCCTTGCTATTCAAAGACGCGAGGACCAAAGTTGTTGGTATCACCAAAAAGGGACTTCATGAGTAGTTCTTGAGCTTGTCCCCACATGGTGCATATTTTAGACAAAAGAGATGGCAGGTAAACAGAAATGTCTGCATTTCTGGGTCTGTTGATTGCTTTGTCTCGACCCAGGCTTATTGCTGTGTCTAGCAGAGCCCAGATTTCTCTGCTCATCATCCTGTAGCCTATTGGTTGGTATAGGAAGAGGTTAGCCTATCCGGTAGCTAAACCATCACCAGAGGACTGTGGACTACCTGGGGTCATTGTGACTCAACACAGTCCCTATGCCGTTCATCATAATTTGGTAGACAGAATAACTACAAGATTACAGAACTGTCACCAGGGAATAGATCCTATATCCTCAATGACAAAATCTTTTGGTGTATGAGGAAGGAAAAGACAGTGAGGGTCTCACCAGTCATGTCTAGTCTGAGTTTTGTGAAACAGAACCAAAGGAGACAAAGGCATGTGACCCTAAGGAGCTCAGGCACCAGGGAGGAGCTCCCTGGGCATGACTTCATTGATGTTCAGAAAGCTCTGTGTGCTGAGTAGGCACATCACCTTCCTGGTCCACAGAGGAAGAGAAAGCTCAGGGTGAGAGTTGAGCTCAGGTACCACAGTTTGCAATTCTCAGGTTGTGCCACTTCTAGAACAAGGGTTCATTTTGGTTTCCATTGTTGGTGTTCTGCAAGTTGAAGGCAATCCCTTGAGATCACAGTAACTATCATTCTCATATTCTCTTATTTCTACAGAAAAATAATTCTTGTCAAGGCAATCATGTGTTCTCTCAAACGTCAGTTTATCACACTCAGTATTCCATAACACCCTCCACTCAAGAATCTTTCCTGCTTTTGAATTGACCTGAGTGTTGAAGCAGATTAACTAACCTACTTCAACCCTGGGTGGAGAATCACACTGGGTTCCACAGCATAGCTCACCCTAGCTCTGAGCACCATTATCTCCTGTCATTATCTAATGCTCTCTGAGGTGAGGCTATGTCCTGAAGGAAACAATACACTAAGGTGTCGTACGAGCAAAGATCCATGTTGTTATTAGGAGTAGAAAAAATAGACAACTGTTTCCTGTTTTGAACTTCTGGAGAATGGCCTGTTTTCTCAAAGTTCTGTGAGTCCACTAACTCTATCTGCTGCCTTCTGAGTGCTGGGAAAACAAGCACACACCATGTCAGTTTAGCTATACTTCTTGATAACTTATGTTTGTGGAACATCCCTGTCGACAGAACAGTGGGAACCTTTCTCTCTCCGGGCCCGGGGAGGGAAAGGGATGTGGGACTTCAGAGTGTGTCCCTTCTTGCTCACTTCTGGAACTCTTATCTACATCTTAGTCACTGTGCTTTACTCTTTTAGACTATTTGTGGAGAAACTAAGAAAAGGCCCAGAATATAACAACATCCTTTCACGAAGACAAAAATCAAAACTCAAAAAGGTGGGTCTTCATTGTCTACATGGCTGATCTAAAATCTCCAGAGCAGTAAGGACTTAGAGAAAATGGACAGATCCTGACCTTGGGTGAAAGGAGAGCTGATACCGCCTCAGCATAGCAGTACAGGGGAGAGGGATGGCATGAGATGGGGAGCAAGTCCTGCACAAGGCACTGCTGCCTCTCCCCACTTGTTTCCTTTCCCTCTTTTCTGACAGTAGAAATGTTTTAATTCACCATTATGGTTTTTTTTATTGCAGTGTATAAATAAGGTATTTGAAAAAGCTGAGACCCTGAAGATCAAAATATTAGAAGGTTATGGCAGGGAATATGAAGAGTACCTGGCAGATAAGGTCAGTGCGTGAGCACGAAGACAGGTGGTTTTTGAGTCACCAAGTCAGCCTGTGTCATGGGACTGTGTTGTATTCTTTCAGTGGAGTCTGTGGTCCAATGACTAGGACCAAAGCCAACATATATGCACACACACACACACACACACACACACACACACACACATGCAAAGTACAGTAGGGTATGGAGAGTATTGAGATTTAGTTGTTACTTAAGACAACTATACAGCAACTGGGTAAAGTAATAGTGGTTTTTTTCATTAGTACCAGATTCATAAAGCATCACATGCATCCTATGTTGAGACGTCAGATTGAATACAAATACACTTTTTCATCTCTTTGTTGACAAGGCTTTTTCTTATGAGATTTGAAGTATTAGCCTAAACCTGTTTCTCTTTCTATAGAAAAAAAGACAAGAAGTGGAAAAGAACAAGGCCTTCTTGGAGGATATCGGAAGTATCCTTGAACACTCCACAGAATTAACCAATCAGAGTTCTCCTCAGACAGCAGTGGTGTATGACTCACAGGGAGCTTTTACAGAGATGGTCTGCACCACATCAAAGTCTGGACCTCCTTGTGCAGAGTCTAAGGAGGAGAAAAGCCCCAGTAAGTCACCACAGGCTCATGACTCGACAAAACCTTGTGAATAAGCCAGTGTACTTGTATCAGCCACACAAATTTGAGGGTGCTTCAACCCTTTTCCATTTCCTCCACCTTTGGTGTCCATGGATTCACTTTGCTGTGTTAACAGAACCTTGCGTGATGAGTGTTGTCTCTTTCCTTCCTGCCCCCCACTCCGACTGTCTTGGAAAAATAGGCTTTAGCTTATTTTAAGCCAAATTAGTTTCCTCAGAATTTGTTGGAATTAAGATGTTCATCTTTGCAGAGCTCTGTAGAGATTTGAAGAAGCAGTTTAAGAAAATACTGAACCAAGTTTCTTGAGTTCTTTTTATATTTTGGGAGATCAGTCCTCTGTCCACTGTGGGGTTGGTGAAGATCTTTTCCCGATCGACTTATGGATCTATTTACATTTTCCTAGATGTTGGTATCAAGTTATGTCAGCACCAAATGTTGAATATGTTTTCTTTTCTCCTTTAAATTCAGTTATAAATGGGGCACAGAGCTAAACAGAGAACTCTCAGTAGATGAATCTCAAATGGCTGAAAGACACTTAAAAATGTTCAACGTCCTTAGCCATCAGTAAACTGCAACTCAAAACACTCCGATGTTCAATCTTCAATATGTAAGAATGGTCAGGATCCAAAACACTGATGACAGCATATGTTGGAAAGGATCTCGTGTAACTGAAACACTCTTCCATTGCTTGTGGAAGTTCAAACTTCTGTAGCTGCTTTTTAAATCAGTATGGTGATGTCTCAAAAAAATAGGAAACAATCTACCTCAAAACTCAACAATACCACTATTGGGTATATACCCAAAGGATGCTAAACATACCACAAGGACATGTGCTCAACTATGTTCATAGCAGCACTATTTGTAATATCCAGAACCTGAAAACAACCTAGATGCCCTTCAACTACAGAATGGATAAAGAAAATGTGGTACATTTACACAGTGGAGTACTACATAGCGTTAAAAAATAAAGACATCTTGAAATTTGCAGACAAATGCAAGGATCGAGAAAAACACACATTTAGAGATGTAACCCAGACCCAGAAAGACAAATACAGTATGTACTAATTCATAAATGGCTTCTCTATATAAATCAAATAAAAACAAACCTACAGTCTTAAATCCTGGATAACTAACAAACAAAGAATACACTAAGACAGATATACATGGATCTATATAGGAAGGAGAAAATTATAAGGACTTGTGAGTAAATTGGGAGTGTGGGGGTCATGGAACAGGTTAGAAGGGGATGGGGATAAAAAGGGGAACAGAAAAAAATGTGTAGCTCAATAAAGAAAATACTATACCATCTCCCGTGATAAGGAATATGCTAGCACTGTCACTTTTTGAAAGTCAGGCTCAGAGATATTCTTATGGTGTAATGTAGAGATGTGAAGGTAAAGGAGTTTCAGTTGCATGAGATTGTTTTCAGCATTTGGCAGACACTCATAGGAAAATCTCAAATAGCACCAGGGAGATGACTCTATTCACAAATGGCTAGTGTGACAGTGTTAGGACCTGAGCCGGAATCTCCAGATAGCATATGACAACAGGGTACAGCTGGCCACCTCTACATTCATCTCTTCGGGTGAGATTGGTTGGGGAGACAGGAGAAGACCTGTTTTCTCAAAGCACAGCTAGCTGTGCAGACACAGAGGCACAGAAAAGATTCTATTGGACTAAAAATGGCCAGGGAAGGCCAGCACTCCAGACCGTTACACACATCTGTAGATGTGCTGAAGCACCTGTGCATTCTGGCTCACACATGAATGAGCACACTCTGTAGAATACACACAGATCATGGACACACACAGTTCATAAGTTAAAAAGGGAAATCTGCAAAATTGCAGAGAAAAATTATCAAATATTTCAGTTCATTGATTTTATTTTGTTTTTTTTTATTTTTATTTTTTGTCATTTGTATCATCTGGCTTTAAAGCCTGAACAGGCCTGACTCGAGGTCTTGATTCTTCAGCAATCAAATGCTGAAATTTCAAGTTTGCATCACCAGGGCTGGCTTTTCTGAAGTGTCTCTCAATTAGACACTGGCGAGAGAGTCAGCTTTCCCCAGCTGTGAGCCTACACAGTGAAGAGTACACATTTCCAGATGCAGGCAAGAGAGTCAGGTTTGGCCAGCCTTGAGCCTTTGCACTCGGCAATCTACACATCTGCACAGTATATGGAAGGAGCAGGAGGAGGCTCTTCAGTTCCTATTGGACTGGGAGAAACAATCAGGAAAGGATTAACTGGTCCCAGCTAAATAGACAACCTGTCCCTGGAACTTTACTGGGGTCAGTGAACAAACTTCACTCAGTCTGGGGCTGTGACTTTTCTAGGTTTTATGTGCATATGGATGGCCCTGTAGGTCTAGGGTCTCAAGGGTCTCTCCCATCCCTACAACATTCCCTATTATGACTGTCTATGGTCGTATGACCTTGAGAAAGTCTCTGTGTATCCACTTAAAATTTGATGGGTAAAATAGTCTATACAACTGAGCATGCCCACAACAGGATTTCCTCAAGGTGGAAGTTCTGGATACTAGAAGTTTGGCTCAGTCTATATCTGGCACAGACCATGGAAGCAACTTTAGGGAGACTCATGCTCAAGAGCCGTGAGTATACAGGGAAACAATAGTCCATACCTGAGAGTACAGAGTCTAGCAGAACTGGATGTCTGAATCATGGATTAAGAAGGTGCGTCTGTTCCAGAAAAGACACAATGGAAGTTTCCCTCTTTTCTGTCTGTCTGTCCTCTTTAGCTCCCAGATGGCTCCATGTTACAAACCTGAGTTAAGAGTGGACTTTTCCCACTGAGTATGCGAACTCACATAAAAATTTCTATATGATCAACTCACCAGAAATATCTTGTTCCATCCTCTCAAGCAGACAGTGAAGTTCATGCATATGTCTCCCATATAGCTGTGTGAAGTGCTTAGAGATGATACTCCATGCCTGCTTTATGGCTCACTCATGGGGAGGGAGGCACCTGGAGAGAATCTCAATTATATTGTTTTTTATCTCCAGGCTGCCAGGATGAGCTCTGTTCAGGGATATTAGGCCCTATAACCTCAGACTTCTCTCTCTTTTGCATTACAGTTCAGAACACCAAAGGCCTCCTTCCTGTGGTCCTTCCCGAGGACCTGTGTCAAAACTTCCTCCGTTCAGCGTGGGAGAACACCAAAAGAAAGAGAGAAACATGTGGAGTGCTATGCGGCAAACTGGTAAAGATACGAGAACTCATTCCTGACATGAGACTCTTTTCTACCTAGGATTATATCCAGGAACTGTGTCCATACATATCACTCCACAGAGGAAACCTTGGGTGACTAGGCCTGGCCACCTTGAATTTGATGACTTTTTATTTGGTTACTTTTCAGTCTCTTGAATTAAACAATTGGCTTCAACAGTGTAGTTAGGAATTTCCATTCTACTGGTGGTTAATGCCTATAATCTCAGTCATTTGCAAACTGGGGTGGAGGCTTCCAACAATTTCAAACCAAGCTCACATACAGAGTGAGACATTGATGTAAAAGCAGGCAGGCTGCAGGCAGGAAGGCAGACATGAAGCATGGAGACATGCAAATTGACTAACTCAACAAGGAGGAAGATTCATTTCCTTCTGTGGCCTGGTCTGTGCCCTTACTGTGTAGTAAGCCTTGGGATATACATTAAATACCTAAAGATTTCTGAGGAGACCTACTGGCTGCTTCAGGAAAGACCCTAGGCCCAGGATGTGATAAGAGGGACGTTTCAGGATCAGCTTATAGCCAGTGCTTTTAAATAGTACCCCCGCGAAGCACTGGAGCAGTCAAAGTGATGAGACCCTGAGGTGAGGGAGGAGGCTGAGAGTCATTTACTGGGGTGGGGGCTTCACTTCCTTGTATTATGAGAAAGGGGGATTGACAGTGCCAGGACAAATTGTTTTCTTTCTGCAGGTAAATGACAAGTACATCATTTCCCATATCATTATTCCCATGCAAAACGGAGGACCTGACTATTGCCAAGCTGAGAACGAAGAAGAAATTTTATTCCTAGAAGAAGAACTTGGTCTTATAACGCTAGGTTGGATCCATGTAAGCAAACTGACCTCCGTGTTGGCCTCTTCTCACTGTGCTGCCTACATCCTTCTGTGTACAGAGTCAGTCCATGCTAGATCATCCAGCTCTGAGCACATGCAGTCACTAGTGTTCCAGGGTTGAGGCAAAGGCACATTTCCTGGTGCATTTCTAGCTTTCTTAATTCTGTCTCTTACTCAAATTAATTCTTCAAAGTTCCAATTCCTTGTGAGTAGGGGGAGAATGGTAGCTTCCCTAGGATGTAAGAGAACATGGTGTAGAGACCATGTAGCTAAAGCCATATGAATGGAAGTATTTTAACTAAGAGAATTCTTTCTAATGATTGAATGTTGACGTTATGAAGAAACACTTGCTTTGTGAACACCCAAAGAGCTCCTTTATTCAGGGTTTGCAAGTAGTTGGAAAAGATGTATAGGCTTGTGGCAATCATTAAGAAACACAGTTTCTTCCCTAGAGAGTCCTTCCAAATGATTCCCTCATGTCAAAATAAATTACATAAACAAGTAGTTTTTCTTGGAATGGGACAGGTGTAAGCCACGTTCAGGAGTTTATTTCTAGGTTTTGAGAGACCACAAGTACTTTTTTCTCACAACTTGGGAAATTCTGATGTTGCAGACAGACTCCTGGCTCTTCATGCTTCAGTTGCATAAACCTTTACTGCTTTGCCTAACAATAATATGCCATGGCAGATGGAGATCTGCCCTTTGTGCCTGGACACAAGTGGGGGATGACACAGAGAAGGAGCACCAGCTCCCATGGGGCAGAGTGCAGTCTGCTCTATTCTCCAGGAGGTAAACCCAGAGCACTGTGGGTTTCAGAGGAAGAGGAGTCTCATATGAGCTGATTTATGATGAATAATAAAGAGGGGCCAAATGACAGCTTCATGGGGGAGCATTCCTATGTCAGAGAGCAGCTTCGTTGGCTGGGATTTGTCATTGGTATCAGAAAAGGATAGCAGATTTTTGTTGGCATGACCCTTCAAAGCCATGCTCTCAATTGTCAGGTGTGGGCATGAGAACAGTGGTCCTTTTGAGGAAAGGGAGAGCTCTTTGGGTTATTTTCAGCAGAACAGTGATGTGACCAAAGCCAGAGTCCAGAAGCTAAATGAAGGAGTTTCAAGACTGGTTATAGTGGGAAAGTCAATTGATGTTTGGGAGCTGCTAACTTCCAATGATGATGAGAGGGTGATGGCCATGTATTCAGGAAGGTGTGATTTCAGAGATCCAGGAGGTGAGGATTAGAGGGTGTATGGTCTGTGAGAAGGGAAGCTTAGAGTTGGCTCACAGGGATGGCAGGGATCTCCTCATAAGTATGAGTAGGGCATATAGAGAAAGCCTGACTTTGGAAGTGGGGTTCAGTCCTTTCAGTGTAATTTAAGGTCCTTGTGAGATATCCCATCCATGAGACCATTGAGGGAAAATGAAAGGTCATTCGCGGAAGCTAGGTGAAGACAGCAGAAGGAACTTGGTTGCTTCTGCCTGGATTTGACTTATTAAACTTGGTAACTGGGGCGTGCTGCCTGCAAGAGAAGTGATTCGTGACAGCAGAGGAGGAGATCTAAGGAGGAGAAGAGGAACACATGTGGCTTGACAGAGTTTGCAGGAGAATGGATTATGGGGTTCTCAGAAGCCACACAGCAGGGACAGGGGTAGAAGAAATGCAGCATGTGACCCAGGGACAGGCTCCATTATGAAGAGGGTTCCGATCTTATGCTGGATCTGTAGCTCACTAAAGATGGTGGATAATGATTTTTAAGCCATGGTGGCCAGTGACTGCAAGATTTAAAAAAACAAACAGACAAACATAGAAATCTGGGTGCACTGGCACAGTCCTGGAATCAAAGAATTCAGGAGGATGAGACTATTAGATGAAAAACCATGGATCAAAAAAAATCATGTGATGAATTTATTGCAATTGTGGATTCACTCTAGACCATCATATTGGTGCTCATGTCCAGGCCCTAGACATTAGGGTAAGAAAGAGTGATGAGGCCACTCTTTGCACATCTGGTTTAACTGAGTCTAGAGTCCTGGCTTGTATGGGAATTTGGAAATGGTTTGATCATGGTTCAGTTTTGTCTAGCTTTTTGTTTTGCTTTGTTTTCTTGATTTTGCTTTTTTTTCTTTGACTTTTTTTAGTTTAACAATGCTTGATACTTTAAACTATAGCTTAGTTGTAAGCGTGTATATGGGAAGAGTTTAGTTTATTGCCTCCTCGAGGAAACATATGTGCATATACCACTTAGAGAAGGAAAAAGGAAATTACTGGGCACCTGGTACAGCTTTCCAACTTGCTTTCTGTGAGATCGATCCACTCTTGCTCTACTTCTTCCACAGTTTCTTTCGCGTTCATCCCTAAAGTGCCCCTGCTTCCATGCTACCAGTACTTCACCTTTGCTTCTATCTTGAAAGACAGTAATTAGTTATGCGTCTTTTACATCTAATTTGCTTGAGTAAACATCTGCATGGTTCATTCCCATGCTGGCATGCATATGCGTTTACACCTGCTGAGCTAGTGAAGGTTGGAGGGGAGGGAAGGGAAGTGGGGTAAGATAACACTGTGTGTACTGTACCACATCAGGTTGGGCTCCTTTTCAAATAAAGAGAAATCATACCATTCTCAGAGGTAGGATTTAAGGCAGGGAGCTTATAACCCAGAAAGACTGTTGAACTAATGCTTAAAGAAGTCCTGGGAACTTTTGGTGAAGATGGAGGCAGAGCAGAGTATTTCCCTGGCAAGATTTGGGAAATCATGTTGAGAGCCAGTTTTTGGAGCTCCTTTGGCTGCCTTCCTCAGTGGATCAGGGATGGTTCTCATTGTGAACTTTTGTCTTCTTTTTTCTTCTCAGACTCATCCCACCCAGCCAGCCTTCTTGTCAAGTGTGGACGTACACACACACTTTTGTTACCAACAGATGCTGCCAGAATCAATTGCAGTGGTGTGCTCACCCAAATACAAACAGTGAGTATGAAGGATTCTTGTCTGAAAGGTACATGAGCAAAATGTTCTATGGCTCAGAACACTTTAAAAATTAAGTCATACCCAGAGTGTCTTAACTAATTGCTAGAAAAGCCTCCCTTTGAGGTGCACATTCTAATTAACACCAGCGGCTCTTAAAAGATATTGTACAACCACTGAAGTGTTTCTAAGACAACCCCCCAATAAGTGACTCCAACAGACAGAGGATGAAGAAAGTTCACATTGGACACTGCATACAAGTGTCATCTCTTACTGTCCCCAATGACATGGTAGTTCGAATTCCTCAGCAGAGCTAGTGATGGGAAAGCAATGCATCATCCTGCATTCTTTTGTGCCCTAAATGTTGTACCACAGGGACTAGTATTCCCTGGTTTGAGCACAGCCCCCATTTGTTCCTCACAACAATTGACCTGAACAGAAGTAACTTATCGCATGATTCTTCTTCCTTCCCATTTCTACTGTTGAGTCCCTTTGTATCCTTAGGGATCAAGACAGGGAGGTACACAGAGAGGAGTAAGAAGGAGAGGAAGGAGGAGGAGAAGAAAAACAGGAATGGGGAGGTTAATTAGGACCATGACAAAGAGACAAAGTCTAACAGAACAACAATGAGAGTGACTGCTGAGGAGGAGCTGTTCCACAACCTCTGCAAAGGACATGGAGCTGTCCAGGGAAGAGGAAAGAAAGGAGGAGAGGATGGAAGACGGGATCGAGAAGTGAAAGTGAAAGGAGAAAGGGCATGGAAAGGAAAGGAGAGAGATGAGGAAAGAAGCAAGAAAGGAGGAGAAGAAAGATGAAAAGAAGAGAAAGGAAGGAGACTTGGGAAGATATCTGCCTGACTGTGATTTTGCTTTTTCTCATTTTCAGAACTGGAATTTTCACCCTGACTCCTTGTGGATTGGAAGAAGTATCACTCTGCCCCCGGAGGGGGTTCCATTCCCATAGACATGACTCAGTCCTATTCAGTGTACGTATCTGCATAGAAGAAATTGCGGCCACGTTCCCAGTCAGGACATAGAGCCAATAAGTTTATCTTCCTTTCTGAGCCTCATAGATGTTCATTCAGTCTTATCATTCACCTTCCTAGAAATCCACAATAACTGTGCATCTAAGAAGCAGTGGGCAGTGGAAATACGTTTTTCATATTTGCAACCTGGTCACTTACTGTCTTTGATGTTGCAGACAGTCCTGCCCCCTTTTCCTAATATCTGGGGATACCAATACTACGTACTTTGCAGGTAGTTAAGATGATAAAGGAAGAAGAACTGAGGTGGTCTCTGGGTTTTGAGTGTGTGTTCAGTATGCCTGATGCCCTGGATTCCATTCCCAGTAACACGGGTAAAGGAATAACCAACATATTATGGAATCCTTTAGCATATACAAGACCTATTCTATTTTAACTTTTATTCATAAATGTCAGATACTGTTTCAGCTGATGATCTGAATCTCAAGGAAAAGCCATGTAAGATGTGTAAATTAAGCATATTCCCTTCTGGAGATTTGTAGGGTTATCACATGCCTACGGAAGTGGTTTCTTCTCTCAGGTTGTGTCCGTGATAAGATGATGTCAGATCAGACTCATATGAATGAGATTCTGTCACTTTACTTCACATTAGCCTGGAGTTATCCATTCACTTTGATTCAGAACAAATGCAGTAACATAGTGATAGCACCAGAACCCTGTTATATAAAGTAGATAAGAGCCACGGAGATTCAAGGCAGGCTGAAATCCTGGGATCCAAGTGCTAATTCTAAGAGGTAGAACTCTGTGTATGTTTTATTTGTAACATAATAAATGCACAAGTATAATTGTATTTAGTTTGCATCTTACTCCCGATTCTAACATTAAACAAGATATAATGAAATTTCAGCTGTTTGGTAAAACATGTATGTAATTCATTGGTTTTGTTTGTTTCTGTAACTTCATTGTGTAGTCTTTTAAAATAGACCCTGTGATTTTGATTCTGTGTCTCCATGGATTTGCACATTTGAGTTTAGTGCCTGTTTGGTTAGAAGAGGTTGTCAGCTTCTTATATCACAGACTTGTTGCTGGGGATGTTTCTTAGCTAGGAGTGTTCCTGTTTCAGGCACTAGGTCCTGGACTCACTTCCCAGCACTACTGATATCTATCTTGGCGGTGTTTGCCTATAATCCACTAGAGAGCTAGTGGCAGGAGAATAATTTCAGTACCTTTCTGAGTTACCTTGGTTATACATTCTAGCCTGGGTCACAATAGGCTCTCTTTTGGTATACTATAAAATTATACATTGTTGAAAAAACAGGAGTTTTCCAAGCCTTAACCACATCTCCTTTTCTCCAATTGCAGGACTGCAGTCACGTAATCATCCAAAAAAGCAGTGTGACCATCACGGACTTGCGATGAGTGGGAACATGCATGTGTGGTGTGTGTGTGTGTGTGTGTGTGTGTGTGTGTGTGTGTGTGTATGTGTATGTGTGTGTGCATGTGTGTATGTGTGTGTATATATGTATATATGTATATATATGTGTTATGTGTTGTTTTCCTTTTAGCAACTTTATTTTTGTTATTTTTATTTAACTAAAATTTTTTATTTTGCATTCCAATGCCAGTTCCCCCTCCGACCCCTTCTCTAGCCTCTCTGTCTCCTTACCCCATTCCCATCCATTCCTGAGAGGGTATAAGGCCTCCCCTGGGAAGCCACGAGTGCTTGTAATAACAAATTGAGGCAGGGCCAAGCCCATCCCCCCTGAATCAGTGTCCAGAGCATCACATGTGGAATAAGGACATCTGGAACAAAGTGAACCACCTCAGCAGCCCTGGAAAAGAAGAGATGATAACTGCAGCTCTGTGGATTGTGTCAGAGTTGCCTAACCCACATCACGACGTAGACCTCGCCCCCTCCTCATACTCGACAGCCCATCCAGATTGGCCAGTCTGGTAACCATGCTGTCCAGATGAGCATCCTCCTGACTGACTACTATGACCACCAAAGAGAACACAACACATCTCTAAACTATGACTGGCAAAGAGAGGGAACTCAGTTTACCTGAAAAACCTTTCTTTGAAGTTTGTAAAGTTTCCTAGATGTGATGACCTCAACACTGAAGCCAGTGATTACATCATTAAAATTGGTGTCCTGCATAAGAGATGCCCCAGTACAAAATCACCATCAGTGACAGACTGACAAAGACAGCAGACCATGAACTGTGTGGGGTGCGCAATCTCTGTTAATGTTGGCCCTCTTGAGCAAAGAATCTCTCCAGAAAGCATTGTCATTTCCCATAAATTTGACTAAAGGTTATATTTTATTTTAAAGTGTATTTTGAAACAGATTTGTAGTTTTTTTAAAAAATGCTATTTCTATGATTAAATTTTAATTTTGTGTAAAGTTTACTCTTGGGTTTTCCTTCTGATCAAGTTAAATGAGAGTTGTGGTTGCCAGCAAATAGAATTAGCTAGGCACTGGTGGGCCTCATTATGCTAGTTGCTTATTTTCCTTTATTTCATTTTCCTTTTTCTGTTTTTTATTTTATTGTTACTGGATTTCAGTGTGAAGGAATGTCTTGTCTGAAATTCACTATATGTCCATGCTGACCTGAAACTTACAAAATTCACCTCCTTCTGCTTCCAAAGTGTTGGGAGTAAAGACTTAATTGCTGTGATTACAAACTTTAAATATTATCATTTGAAATTGTCCTGTATGTCTATAATAAATCTTGATCATACTTAGTCCTTACCTTCCTCTCCCACAGTCCTCTAACCCCATCTAAAACTCCATTCTAAACTTGTCAGACTTGGTGTCCAGGGCCTTGTTTTATGAAGACAATTCGCCTATTCCATTTTCAATTTTGAACAATCCATTGAGTTTAATCAACTTTTTTATATGCATGTTTGTTGAATTGTGTTGGATCTTTGGCATCTTTCCATTCTCTACACCTCTAGAGAAAATGACTGCAACTTCCCTGAAAGGAGCTATCTTTATACCTTGTCATATAGGGGTGCAGCACTAGCCCCTATCCCATCCATTCTGGAACGCTGATGGGCTTTAGTGGAGATAAACACAAATGCTGGGCTTTCCTTAGTGCAATTGTCTTGTCCTTTACAGAAGAGAGGTTCAGAGTACTCTTCCCCAGCCTTCACCTCCTGAATTATTTCAATGTTGTTTTATACTATGCCTTCTGAGTAGTGAGGTGTGTGTGTGTGCGTGCGCATGAGTGCATTCTTGTGTGTGTGTGTTTGTCTATGTGATATAGATGTCTCATTTGTATCAAGCACTCAATTCAACACATGTTCTCAACTCTGTGACTAGTAAGTGATTCTAAGCATTATCCATCCCTTTCCAAAAGAAGCTTTTCTGACCAATGGGAAAGCAACACTAATCAATGGAAAAATACATATTTGGAGGGCAGTTTGACAACATGTCTATTTAGAAAAATGACAGTAGCATGTTTCCTCATGGGCATTTATCCCAGTGTGTGGTCTTAGTACCAGAATTCTAGCACCCACATGAATTGCATCCTGGGAAGTGATCAAAAACCTGGCCAGAATGTGCTTAGTTACTCTCATAAATGTAGTGCCATTATTACCTAATGGGCATATCAGCCCCATCAGTTGGTCATTAAATATGTGGAATCAACAGTTGATCAGAACCCTGAAAACTGCTTTATCCCACCTCTGTGCATAGCCCCAACCTGCACAAAGACAGCTAGGCAGCATGGAGGAAGTTGGGCTGTCAGTTTCAGGTGATTTCTCTATGTGCCAAGACAAAAAGGTGGTGCCTTCAGCAGTAGGGTTTTACCATCTACTTCTGGTGTGTAACCAAGAGAAATAGTACTAGCCTATATTGTTTTAGAAGTCTCAGGCCCTCCTGAGTGAAGATACATAGGGGATATCTCACAATGGGAACATGCTTCTCTGTGACAACCCATGATTTGTGGAAGCAGTATGAGAACACCTATGTGTTCAATTAGGTCTCCATGTTTACTTTCTTCTGAAGACTTAGATCTTCATCTTGGGCATTGAAGCCTTTCTAGAATCTCAGATTAAATCCAACTTAATGGTTCAGTTCCCTAGACATCCTCCATGCTACGTTTGCCTTTTGACACCTCTAGGACCAGATGTAGGAAGGTCTGTGAATCTCTAGTCAATAATGAATGTTTTTTATGAAGACACTTGTGAAACATGTTAGGAGTGAATACCTCAGGCAGAGAATTATTTCTTCTGGATACCTCAAGGCAGGCATGGGTGGCGAGTATTGCCTTAGCCATTTTAGACAGAGAATAGTGAGTTCTCGCTCATTTCAAAAAGTCAGCACTCAGCAATTGGATCATACATGGAAACCATACTAATGACCAATCGATGATTAGAGTGCAAGGTTTTCTTATCACTGACCGTGTGGATGTCTTTGGCTAGATGAGTGCAAGAAGTTGATCTGTAGGTATCTTCTTTGTACATGCTGCCATTCCATCCCAACCATGCTCCAGGAACCCCTTTTTTACATTTTTGTGTTTCTATCCTTCCCTATTGTGCTCTGACCAGCTCCTTGCCATACTGGCCTAAGTGAAGTCAGAGTTTATATCTTTCCACATCAGAGCTGCTCCTGGAGATACAGATACCCCACATCAATGACCCTACTCACCACAACCACCAACATGCTGCAGCCCAATGCAGAGTTTTAAGAGAGGTTGTTCTACTGTTACAGGACTGGCCTGAGTGTCTCAGGTCATCACTTTTACATGCTCCCAGATAAACAGATCAGGAGGAAAGAAAGCATTCTGATTTCCAGTGCTCCTAAGAGCATCACTCGTCTAAAGAGTTTATACAGCGCTCAGTGTTGAAGATAGCTGAGCTCTATCATGAGGTTCAGAGTTTGGATCTCCAGCACCCACATGGTAGCTCACAATAATCTGTGCTGTAGTTATAGGGGATATAACTTCCTCTGAGGACATTGGCTATCATCAGGAATACACATACCTACATGAAACCTAAATACTCACACACACCTGCTCATGAGTCTTCCTAGGTGTGCTCAGTCCTGAGGTTGGTTTCTCATTCTGCATTTCCCAGTGCTGGGGGATTGGCATGGCAAATTCTGGAAGAGGAATCACAGAGTTTGGAGTTTAGTGCAAGCTTAAGGCAAATGAGACCACCAGCAGCAAGAGAAGGGAGAATATGGAACTTGTGCCTTGCTTTATCTCCACGTGCTCACAGACAGCAGCCAGTCTCTTTTTCTATGCCTGTTTCTCATATCCTGTCCTAGAAATTCTTCTGGGTGTAATTAATTAGATGTAAAGGATTAGTCTTGTGAGCACTGAACTTATCAGTAATGGGGGAGTGAAGCTGCTGAATTAAATTATTCCTTCTTTCTCTGAATCAATGACTCCAACTCTAAGTAGTGAGTAATGTCTCTGAAAGCCAAGCAAATTACCAGGTGGCTGCTCATATCCAGCAGCGGCTGGTGAGTAATACAGGTGCATGTGTTCAGGTGCATGTGATCCCCTTTCTCAACTCACAACCTCACCCCTAACATTGATGGTCAGGAGGCAGGCACATAAGCATTTGCCTAAGTGATATGTTTTCTCTTTCCTTTGAATCTTGTTAATACACCTTAAGCAAGTTCAAACACTTGTAATTTAGCAATCAGGGTACAAAAAATACCTATTACTTTCCCAATATTAGCCAGGTGTCCTTTTTAATTTCTAGTTTCGAATTATTTTGTTTGTATGATTGTATTACATGTATGTCAGGGTATCATACGCATGCCTTGTGCAGAGAGATCTCAGAAGAGGGATCTGAGTCACATTCCCTGACAGTTCACATGTCAGCTGTGAGCCACCATGAGGGTACTGAGAATCAAAACTGGGTCCTCTTCAAGTACAAGTGTACTAAACTGATGAGCATCTCTCCAAGCCTGTATCTTTTACAAAAGGTTAAGCTGATGAATAAAAGTGTAACCTGAGTAGCCAATACAAGTGAATAAACTGTGATAGAGTTAGGAAATAGTCTTGATGCAAGGCATGTGCATTTGGCATAACCTCCTTAACTGTCACAACCATCTGCCGAACTGTTGGTGGAGGATAAGGAACCAAAGTGTAACCAACTATTTCATTTTCCCAGAGGAGAAAACATACTTGTGTAACTAAATTATTTTATTGCCACTGACCAACTTTATAAATTAAAAATTTAATAAATCAAATATAATATTTATACATATATTGATAGAGACAATTGATAACTTTTTAATATTAGCAAGGTAATAGATATTAGAGTTTTCAATGCTTTCCACATTGGTCTTCAAGCCCTTTCACGAGGCATTAGGAGATTTAATTTACTACATGTATTTATGGTTAAATGTTTTATTTTTTGAATATTTTAAGTTTCTATGTATGGAATTTATGCACTGCAGGCATACTGAGTACAGTCCTATGGGTCCTGGGAATTCAGCCATGGTCCTCTGGAAGAGCACTCAGGGTTCCTCACAGATGAACCAGGTCTCCAGCCACAATGTGGTGTTTTATATGTTTTTAGACCTGGATTATACCTTTCTAGCATAAGGGATGTATCTTGTTGTTTTAGTTGGGCGAACTAAATTCGACGCAGGTTTATATGATCAGTACATTTTGTAGAAATCCCTACATGAGGAATGAGGTGACGCATGGGTTTCAACAGTTTTTTCTATTCTTCCTGAGTCAGTCACACTGTGAGTCAGATCCTTGCCACTCATTCAGTGTGTTTATTAGAAACCACAGACTAGGCCTGAAGTCTGCAAAAGAGGAGCCCAGTATGACTACAATATGTTGTCTTAGAAAAGTGAACTAAAGTCACCATTAACTGGGAATGTGGGATCAGAAGAAGCCATGATGGCTATGTGGCACGCCCATGTGGCATACTCAGGAGTCCTGAGTCTGTGCCCTCTGGAGCACCTACAGGAACCTGGAAGATCTTTACCTTTCTCACATGACAAAGGGTGTCCAGTGCTTGATGAATATCTAATAGATATATTTTTATTTTTCCCACAGTTTAATTTATGCAATGAAATACTACATATTAAATAATATTCTAATAGCGTTTTTATCATCATTTGATTTAATTTTAAACAGAAGAATAAAAGAAGAAAATTCATGTTTTAAAAGTCCTCTCACAGGATAGATTTGTAAAAATTGCATCACTTTTTTTGTTTGTTGATATAAACAATGTATTCATTGACTAGTTTGTTTGATTTCTACTACTCTAAGGATCAGTGAGATTTAAAAGAATATCCAACTTATATGGTCACTGGCTCAAAGGAATGACACTTGTTGGATTCTTTTGAAATATAAAAATGATTCTTGATACTTCATTACATACTTGAATTCACACATCCATCACCATAAAACAAATAAAAAGGTACGACAGTTGAAACTAGAAAAAACAGTCCTATCATCTCCATTTTCATGAGACATACATCCTTTTGCCAACACCCTGTCCTTTCTCACCACTTAATATTATCCTGCTCTTGTTTCTAGAGCTTGGATTTACCACATTTTATGCACATTTATAGGCATGTGAATGGGCACAAATTTATACATATATATGTGTTAATGAATGTACTACATATATATGGTTTCCTTTTCAAATATTTACTATTTTCTCTATGAGCATGCGTCTTTAGTGTGAGAATATATTGTCTGAGTACACACTCTCAAGGGGAAGAAGGTGTCAGGTTCCCTGGAGCTGGAATTAAGAGATGGTCACGATGTGTTGGGACCTCTGCAAGAGAAGCCAGCACTGTTAGCCAATGAGCCATCTCTCCAGCCCTTATGTGTACACAGTCAGAACAAATGACCGATTCAAAGAGTGGAATAATTATTTGAAACACCCACCTTCCCTCATGATCCTTCTAGCAATGAAAGGAAGAAGAAATCTGAATCAATTTCACTATTATTGCTACATTAGTGCTCTTCCGTACACTGAAAATCTTACAAAAACTAACTACCAAAACACTGACAGTTCCCCGAGCCTTAGGGAACTGCTCCCAGTGATCTCCATGACTCTAGTGATTCTTCCACTCCCCAGTCAGAGCACGGAAAGAAAAGTACAACAGCAACAACAACAAATGAAAACCCCACCTCCTTTGCATCACTGGTTCAGCTGGTGAAACCCTTTCAAAGGCCCTGGAAATGCTGGAGTTTTACTGTTCTGTGATCGTTTGCTATTTCTTTACATTATTTTAAAGAAATAAATGGAAATTTCAAGTTCTTCCTGAAGTATACCTAAGGATTGCTAGGTACCACCATAGATGTATATGCATGCATTTGTAGACAGCTAGCTGATAGTGTAAAACATTGTAAGATTAAACCTAAATGACAAAAGGAAAATGATTGTCAAAATGTTATCCAGATTATGAGCTAAAGAAAAAAAAAGCCAAAGAGCCTATCAGTAGGATTAGCTTCCCTGTCAGTTCACAGTCTGTGCTGTACATAGAGCACATGGAATCCAACTATGGCTGCGCCCCACCCACTGAGCTGTCAGCCAGTCTCTCCAAATGCAAACATCCCACTCCCACCGCCAAACTCCCTCTCGTGTCCCTCAAGTTCACCACTCTCACCCACTCCCTCACCACCCTTGGCTCTCGAGGCTCCAGGCTTCGTGGCGAGGCTGATTTCTCAGGCTCTGAAGCTGTGCAGTGCACTGGTCTGTGCAGAACTCAGCACGCACCACCTGGAGCTCTGCGCATGCGTACTTAGGCCTGTGCGGCAGAGGTTGAGAAGACGGTTGGGAAGGGCAGGAACTGTGACCTCCGAGCCCTGAAACCCACAGTTCAGTTTGCTGTCAGCAGCCCTGTCTGCCTCTCGGTGGGGTCAGAGCTGTATCGCTGAGCCGGTAGGATGAGAAAATCACCGCTTCTCAGAGACAGACACCAGACGCCGGTGACTCGCGTTTCCTTCATGGGAAAGCACAGTCCACCCATAAAGGCTTCAGAAGTGCAGCTCAGATTTCCTGACAGTAAGACTCCCCTGGAGTCCCCTTAAAACTAGATTTAGAAACGCTAGGGCCCACCTGACATTCATGTCCAGCCCATGTCGCCTTACACTAAGATTTTGCAGTTAATCTGACAACCAGCATTTTCAAAATGCAGCTGTTTATGCCTGTATTCTTTCTTTTAGATGAGATAATCCACAGGTTTGTGTAGGCTCCTTTCCCTTAGGTTACTCTGAAGGCTAATCTTGGTTGTCAACTTCACACCCAATTAAGTAATTGCCTTTTGGGGACTGACCTCTGGGCATGTCTATGAGACATTTTCTTGACTAAGTGGGCCAGGCTGACAGGTGGTACCATCATCCTGAGGCAGGAGAACCTGGGTTGTGCAAGAAAAGTAGCTAGGCTTCAGCCAGGGAGCAAGATAATAAGCAGTGTAGTTTCTGGGTTCCTGTTTCAAGTTCCTCCATTGACTTTTGCTTGGCTTCCCTAGATGATGAAGAACCACAAGCTGTTATTCGAAGTCAACCTGTTCTTCCCACGTTGGTCCTAGTCAGTGTTTTATCACAGCAATGGAAAGCAAACCAAGAGTAATTTCAAGGTGTGTAATCACTCCATTCTTTTATCCCAGCATTCACTTTGGTTTTCCCCAACTAGTTCTACTCTTTCCTATCAGGCCAAGTTTTCTTTTTAACCAATGGTATTTACAGCATACAGAGGGGAATCCCACATCACCTCCCCTTTTCTGTTTAAATAAAAAGGAATGTTTTAACTCTAATATAGTAAAATTACATATAACAAAACAGTTATCAGCCAAGAATTACAGTTAACAATGTTTATATCTACTTTATCTTTCATCATAACTAAGGAAAACTATAACTATTTATTCTTCAATTTCATGAAATGCTCCAGAAGAATATAATATTCCTAAGTAAACAGGAAGTGCATTGTAAGCAACTTCCCAAACTCTAGAATTAACAGAGATATCTCACTGCTTGGACAGTCACCAAAGTTCTTCTGTACCATTAGGGCATCCATCTTCATCCAACAGGCCCATAGCATCCAGCAGAGTTTTCTATGAAGCAGGAAATTTAAAGACAGCTCCACCTATATTGGCAGTTTGTCAGTCACTTTCTTCTGTATCCTGCAAAATGTCTGTCAGACTGTTTAATGAAGCAGGAACACTGAAGGACCATCTCGTCTTTAGGAAAGTTCAGCAGTCATTTCTCTGTGGCTCCTGCATATCCAGTTCACACAGCATAGCATCAAACAGTCCAGGCAAAATCAGTTTCTTGCCCAAATGGCTAGCCAATTCTACAACAAACCTTTTCGATGCCCATCTTCCTCTTGAAGTAGATTGGTGCTGCCAGGAGCAGATATGTCTCATTGTGCTGGCTTCCTCTGAAGTTCAGTCAACGTACCAAGGACAACAATCTTAAGGAACATCATCTTTCCTCCAGTAGCTGTCTATTGACAATACTCAGCTAGGCATGTGACTTCATGTCCACCTGCTTGGTATTGCTTGAGCTTGTATGAAACTTGTGTATTTGCTCACAATTACTATTAGTTCATATACTCAACTTCCCTATTGTGTCCAGATGGTAATGTTTCTGAGTATTCACACATAATCTTTGACTCATAGATAATTTCTGCCTTCAGGCACTGGGACATATTGTACAATACTGGTATGAGCTTTGGATTCAATAATACTGTTTATTTTATTTTTCAGTATTGTGTGTTATATGTATAGCTCTACACATTGTAGAAAACAATCTACCATTGAGCAACATCTTTTGTATGTTTGTTTGTTTCTGAGAACTTTAGTAATTATTAACACCTGTTTGCTCAATAATATTGTACCAATTCTAATTGCAGTCCCAGTACATGTTTGGCAGTCATAAAGCTAAGAAAAATCAGAAAAATGCGAATACGATACTTGTATGATGTATTTGTTGGGGTTATACAGAGAAGCACAACAATGAGTATGTGGAGGAGGCTATATAAGAAATCATTCAGTGTAGGAAACAGCTCACATAGTCGTGGAAGTCAAGGAATCACATAAAGTGCTGACAACAGATTAGAAAAACAGAGACACCATTAGTTTGAATCTTTTAAGAGACATGGAGACAGAAGCTATGTCTGAGTACATAATTACACAGGGTAAGAGCCTGGGCAGTGAACTATATTAAAATACTTCTTGTACTTTCCAAAGGCCCATGTTTGAGGTAGAGGATATAGCTAAGTCATTTGAATACTTACCTAGCATGTAGAATCCCCAGGTTCCATCACCTATGCCACATAACCCTAGTGTACCACATGCCTATAATATCTGAATTCAGGCAATGGAAGATGGAAGATCATGTGTTGAAAGTCATTGTCAGATGCATAACTAGAGACTGTCCTGGGATACATGATTCTATGTTTCCATATAAATGAAGCAAGAGTGTGGGGAACACTAGATTTCAGGCTCCAAAATGTCCCAAACTTCAATTGCAGAAGAAAGTGTATGGCAAACAAACATAGAACCCACATGAAGACATTTCCTCCCTCTTGCTACTTCCTATCATTCCATTTCACCCTCTCCTTAGACATATCCTTCCAATGTGAGCATCGCCTCTGTAGTGAAGCTGCCTACTGAATTCACTGACTGAACCCCCTTTTCTCTTTTTGTAAACTCATTTGATTCTGTGAAGTTTTTCTCCTCCAATACAGTATCTTCAGCACATGTCCCTCAACAAGTCATTTCTAAACTTACTTTCCATTCCTAGTTGACTAGGGTCTTTGGACTCAAGAATGTTAGACAATCACTCTACTCAGTGAGATACAAAACAAACCTCAAACTAGAGGACCTGAGCAAGGCTGGAAAGGATTATACCATAGCTTACTGCCCATGCTCATCTTTTCTTTACTCATCCCAGTCAGGATAGTCAGTCAGCCTGTCTCTACCTCTCTCTGTCTTTCTGTTCCTTCTCATGCTCTGTCTCCCTCTCCCTTCTCTCTCTCTCTCTCTCTCTCTCTCTCTCTCTCTCTCTCTCTCCCTCTCCCTCTCTCTCTGCCTGGCGATTTTCATTAAAATATATTAAATAGCACATTTGCTTGATTAGGAACAAAGGAAGCCCTTATAAGCAGATGCTGTTATTGATTGTAAAACTGGTCCATCAGACAGATGATTGAATCACGAGCCTGCAACTTTGTGATGGAGACACTTGTAACTCACACATGATCATTTTTGTTTTTGTTTTATTTGTCTTTATTCCTTCACTTTTACATCTACTGTTTCTGGCTAATGAACAGTAACTGCTAGGCTAACACAAACTGTAATTTTGAGATATATATACATATATATATATGTATATATATATACATATATGAATACTGTTCATCACTGATTAAAGACTGAAGAAAAACCTAGCTTGAGACTGGCTTAGATTGAAGATTGAAGATTTAGCTCACACAAAAGGAATTATATGTACTTTAAATGAATATTTCTTCATCATAAAATGTCACTTTCTTGAAACATGAATGTCATTGTTTAATCTCATACTTTGTCTTAACATGAAAATTTATCAAATTTCAGGAGATAAAAGTTTATTTTGTGTTAGGGAAAATGTGCAATAATAATAGTTGTTGATGGAATTCTTTCAATCCAAACACATTGTGTACTGACTAGAAAAAAGCTTCTGTTAGTAAAACTGTGTGTTTGTGAAAGAAAAAAATCTCTCTGCCTTCCTCCTCTCTTCTCTCTCTCTTTCCCTCTCTCTTTGCTCCCCCCTCATCTTTCTCTATCCCTCATTATTCTTTGTTGGCTAATGATAAAATGCATCTATTTCCTTTCTCCATATCAAGTGCAATCCCTAACAATTGATCTGGTTCCCCATCCATCAGTCTCTTCTGAATCTGATAACATATTTGCTTCACTGCAGAAGGGGATTCACCAGGTCTCAGGCTTCTGGTGTTTCTTATCTAAAAAGGCAGTTGCTCCAGGTAGTGGTGGTGCACACCTTTAACCCCAGCACTCTGTTATCTTGAGGCCAGCTTTATCTACAGAGCTAGTTCTAGGATAGTTAGGGCTGTTACACAGAGAAGGACTGTCTTGAACAACCAAATAAACAAACAAACAAGTAAACAAGCAAGGCTGTTTCATTCATGTATGAACACTGTTTCAGTAACACTGAGTATGGAAAGAGACAATTTCTTTACATTTGTGTCTGCACTTTTCAACAATCCCCCAATTCCATGTGTTTTGCTGTCCCAGTTTTCATCATGAAAATGAGTGAAGCTAAAAATGCTGAGGTTTTCTGTTCAAGAGCGTGCACACAGCTAGGAAAAAGCATAGCTGATATAACTTCACATCAGGATGACTTCAGAATTCAAACTGCAAACTCAGTTTATTAGTTTTGCAAAGTGAAGAAGATGAGCCCCTCTGCAGGATTCTTGGAGTCCTGCTCAGCCCACAGCTACACCTTTCCTTTACAGGCCCCCAAAAGAGCAGTGTTTCAAAACCCCAAAAATATTGTTTAAATTAAATGTGATTGTCACACAACTTATACAAAGTTGTGTTATTTGGTGCTTTTCCAGCATTGAACCATGTCAATAGTTTAAATGCAAATTTGTATTAATTGGAACAAATGACTCTGTGTAGGAAATATTGAACACCTATAGCTGAACTGAAACCTGTGCTCTGTAAGCATGCCAGGAAACTATTAGTCTCTCAGTGAGATGTGCATTTTACAACCTATTCCTTAAGGAACATACTATAAAATATTTTTTATAGAGATGAGAGGAGAGAGCAAGAGAAATTATGAGAGAATCAAAGAAAAAGAAGCAATAGAGCAACATTTTCTATTTGCTTGTCATGTTTAAAAACAACAGGCAGGGTGTGGCTTCTTGTAAATGACTGATTACTGGCTCTTCATGAGGGACTTCTGATAAGATACCGATTGACGGTCTAACATCTGCCCACCGTCGGAAACACTGTGGACTAATAAAAGCTGTGTAGGTGATAGCAGAGGGGTAGGAAAGCAGAAAAGAGGGAATTATTGAACTGTGCCCTCCCCAGGCTATGACCCTGTAGCTGAGATGGTACATGCAATGACTGTGATTTCTGGAACCAGAGGTGACACTTGTCATTAAGAAACAGTATGGACCCATCCTTCCAAAAAATAGCAACATATTGAGAGTGATGCTGTTTAAAATAAGAACATCTACTCCACATTGCTGCTAAAATTAAAAGAATTCATCATTGGATACTCATAGGAATAGGAACTGTATTATAAAATATTTCATGGAATAAAGCCCAGCATGTGGTATTCTGCCTGTAGTTGGTGTCTGTGGGTGAAATCAGCACTTTTCAACAGCAAGAAAATCAATTTGCCACCATGTCTCCTACTGTTTTTATGAACATTTCCTGTTAAGATCCATATTAAATATGTGGACTGTTAGATGGTCACGGAATGTTATGCCTACAATGCAACCGTGTGACAACCTGAAGCAATAGAATTGTCATGAGTAGGACACCAGCTTATACTATACAATAAGACTGTCTCAAAGCACAGAAAGAAAATGGAGGTACTCTTGAAGGAAAATGATGTGGGACAGTGTAAGCTTCATTAGAGACTCCTTAGGTTCTGTGTGTTGGCTCATTGGTACTGTTAAAGGACCATTCCCACTTTGTATTTTAGCCTATCATGTGTTTGTGAAATTACATCTGAATCTAAATGGTGTATTTTAAAATAAAAGCATTGCTCAGACACTGTGATCCTCTAGACTCAATTCCCACTCCTTCTGAGGTGCCAGTTTCCCATAAATAGGTATCTGCAGGCTTACTGAGACCTCAGTCATTCACAAAATAGTGACCAGGAAATACTCGTCTAGTGAATAGGAAATACTCCTCCATGAAAAGAAATATTTGAAAAAAAATGTTACTTAAAATTAAATACAGAGGCAATTTACAGTAAGCTTGGCACTTATAATTCTGAGACTCTCGAGATGCACAAAATATGAATACAAGTCATATTTGGCATATGGAAATGGAGCAACAGAAGAGACAGCAATCTAAACAGCTACCCTGAGTGACCATAAGTGAGGTAAAACTGGCACAGAACAAAAGTCCAACTTCATGCTACTCAGTGCAATCATCTACAAGAATATAGGTGGGTCTCACAGATGTTCACGGCAGGATCCCACCTCCAACATGAAACCATATGTCTAAATGTTTCCATTCACTCAATTGTATTAGCTATCAAAACACTGTGGCTCATATTAATTCTATATGTTTGAAGTATAGGGACATAATAGGAGAGGAAAGGAAAGGGGAAAAGATAGAGGAAAGTAGAGAGAGCAGGGATTTCAGCCAACCACAGCATATATCATGGAAGTCCCATTAGAGGATAATGGAACTGAAAACAGTTGACTGATGTCTTTGTGGTACTGATGAAGAAGAATTACTGCTTAAGGTTGTGGTTGTGTTTGGTATGTGTGCAAATCTGCTGTGGTTCAAATATTATAACCCATGGTTAAGTATAATACACAGTGCTTGACAATAACAATAAGCAACAATGTTACTTTCTTTAGTGGCTGCAAAACACCAGTGCCTTAATGGTAATAATCCATATGAGGCAAGAAGGAAATCCTATTCAACACATCTCAGGAGCTGGCTTTAGCATAAAATTCTAGAGTCTGACCTTGGGCAGTTTAAATTTTGGCATTTAAGTATGATACAATTTTGGAAGAAATGTTTCCTGGTAACAAGTATCTCAATCTGATGTGCACTATAATGCTTATAAAATGACAACATCCAAACTCTTTGAAAAGTCCATGCGACTTCTTCCGTAAGAATGTGTTTGATAGCTAAGGGCCTAGGGATGATCTTGTGTAGTCTTGTTTAGGTCTTCAAGCTACAAAGTGCATGGGACTTTTTCCCTAAGGATGTGCTCTACTGATTGAGAAACAGATAAGGCTAAAGGTCTAGGGAGGAAGAGTCTTGGATGAACATAATAGTCTGGGGGATTTGGGTGTGGCCTGACCATTCAGATAGCAAAACAGATTACCAGGCTGTTAACAACACCCACTCCCAGGTTTCTGCATAGAAAACAGGTATATATCTCTCTACTGAGGAGGCATCTCTGTGAATTTACCATTCCTGGGGTTCCTAGTGCTTATCTGTAAACAAAAGGACCTTGTACATCTACAATTTTCTACTCATGTGGTCTTGTATGATATATTACATTATTAACTTATGGTCATTCTTCAGTTCCAACATTTACTGTAATAGTCATGTGGGTCATAGGAGGGTCATAGGAACACCAGCCTTGTGGATCTTGTGCTGATCCTGTCTTTAGATTGAAATTTTCATTTGTATCTGGTTTAGTTTCATAATATTATTTTACTGTATCTCTAGAAGTAATTTGTGCCTGAATACATATGTCAAATAGATATGTATTTGCTATTGGGCATGTTGTACCATACAGGAGTATATAGATGTTATCTATAATGCTTCCATAAGAATCACCACACATTTAACTTTCTAGGTAGTACTCATTATTAGGTGGTAATCAGCTGTGTATATAATGTGAGTATGTAAGCACCTTTTCAGATTGAAAAGAAAGAGAAACTCTTCTAAATCAAAATGAATCAAACGTTAAGAATTTCATTATCAGAAATATGTATTTATTATCATTGAAAGAAATGGAGAGAATAACACTGTAAAGGAAATTGCTTTTATTAAACATTGTTATAGTTTCCCTGGTAAAACAAAAATTTTTAAAAAGTTATGTTCTTATCTATAAGATATATCAAATTGGAATGGATATTTTTGTGTGATACATATACAGAGAATTATACAGCTGAGATTCAATGGATGACTGAGAGATTTAAAAGCCATTCTTACCAAAAAATTGGCAATATTAATTTTGTTTTATTCTCCAAGTGGTTTAAACTTTTCTTTAAGTTATAGCATTTAATCTTTCTTTTTCCATTTATCTTGGTCCTAGTTTTCAAGTTCTAACATTAGTTCTAGAAGATCATTTATATTCTACTCACACAAGACATGTGAATATTAATTGGGGTATATGGAGGCAATCTTTATATTATATAGAGTATAATGAGATATTTATATGCAGAGTTTCATTAGAGTTTCACCAAGATACATTTGTACATCACTACCACCTCAGATCCTTAGAGGAGAATTTCAACTTTTGAAACAGTTCCTTCAGTGAAGTTTGTGGTGGTATTTACTGCTTAGCATGGTCTTCAGAAAATAAGACACAGATACTATTTAACACAAAACACCTTATCTGATGCACTACAATATAAATATTGACAATTTGAATGCAAAGACTTATAGGAGAGATTTGTTATTTCTGAATTGTAGTGATTCAAATCCCTTATTATGCACATAATGTACATCAAATCAAGGAAGAATACAAGCGAAGGTTTGTATTTCCATGATGTATAGAGATGCTATGTTTTGTTAATTTGAACCTAGGAGGCAACTGGTCATAAAACATCTGCCATAACTTATTAGGCCTCTGTGATCATTCTCCCTTGCCCACTAAAGGCAGAGCATTCACGTACCTGCTGTGGTGAGCAGCTTGTCTATGGTCAGCATCTCATGCCAGTGACTAGGGAAATGTAGTGAGCAGAGCTCAGCCCCACAGAATTCTGATTTATCATGGGTTTTGATACTCACCACATGGGCTTTGAATATGTCCACCAATCATTAGTCAATGTTCTTACAGAATTGAAAGACATATTTTTATATACAACTATGAAGTAGGCTTCATAAGGATGCTTTAGGTCGTCCCTGACATCTATGCTCTCTTCAATGTTTAAGGGAAGAAAATCACATTCACTGGTTGACCTTGCAAATTTATCAAGAGAAGGAAGAACTAATACTTGAATAGACAGCAAGGAAGAAAGCTACTTTGAAAGGTGAGTGAAGTTTGGGTTGGATGAACAGCTTGGACTTAATATAGTTCCATGGTGAAATATCAGTTTGATCGATTTTTCAAATACTCTCAGTGGTAACAACTTAGGCCACTGCACAAACAAATGATGCCTAAATCTCCTATATCTAAATTTGATCTTCTCTACACTTCCAAATCCTCTTATCTGTAAGGTTTCTCTACTTCTCACTCTTAAAAATCTTTTATCTCTGTAATTGCTCTCGTATCAGAATATCCCTTAAGACTGCACCATAAACTCTGTCTTGGATTTGGTTCAGTGGATTTGGTTAAGAAATTTGTAATGAAATTTAGGTTAAAACAGAACATACGTTAAAAATCTATAGTTAAACAAATGCTTTTGTAGTATGATTGGACATTTCTTGGGTATATTCCCAAGAGTGGTATTGCTGGATCCTGAGGTAGGTTGACTCCCAATTTTCTGAGAAACTGCCACACTGATCTCCAGTGTGGTTGCACAAGTTTGCATTTTCACCAGCAATGGACAAGTATTCCCCTTACTCCACATCCTTTCCAGCATTGGCTATCATTGGTGGTTTTGATTTTAGCCATTCTGACAGGTGTAAGATGGTATCTCAAAGTTGTTTTGATTTGTATTTCCCTGATAGCTAAGGAAGTTAAACATGTCCTTAAATATCTTTTGGGCATGTAGTCATGTAGTGAGCAGGCCTACTTTATCCTGCTCAGCTCCCACATGGCTAGCTTAACACCAGAAATAACAACACACAAATTGTATTCATTTAAACACTGCCTGGCCCATTAGCTCTAACCTTTTACTGGCTAATTCTCACATCTTGGTTAACCCATTTCTCTTAATGTGTGTAGCACCACAAGGTGGTGACTTCCTGGGAAGATTCTAACCTACATTCATTTTGGGCCGGAGCTTCATCGCATCTGCATCACTGCCTTCTTCCTCCCAGCATTCTGTTCTGTCTTCCCTGCCTACCTATGTTCTGACCTATCAGGCCAAGCAGTTTTTTTTATTAATTAACCAATGAAAGCAACAGATAGATAGAAGACCCACCTACATCATGGGCATTTGAACTTCTTCTGTTGAGAATTCTCTGTTCAGTTCAGTACCCCATTTTTTAATTAGCAGCATTATTGGTAATAGCCAGAACCTGGAAACAACCTAGATGCCCCTCAGTGAAAGAATGGATAAAGAAAGTGTGGTACATCTACACATTAGAGTACTACTCAGTGGTAAAAAACAATGACATCTTGAATTTTGCATGCAAATGGATGGAAGTAGAAAACACTATCCTGAGTGAGATAACACAGACCCAAAAAGATGAATATGGTATATTCTCACTCATTAATGGACTCTTGCCATAAACAAAGGACATTGAGCCTATAGTTCATGATCCTAGAGAAGCTAAGTAAAAAGGTGAACCCAAAGAAAAACATATATAGATCCTCCTGGAAATTGAAAGCAGACAAGATTGCCAGGCAAAAGTTGGGAGCATGGGGGTGGGAATTGGTCAGGGGAAGGGGAGAGGTGGAGAGAGAAGGGAGAAGGGGAGGGTTGGGGAGAGCTTGGGGGAGTGAGATGTTTGAGATGGAGGAATGATGGATTTGGGAGCAGGGAAGGTGATATCTTTATTGAGGGAGCCATTTTGTGGTTGGCAAGAGGCTTGGCTCTGGAGGGGTTCCCAGGAGTCCATGGAGATGACCCCAGCTAGGACCCTGGGCAGTGGAGGAGAGGGTGCCTGAACTGGCCTTGTCCCATAGTCAGACTGATGACTGATAACTATCTTGAATATCACCATAGAACCTTCCCCTGGAGATGGATGGAGACAGAGACAGAGACCCACATGAGAGCACTAGACTGAGCTCTCAAGGTCCAGTTGAAGAGCACAAGGAGAGAAAATATGAGCAAGGAAGTCAGGACCACAAGAGGTTGGTTCACCCACTGAGACAGTGTGCCTGAGCTAATGAGAGCTCACCAACTCCAGCTGGACTGGGACTGAATGAGCATGGGATCAAATTGGACCCTCTCAGTGTGTCTGACAATTGGGGCAGACTGAGGAGACAATGATAATGGCACTGGGATTTGTCTCTACTGCATTTACTGGCTTTTTGGGATCCTATTCTATTTGGATGCACACCTCCTAAGCCTGGATGGAGGGGGGCCTTGAACTTCCCACAGGGCAGGGTATCCTGCCCTCTCTTAGGACTGGAGGGGGTGGGGAGGAGGTTGTGTGGGGGGAGTGGGAGGGAAGTGGGAGGAGGGGATGAAGTGGAAATTTTGATTGGTATTATTTATAAAGTAATAAAAAATAACCTGCTGAAAAAAATAAATATTGAAAAACTGTAAATAAAATCTATAGTTAAAATCTATACATAGGCAATCTTAAGCTGTTATAAGATATAAACTCTTGTTTAAAAGTACACTGTTTATTTAACTAGGATTCAACTCTTGTTTAAAATACATGCACTGAAAGACAGATATGCTAAATAGCAACTACATGGTTGGCTAAGGTTACAGGGTACCTGTCATGTGACTCCAACACCATAATATGATGACCACCTGGCAAAGAAGCAACAGCAAGTCTCTAAAATATTTGTATTAGGATAGATTTTTTATTTGTATGATAATAAATTCCTAAGAATATACTTAGGTGAACAAAAACTGACATCTAACTACTATGTTCAACACCTGGCATCTAAATTTAAATAGGGACATATATACTTAATAAATATTTATAAATGTCTAAGGTTTACCTAGTTAACAGTGAATGACTTAATGACAGATGTCTAGCCTAGTTGTCTTTGCTCAATTTAGCTATTTAGATAAACTGATTCATAAAGAAACTGTAATATTCTGCAATAGTGTACTATAAAAAGGATCAGAAAAGATTCCCATCTCACTATGGAAGACTGCATTTATGGTTTAACGTTTTATTTTGATGCCAAATGAGCTTTAATTATATATGCCTCCATTTACATCCCTTGGCACCTTTAGCAGGTAGTAGAGCAGGCCATGGGTACAGAAGAACAGTAGAGATTGCCCTGACTCTCATCAACTGAGCAATCAGCAATTGGTAGAGTGAGCCCTGTATCTTGCTTGGGCAAAACAGTAGAGCTCTCCCTGTTCATTTGAGTGCCAGTGAGCTGGACCTGAGGGCATAAGAGCAGAACTGGCCCTGTGCCTTGATTCCTGCAGCATTGTTAGAGCTAGCAGAGAAAGTGCTCGAGAGCTTCCCCAGGTGGTGACAATGAGGGAACCAACCGAGCAGCTGTAGCTCATCCATGTTTCCTTGTGGACTTTAGATTGTGTTCTAGGGTTTTTCATATGAACGCTGTTATCAACACATCTGATCTAACCTGAAGTTTAATTTTAAGGCTTTGATTCAGCTATGACGTACACAGAATCTGTGAATGCATTTTTCAACATGAAGAACAAAATAATTTAAGCAAGCCTTACTCCTAGGGACTCAATTGTTTTCCTTAGTTATTAAATTGAAGTGAAAACTATGCAGCACCAAATGTGACAATTGCTTGTGTATTTTAACCATCAAAACTCTATTTAAACTAATATTGTTATTATCAATAAGACATTACAGTCTAAAAAGAAATTATTTTCATAATAATCCACAGGTAAATTTTCCTGGTAGAATGGGATGTTTTCATGAGATAAACACACTACACAGCAGAAGAAAATGACATTCTGGAGTCTGTGTTCTTGGAACTTGCCTATCTGAGATTCACCTATCAGGAATTCTCCTCCTGGTTGGCAGACATCCTGATGTCAATTGCCATCTGCTGCTCCTTTGATATGGCCACCAGGATGTTTTCTTGGACATAACCTTGTAAAAGGCACCACTCCCATTGGGAGGTGAGACCCTACTCTCTAGGTAAAACCCCAGAGTGAAATACACTTAATTTTCCTATCTTGCATGACTTCTTCTGTTGAGTAATAATTCTTTTGTACATTCTGAATATGTGTTTCTCTCATTGTTATTAAGGGGCTGACTGGCCAATTGGCCAATAGCTAGGCTGGAAGAGGGAGTGAAGGAAAATCAGACTGAGAGGATGCTGGGAAGAAGAAATATGGAATCACACAGAGTGGACAGCCAGAAGCCTAGGATGCAACAAATGCATATGTCATGTGGAAAAAGGTACCATCATGGGGTAGAGCATAGATAAAAATTATGGGTTAATTTAAATTGAAAGAGCAAGCGAGTAACAAGCCTAAGCTATTGGCCAAATAATTAAAATGAATAGTAAGTCTCTGTGTGGTTATTTGGGAGCAAACTGCCAAGATGAAAACCTCTGCCTAGATTTTTCTTCAGCATTCAGATTACCAAGCAAAACTTAGTGACAATGATGAGGAACAAATTAACATGGAATAAGCCTTGAATAAGCTAATGGACTCCATTCTTTGTTGGTTACTTCTTTCCCCAATATTATTGGGGATGGAATCCAGGGCATCCACTATACGTAGGACACACTATACACATGAGTTTGCCCCAGTTCTTTTTTTTTTTAATCCTTTCAACAGACTGTAAAGTACATAGTATTTTTATCCTTAGATATCAGGTAAAAAGTGACAGGATGATCAGCATCCTCAAGAATAATAAATGATCATGTGGCAAATATGAGAAACTTAATTTGTGCTGCCCACTGCTTCCTAGATACATGGTTATTATGGATTTCCAAGAAGATTAGTGATGAAGCTGAGTGTCCATGAGGGTCAGAAGAGATGATAAACCTTATCAGCTCTATGTTCTCTCTGGGAATATGGCCTCGATTTCTTGACCATAGATACATACACAAAGCAGAGATAAGTCCTATTTATGGGAATGCAACTATATTCACGGGAAGAATGATATTTCCTTTAATCTAATAGTTGTTGGTGTGAACATTCCAATTCTGAAATGAGAAAAATCAGACTCATAGTCAAGAAGACATGCCCCAAGGAAGGCAGTCCCAAGAAGCTTCACCAAGTGCCCTGCACTGTAATTCCTGAAATCATGCCCGGAAAATCCTGGTCTGCTAGGTGGACAGGGAAGAGGGGTTGATTGTTTTTGTCCTCTTGATTCATAAAGACCAAATTATCTGAGTTTCTCTCAAGTACCTCTTAGCTGGTACCTCACCAAGGACAAAATCCTTTATTTATCCATGTCTAGTTATACCTGATGTCTAAGTAGTAAACATCCCAAGCTTTGTCCTTCAGCTTCTAACCTATCTCTGCTTTCCTCCTGCCAACAGTATACTTTGATTCCACTTTCACCAAGAGTTTCCAGGGCTGCTTCAAACATCAGTTCTACAGTCTCTCTGGGTTCAATCCTGCCTTCAATCCTGCTTCTGGACCTGTGTGATTTCTCACTATGTGAAGAGGACTCCCCTCTGCCTTTCTGATATGATTCTGTATGTACTGTTGTCACATTTTCTTACTCCTCGTTCCTTCTGTCCCATGCCTGCATAACTGGCTCACCAGACACAAACACACCTCAGAGTGGGCATGAACATTGCAGATGTTAAGGCACATAAGCCAGATGTAAAGGTCAATGTCTAACAATAGCATTTCAAGACCCAAGGGGATAACTCTAGAGGAGTCAAAGGAAAGATGGATATAGCAAGAGTGGATCAGTCTCAGAGGAAGGAAGTTGGAAAGCTGGACCAGGCTTCTGGGAAGTTCCTGTTTTCTTCTCTAAGTAGTGTATGCACATAGATGTTTCTTCAGTGAGTCATTAAACTACATTGTCCATGAGTGTACACTTACAAGTAAGATATTTTGAAATATCAAGCATTTGTAAAACTAAAGGAAGTCAAAGAAAAAAAAAGTAGAATCAAGAGTAAAAAAAAAATCAACTAGACAAAACCATGATCAAACCATTTCTCAGTTCCAGTACATCTCAGGATTCTGTTAACACAGATCTTCAAAGAGTGGGCTCATCACCCTTCTTTCACCTAGGATTTAGGGCCTAGATATAAGCTTCAATATGGCAGTCCCAAAAGACTCCACAATAGCCATAAATTCATTAGATGATTATTTGTTCTCAAGCCATGGCCTTCCCGTGTAGCACAGGCTAGTGCCAAAGTTACCATACAGCAGCTCCACCCTCCCGAATGCTAGGATTCCAGGACTGAGACAGTAAACTCAGCTTTCTATGGCTTCTTTAAACCTTGCAGTCTATGGCCACCATGGCCTAAAACTCATTAGATTAGATCCTAAGTGAACTGCAATTCCAGCATGAGATTGGAATCCTCTTCCTGCCTGTCGCTAGGTCACATGCTAAACCCATTCTCCCACTGTTCCTAGTGAGTGGCTTCTGTGAAGCCGCTAACCAGTTTGGGGGCAGCCTTGTGTCTGTCATCCCCCATGTGTTCCCGCTGTCCTCATCAGATCTCCTTCTCAGTTGTCATGAATCACTTCCTTTGCATTGAGCACTGACAAATCACCAGGTTTTCTGTTCCAATTCCAGGAAGAATCATCCCAGGTCCCTCTCCTGTCTTTAACTTGCTCCCCTGAATCTCACAATTGCTGTGATATCTGAAAAGTTCCTTAAATTCCAGAAGGTAGGACTGAACTCCACTTGTGAAGTCAGTCTTCTTTTAGGTGCCATACTCATGCTTATGAAAGGATCCCTGGCATCTCCCTGAGCCCAAATCTAGGCTTTCCCTGTTGCAGAATAAACACCCTCTCTTCTCCAACTCCTGGATCTCTGAAATCACACATTCCTGAAAACAGGGCCTTGCCTTCACCCTCTTATCATCTTTGGAAGTTAACAGTTCTCAAACATTAACTGACTTCACAACCTCAATCAGCCTTGCAACTTCTTCATTGTACCTTGTGGAGTCTGACTTTGGTTATATCATTGTTCTGTTGAAAATAACCTGAAGAGCTCTTTCTTTAGCCAGATGCAGCACCGCTCTTCCTTCCCACACCCAGTAATTGAGAGCATGGCCCTGAAGGGTCATGTAAACACAAATTGGATATCCTTTTCTGGTACCAACCAGAAGTCCAGCCAAAAGGACTGCTCACTAATGCAGGATTCCTCCCTTATGGTACTCTCTTTTTGCTCCTCTTTATAAGTCATCATATGTCCTCAAGTGGGACCCCTCTTCCTCTGATCCCCACAGTATCTGTTTTTACCACTAAAGAATAGAGAAGATTGCACTCTGCCCCATTGGGGTTGGTGCTCCTTTTTGGTATGATCTCCACTTATGTCCTTGCACAAAGGCTCATATTTCCAGATGCCATGTTATCTTATTGTTAGTCAAGGGAGTAAGAATTTATGCAACTGAAGCTTGAATACGCAGGAGAGTGCCTCAAGCATCAGTATTCCCAAGCTCGGAGTATAAAAGTACGTGTGATCTCTCAAGACCTAGAAATGATCATCTGAGTGTGTCTTACAACTGTCCCATTCTAAGAAAAGCTGATCATCTTGTGAGTTTGAGGACTCAAAAATAAGAGACTCATTCGGAAGCACTCTCTAGTGAAAGAGATGTGTTTATGTGAATATCACAACAATTCTGCACATCATGTTCAACCATTTGACAACCCTGCGTGAAGGAGCTCTTTGGGTGTTCCCAAAGAAAGGACTTCTTCATAAAGACAAAATTCTAACATTAGAAAGAATTCTCTTGATTTGAATTAGTTAAAATACTTTCATTCATACAACTTTTAGGTATATGGTCTCTATACCATGTTCTCATACATCCTAGGGAAGCTACCATTCTCCATCCACTCACCAGGAATTGAAACTTTGAAGAATTTCTTTGAGTAAGAGACAGAATTAGAAAAGCTGGAAATGTACCAAGAAATGTGCCTTTGCCTCAACCCTGGCACACTAGTGACTGCATGTGCTCAGAGCGGGATGATCTGGAATGGACTGACTCTGTGCAGAGAAGGATGTAGGCAATGCACTTACAAGAGGAGCCTGGAAATACAGAGGTCAATATTCTTACATGAATCTAACCTAATGTTAGAAGGCCCAGTTCTTCTTGTAAGAATAAGAGTTCTTTCTCATTCTGACCTTAGCATCAGCCTGGTCCTCTGTTCTGCAAGGAAATTAGTATGTGTGCTATAATGTATTGTTCATTTACTATCTGCCAAGAGAAAACAACTTGGTGCAATTCCCTGGAAGTGTCAATACCATTCTCTCATAAACAAGAAAGTGAAACCCCCAAACCAGTGAATGACTCAGCCTCCTCTGTTACTTCAGAGCGGTACTGTTGGGGTACTGTTGAAAAGCACGGGTGATGAGATGAACCTTAAATGTATGTCCCTCTTAGCACATCCTGGGTCTAGGGTATTCCTGCAAAAGCCAGTTGGTCTGCTCAGTGCTCTTGAGGTGTTTAATTCATATTCCAAGGCTTACCAGACAGTAAGTACTCAGACCAAGCCACAAAATTGTTCCCCTCCTTTTAGAATTAGTCAAGGTGTGTGTCTCCTGCCTCAATCTTACCCTCTATCTGCTGCAAGAAGTTCCATAAAAGACCACCAGATACATAAACAATCTGCAATACCATTTAATTCTCTGAGACAAAAATTTCAGCATGCAGATATCAAACCATGTGACTGAGTTGCCAAATAGTGACCCCAAGAGAAGCTTGCAAACTTCTCTGAAGCACAGTTAGGGGAATTCCAGCTGTGCTTAAGTATACTTTGAAATAATTTGGAATAGATCCTTCTTGGTACAGAAATCAATTTGTGATTGGCTCATGACATCCGGACAGCAACTGTGGATGCAATGTCAGAGGTTTGTTTGCTCTTCTAGGGGTCTGTTTGACTGAAATGAGCAAAAATAATTCCTTCTTGTGGTCAGGTATGACCCTGACTGGCTATGAGATTGGATGTACTTTCTGAGGGTCTGATTGAAGACAGACATAAATCAACATAGGATATTGTGATAATATGGAGCAGTGGTCTTAACTCAGGGCTAGATATGACTGGTGAGACATTCACCATCATTCCCTGCCTCAAACACAGAAAGATTTTGTCATGGAGAATATAGGAACCATTCCCTGGTGACAGTTCTGTAGTCATGTATTTATTCTTCCTACCAAATTATGATGAACAGCCTATTGCCTGTGCCATGCCACATTGACCCTAGGTAGTCCACCTCCCTCTGGTGATGCTGAAGCTACAGGATAGGCTAACCTCTTCCTTATAGCAATCAATAAACTACAGAATGATGAGAAGAGAAATCTGGGCTCTGCTAAACACAGCAATAATCCTGTGACTGGAAGCCTGGATCAAGAGAGAGAAATCAACAGACTCAGCAATGCAGAAATGTCCTGTTTACCTGTCAACTATTTGTCTAAAATGGGTGCCATGTAGGGACAAGCTCAAGAACTACTTCTCACTTCTGTTATTGATACCAGCACCTTTGGTCCTCAGGTCTTTGAATAACAATGAAAAGCATGTGTGTGAGCTGCCAGACATCTGAATAAATTATGTCTTTGTCAAATTCCATAAGGCCAGCAAGGTTGAGAAGCATGAAAAGGTGGACAGGGGGATTGAGGGATCAGTCACAGAAAAGGAGATGAAAACTGCAGGTTCTCACATTAAAAATTTATGGTGTGTTATCAACGCTTCTTGTATGAGGCCCTGTTTCTCATAGTCCTCTGCCATTTGAAGGATGTCCTTCTTCAGTTTGACAAAGGGGAGCGGGGACAGTTTTTCACTGATCTCAATATTTAGCCCTTAAAGAACTTAAAATTTGGAACCTCTCTTGTGGTGGGAAAGTTACGTTGTCAGGTCTGCTGATGGTACTCCTGTTCTGAGACAGAAAAGAGAATATGGGGAATATCAAGTCTCATCTCCTGCCACCTTGTCATCCAGCCATTCTCTCATCCTAGTAGTTTGGAACCTCCTCCCCCTACACACACTTTGTGTGTGTTAGAAACCTCTTATTAGAGGAATTAGAGCCAAGTTTGTTCGCAGTCCTCTGGTGATAGTTTAGCTACAGGAAAGGCTAACCTATTTCCTATTCCAATAAATGTGCTACAGGTGGAAGAGAAGAGGTATCTGGGCTCTGCCACACACAGCAATAAGCCTGAGGTTGGATGCCTGGGTGGAGATAGAGCAGTCAGCACACTTACACATTCAGACATGTCCTGTTTACAGGCAAACTCTTTTGTTTAAAAGCTGGGCCATTTAGGATGAAGCTCAGGAACAACTCATGAAATCCCTTATTGGTGATAACACAAATTTTTCCTCGTGTCTTTGAATAGCAAGGGAAAGCTTGCATGTGAGTTGCCAGACATCTGATGAAAAGATATCTTTGTCAGGTTCCATAAGGTCAGCATGGGTGAGAAGCATGAGGAAGAGGACAGCATGATTGAGGGGTCAGTCACAGACAAGGAAATTGAAACTGCAGATTCTCTCATTCGATGTTTGTGTTATATCACAGATGTTTCTTCCGCGAGGCCTTGTTTCTGGATGTCTGCTACCATTTTTACAAGGCAGGTCTTCAGTTTAGTATAAGGTATCCAAGGAACTTTATTAGTGATGCCAATATTCAGTCCAAAGAGAGATTAAAATTTGGAACCGCTCTTGGGGAGGGAGACTTACTTTACCATGTCTGCAGATAGTTTTCCTGTTTTAAAACAGGAAAAGATGGGGAACATCAAACTCCATCCATTGCTATTATGACGTGCTTTCTTTGTAGCAGTCTAGAACACACAGTGTGTGTGTGGGAGGGGGCAAACCTCTCCCTAGAGAAATTAGAGCAAATGAAACATCTCCTGTGGTGATTCAGCTCAATAAATTTATTAAACAGTCCCAGAACAGGATCCCCTTATTGTTGAAGTAATGTAGTAGAGGAGTAGGCATGCCTGTGCCCATTTAAAATAATGTTGCTGCTTGGTGTTGGTACACACATCTAATCCCAGAAGTCATGAGGCAAGGGTAGGTAGACCTTTGTGAGTTTTAGTCCAGTCTTGTCTGCAGAGCAAGTTTCAGGACAGGTTCCAAAGCTACATAAAAAAAAAAAAAAACACCCTTGTCTCAAAAAAAAAATCAACAACAACAAAAAAGTGAAGGAACTCTTAGATATCATTGAACTTAAGTGGTAGATCTTACAAGCAGGTTATTTATTGAGAATAGCACTGGAAGACTTTACATACCTATGAGTTAATGTGCACACTTCAGATAGTTGTGTATAATCATAAGCTTGACAGTCAACACACAGGTATCTCCTGATATCACCAAGCCAATTAAGGAACACCCCAAATTGGAGGAAGACGTACTCATGCCTCACACAATGCAATCCCACCTAGGAACTAAAGGATTAGTGATGGGATTCCCTCAGTATTTAAATAGTACCTATGATGCTCAAGGCTTCAAGAGTATTTGAGTGATAATCAGCAAGAAAAACTCAGTTCCTGCTTTTTGAGAATTTCAGGAATTAAGACTGAGAAGCAACAGATGGAAATAATCCTATATGGACCACAGTCTTGCACATGCCAGTCTCGAACATTTTCCTAGAGATTAGGGTGTTTGAGAGCTGGAGTGCAATGCACTCTAGAGACAAACTGCTCACAGCATTGAACTATTTTCTGTGACCCCACTGCTAATTGTTAAGTAAATGTGAGACATGATTAGTGGGAAGAAAAAATAGTGAGTTTCACTCATTTAAACATAGAAAAAGGCACCAGACTTTTAATTTTGCTAGATATAATTGCATGCAAATAACTTAAGTTTTCAACTGCAATCAGACTTAGCTCTTTGGGGAGCTCTAGCAGGGATATGTCCTATATAGCTCTGACAGATCTATTGGTATGGTAGATGGGGTTTCAAACAATCACCTTTAACCAGATATACAAATAGGAAAGCAGATGTTGTGTGATTCCCCTGTGAATATTTTAGTACAATTGGTTGATAAAGCATATGGTTTGGCCTATGGCACAGCAAAATATTGCCAGGCTGCAAGAGATATAGAGAGAGAGTAGGCAGAGTCAAGGAGAAGCCATGTAGCTGCTGAAGGAAACAGATTCCCGATCCTTACCAGTAAGCCATAACCCCATGTTGATACCTAGATTAATAGAATGTGTTGATTCAATTCAATACGTAAAAGTAGCTAGAAATATGCCTGAATCATTGGACAAATCATATATATATATATATATATATATATATATATATATGCTGGGATCACACAAGCAGCCTCACTACTATATATATATAAGTTTCTGTGTGATTATTTGGGTCTGAACATTTGGTGAATAAAGAAGCAGTCTCCACCTACAATGATGTGGGATTCCCTTCTCTATATTTTGAATGTCATTGGTTAATAAAGAAACTGCTTGAGCCAATGACAGGTGGGGAAAACTAAACTAAATTCTGGGAGAAAGAAGGCAGGGTCAAGGAGAATCCATGTAGCCCTGCCAAGGACAGAAGCCAGAACTTTACCCAATAAGACACAGCCACGTGGTGACACACAGATTAAATGGAGATGGGTTAATTACCCGATAAGCCACAGCCACGTGATGATACACAGATCAATGTAGATGGGTCATTCTTAGCCAATAAGAAGCTGGAGATAATGGGCCAACCAGTGATTTAATTAATACAGTTCCAGAGTAGTTATTTCAGGAGTCTGGGCAGCTGGGATCACACAAGCAGCCTCACTACTATATACAACCAGATCCCTTGCTTCTCCAATAATCAATGTTAATGCCCACTATGTCCATGGAGATATAGGCCTTTAATCCTGCAGTTTAGTAGCTGAGGTAGTTGTCGTGATCTGCTTTACAGAATGATACACTTAAAAACAATATTAATTGAAAAGATGGGATTAAATTTCCTCAAAAAAACTAATTTATAAAGGAGATTGATTCAAGATAACAGTGACTGCTGGCATCCACAGAAACACAGAGCAACTCCAAGGAACTTGAGAGAGCTATGGGGGCTCATAGGGAAGATGAGGTGGCAGAGGATGCGTCTGCAGAGTTCACAAAACCTCAGAAATAACTAAAAAAGCAATTCTAATGGGAAGACACCTTTTAAAAGTGCTCTCATAAAACTGGGAAATAAATGGCGGAGGAGAGCTCCATGCAAGGATCAGAGAGAAGGGAAACTAGAGCCGCTGAAGCTCACACTAACGGAGGTGGAGGAGAGTTCCTCAAAAGACCTTCATGATCTGTATCAGGAGGTCATGTGGGTGCCCTTGGTCCCTGCTGCCAACAGAAACTATCTGTGCTGTCATTGTCTGTTCTGCCAAGGAAGTTTCTTTTGCTGTCATATCTATGACTGCAGGCTGAAATCTGGAAAACTCACCTATACACAAATTAGCCAATAAATTATTTTGTTACCCAAGTTAACATTTGGGAAAATAGACATTGGTGATTGATGGAAATATGATTTACTCTTCAAAAAAGATTTTTGGACAGCATATTCTGATAAGAACCAAATTAGAATTAATTTATCTAACAAGAGAAAAAACTATATAAACTCTTTGGTCATTTTTGGAAACCTGGGAATCACTCAAAGAGATTCTATATGTGAGGTAAATCTCGCACCAATGAGCCACATCCTCCAAAATTTTTTATAATCTACCTCATTTTCTTGTCTTTAAGTTTTACTTTTATATTTTTCATATTTTAGTAATAGACTCTTTTCTCATCTAATGTATCCTAATTGCAGTTTCCCCTCCCTCTACGTCTCCACATCCCTTGCATTTCTGTTCCCTCCTGAACCAGTCCTTTTCTGTCTCTCATTAGACAAAAACAGGTTTCCTACATATAAATAAAAATAATAAAATATAAAAAGAAAAAAAAACCAAAACCCATCACATTGAAGTTAGAAAAGGAAAACTAACAGAAGTAAAGGAACCTATGGGAATCAGAAACACATCTGTTCACAAACTCAGAAATTCAATAAAAATAGTAATCTGAAAGTTAGAATATGTTTGGGGAGGATCTGGAATAGCCAGAGAAGGTCCTATGCTTGCCTTTTCCATCTCTATAAGTTCATAAGAGCTATATGCTCAGTTGATTTAGATGGCTTTATTTTCCTGGTATCCTCCATAACCTCTGGTTCTTAAACTCTTTCTACCTTCTATTTTTAAGGGTTCCCTGAGTTCTGAAGGTAGGGATTGGTGAACATATCCCATTTAGATTTGTGTGTTTCAAGTCTTCTCTTTGACTGCATAATGTCTGACTGTGGTTCTCTGTATTTGTTCCCATCTGCTGCAGGGGGGAAGCATCTCTGCTGATGGCGGAATGATGCTTATGCCAATTCTTTGTTGTCAAATAAATAAATTTATAGCAGATGTTTTCATAGGCCTCATAGCTCCATTTTACTGGAAAACTTCCTTGAATTTCTTAATGGAAGACTATTTGGCTCACGTCTTATCATTTTTTTTATATTTGAAATGTTACCTTCTGTCTTTCCTTCAAGAATAACTTTGTATACTTTTTATCAATTAAAAGGCTTTTTCCTATCTGTTTCAGCACTTTCATTCTGTGAAATCTTGGCAGTAAAAAAGTTCCCACCTCTTTCTTTCTGCCAGTTATCAGCTGATATCTCTGTGCTACTGAGCTGTAATGAGTAGGACTGGGATTGTACTCATCTCCCTCATTCTGTCTCAGAATAATTTGGAATATGATATATAATGACCACATTGCCTGACTTACATAATCTGTAAGCATAACATTTATCACACTTTTTTTGTGGTGTTCAATCTCTCTAAATCATCTGCCCATTGATTTTCTTCAGCATCTTAGTATTCCTTGGAGTACTTACATTTTGTCCTTTTGATGGTCCTAAAACATGTATACTTATCCCTTCCCTTACACTTTCTCTGGGAAATTAAGCCTGATCTTGCCACAACTTTCAACCCTACCAGAGCTGGCAGGTTATGATACCTACTCCCTGGTTCTAAGTCACTAAACCTCTCCATTTTTGCCCTCTCTTGTTATTTAAAAACAAATATTATGCCCATAGCCAGAAAGGTATTGTTTGTTTTGTGTCAGTTTTCAGATCATTGTCCCTTCCAGGTACTACCCAGTTCTCTACCATGCATAGTAAATATCCAGCACTTTGATGTGTTCCTGATACAATGGACTCAGTGTGTCAGTTTCACATGCTTCAAAACTATGCAAATTTCATTCCCCCTACTGCAATCTGGTCTCTATATTCCTTGTACCAGTGCATAATGTGGGCACTCTTGTCTCAATGCACCAGTCATTAACTACTACAAGGTAGAAACACAAAGACAATGTTTTCTTTCTGTTCCAACAAAGAAGCTTTAGGATTTTATTTTTATTTTCTTTTGTTGTTGTTGTAAGTAATCTTAGGCAAACTTTGCCATTTGGAATAAACCACTGACCATCATGGACCTTGAATCTCCAAAAGCATCTCATACTGAATCAAACCAACACTTTAGAGCATATATTCCTCAGAATGCATTACTATAGAGCTTCTCATTTTATCCATTCTGCAATTCTAACTAAATCATTGAGAGCCCAGCTATTGAGGAACTGTGGAGTGGTGTTGACTTAAGAACAAGTGAACTTACAGACTGGCTGTATTCAAAGGGGAGATGGGTAAAGAAAGAATTGTTGAACATGTGGGAAGAGCTGATGGAACTGGAGTTATTGTCTAACAGCATGCTGGCTTTGAGATTTTGCTGGAGATAAGAAAAATACATAAAGAGTTCCTGTGGAAACACAGTGTTTTCATCAGCAATGAAATACATTCTTCTCTCAGACTCATAAGACACTAAATATTTGTCCTCTCTTGTTTGAGATATTCAAACAGCAAACCATTATCTAATTGATTATTTATTAATAAGAAACAAAGAGGCAGACTAGAGGTAATTCAGTGGCTAAGAGCAGGCCTTACTCTTGCACAGGACCTGAGTTCATATCCCAGCACCCACATCAAGAGACACTCAACTACCTCTAAGTTCATGTCCTGAGAATCCAGTGTCCTGTTCTGACCACAGACATTGCACTCATGGGCAAGTGTTAACATATACGCAGACATACACATAATTAAAGAAAAAAGTTAATCTAAAAGAAAGAAACAGAAGCAGCGTTGATCATGATCCATTACACTTGTTGTAGTCATTAGAATACAAAAGCCATGGGTCTGATCTTGGCATTTTCATGCATCTGCACCACAAATGCTCTCATAACCCATCTTTAATGGGTATAGGTGAGAAGCCATGGTACCCACATGGTAGGCTTCTCCTGCCCCCAATCAACCATGGGCAACAAACCAACCATGCCCCAGGACAGCAAGGGGACCAGGGAGATAGCAAGTACCAGGCTGATTCATCTCATACAATGCAAACCCTGTAACTTCCCTCTCACTTTGAGGTCTGTCTGGACTTGCCCAGATATGCCCAGACAATCAGAAATGTATTTTCTCAGTCAATCAGGTTTGTTGGGGGTGACCTAATTTTCTCTGTAATTCCCCTAGCTGTATATAAAAGAAGCCTGCTAGCTTCTCTGGAGGTCACCACCATTTTGTTTTGTGGCTGACTTCAGTATGCTGGAAATAAACTCTCTTGCTGATTGCTTATATGATTGGTGGTCTTTGTGAGGTGATCTCGGGATCTTAACACTTTACTTTTAATAAATTAATAAGAACCGGCCTACACCCGTAATCAGATTGGTGACTACCCTAATTTTTATCATAGAGCTTTCATCCAGTACCTGATGGAAGTAGATGCAGAGATCCATAGTCAAGCACTAGGAGTCTAGTCAAAGAAAGGGAGGAGGTATTATATGAGCAAAGGAGGTCAAGATCATGATGAGAAAACTCACTGATGAGATTTATGGCATGGGGGACCCTGGCTATTCCTCCGGCTAGTGTGGGGGACCACATGATGGGTAAGGGACAGATACATAAGCCATGCAGAGAGAGCATGGGTATGGAGAGTTTATTTGCTGGGTATTGGAGGGTTTAAGCATAGTGGGTATGGAGGAAGAGAGAAGGAGTACTGGGGGAGATGGGAGGTAGAGGGCTGGCACCTCTTCATAAGAAGAGTGGGCAGAGAGGGAATAGACAAGAGAATGGAGACCAGCTTGCCTCTGCAGGGAGGGGAAAATTGGGAGTGTCGAGAGCATGTCTCTTAAAGGCACAGGGTACCCAAGTGACAGGCCAGGCCATGATAATTGTAATTTTAATATTTCCATCCTTTTCTTATAATAAAGGCAAAAAGTTAGGCATGGCAGGTTAAAAGGATGAAGGCACCTGGTTCTTGAGACTGCTCTCTGCTGATTTGTAAGCATCAAAGTCTTGGGGAACTTAAGAAAGCTGGTATGCTGGCTACATCCTAGGATAGCTGGTTGCTTTACTCCTGTCTAGGATGTTTGGTGTGGAACTGTCTGGTGTCTCTTGGACATGGTGAGGTTTTGGCAGGGAAAAGGACAAGGTTAAGTTTAGGAATAAAAAAAAATTCTTTAGGACCTGGTAATTAAGGTTGAGGGTGTCAGTACCAGGGAATGAAGAGATGGGTTTATCTGACATGTTTACGATGAATCCTTCAATTTCGCTCCCTAGAACTCACATAATTTTTTAAAATTTGTGAAAATAAAAGTTTCAGACACATACATATATTTGTGTATATATATATATATATGTGTGTGTGTGTGTGTGTGTGTGTGTGTATGTATGTAATTTTGTACAAATGTATGCATAGCAAAAAGCTATAGTAAATGCAACAACACAGTACTGCCATAAGAACAGAGACATAGACACTGTAACAGAATACAGAACCAGAATTTACACAGTATAAACACCTGATATTTGAAAATACTACCAAGAACATACACAGGACAGACAGACTTTTCAACAAGCAGTGGAAGACAAATTGGATATAAATTACCAGGAGAATGAATTTTTCCTTATCATAGTACATAAAAACTCAATAAAAATTGATGGAAACTCCATTTGTAAAATCTGAAACTATAAAATTACTATAGATAATTCATGGAAGACACTCTAAAATTTTGACATAGGCACAATGTTTGTGTAGGTTTCCCAAAGCAGAAGCAACAAAGGTACAAATGAACAAGTGTAATCCTATCTCAAGCTCAGAGCGTATGCCATGCAAAAGAAATAATCAATAAAGCTTTAAACCTACACTCCTCACTCATGAAAGTGATACACTCAAGAAAGAATACACAAAGAACTCAAGAAAATAAGAGCAAAACCACAAGTGCACAGAAAAAAATGGACTAAAGATCTGAATAAACTTCCAAAAGATGATATTCAAAGAGTCAATCAATAATCCTGGAAATTAACTCTAATAATCAGGGAAACAAATTCCACCCAAATAAGATAACATCATTCCGAGGTCATATCACTCTCATCTCAATTACAGAGATAACAAATATCAGGAAAGAAGAAGAAATGATGAACTCTTCTGAATTTTAGACAGAAATATAAACAAATCCATCTATTATGGAAATAAGTATGGATATTTTCCTAAACCAAAAATATATTTTTCATTATGCTAAATGCATTGACATATAAGAGTAGGCCATTAAGCCAGAGAGATAATGTACCCCTGAGGTTGTTTGATGTGGGAGTCCCTCTGTGTACTGTGATTAGCATTAATGAACAAAGAAACTACCTTGGCCTACTGATAGGGCAGAATTTAGGTAGGCAGGGAAGACAGAACTGAATGTTGGGAGGAAGAAGGGTGGAGTCAAGGAGAAGCCATGGATCCTCTGCCTGAGATGGATGCTGGTAAGAATCTTGCCGGTAAGACACAGCCACATGGTGATACACAGATTAATAGAAATGGGTTAAATTAAGATGTAAGAGTTAGTCAATAAGAAGTTAGAGCTAATAAGCCAAGCAGTGGTTTAATTAATATAGTTTCTGTGTGGTTCTGGGTGTCTGGGACAAACAAGCGGTTCCTTGCAACAGCTATTTCTCCATTGGTCACATTAGCTAAGACCAGAAATTAATCTTGAATTTCATCACTGAGTATGTAATTTAAGTCACATTCACATTTGGGGAAAAATAATAAATTCTTTCATTAGCAAAACATAAGAATGGGACTGTAGGGTGTGATATAAAGTGGTCTTAAGAGACAGAATCTGAATGTAAACATTAGTGTCACAGAAGAATGCCGTTGAGCAATGGTCAGGAGAGACAGTGAAGGTTCCAGGGAAAGGAGACTAGCAGTGGCTAGATAAGAAACATAAAAGCAAAAATAGGAAGAGTAAGTTCCAGTTTTCTAACCCACCAAAGGACAACCACTATTGCAAATAATCTGTGATCCATTTAAAGATGAGTAGAAGCATCCAGAATTTCCAACACATAAAATCCAGAACAGCTGAAAAGATAGGGCACCTTCTTACTCCGGGACCCCATACCTGATGGACATGTGCATTGGCTGCAGGAATGTACTCAATAAGCACACATGCTACGTTTCAATTACAGGGAGATCTAGAAGGCTTCCTTTCTTGGAAGAAGGCAGGACGGATTGGCTTGCTATATACTGTGTCACAGTTTTTCTCTGTTCTCCTGGTAAGAATAATAGTCACCTTCACTGGCTAATTGCTTTTTATAGATGGCATAATAAAACCCCTGCCTCTTGATGGATACAGATCTGAGCAAAGTGATTAGACCACAAGTCTAATTAGACAAAGAGGCAAGCATGCTAGCTTCTCTGATTCTTGTTTTTGAGAGTGATGAGTCCAGTGTCGTAAGTAAATGTTCCTGGCTTGTCCCAGGGATTTCTTAGGCTTCGAAAATATGACATGGGAGAAACAGGAACAGAGAGTATTTACAAACAGTACATTTCTCATGCGATGTTTAAGAAAGCAGTAGAAGAAGAGACTTTTAGTCTTGGCAATCTGGACATCTCTACAGAATTTCCCATAGAACTATGACATCAGGGATCAGATGAAGACTGGTTTCACATAGGATCTATAAAGATGGAACTTACCCCTTGTTTTTTCTGATAACGTTTTCACAAGATAGTCATCTGAGTGTAATTTTCTGGCACTTTTCTCTGAGGGCAGATTCCGAGACAACTGTTATATACGGAGAGTTTTTTCTAATTTATTAGATTTCTCAACAGTAGGTACAGTTCTTGCCCCCCAGAGAACAGGCAAGGAGTGTCCATCAAATGGATATGAAGAGACCCTGTGTAAGACATCTCCAGAAATGCTACAGTCAGTGTTTGTATAAAAAGTTTTGTGCCACTCAACTTCCACAGAAATGATTGTTCTTTTTAAAAGCTAATTGAAGTCAGGTGACAAATTATCCAGGTTATGAAAATAGCTCCCACATAAAGAAAAGTGTTCTCTCTCAAAACCTCTTCTCTCTAATCAGAGCATCTCTGAGTTGCTACACTAGAGTGTTCACAGTTCTTCCGGCTCTCCTGAAGAGCCCCTGTCTCCACCTTCCTCCTCAAGAGTGTCCTGCAGGTCTCTCTGTAGAAATAGCCTCAGAGTCTTCTGCTGATACCTGGAGTGCCTGATGGAGCCAACAACAAAGTAAATGATGCAGTTTGTACAGCTGTTCACACAGGATAGGAATAAATATTACAAACTTTAACAAAAAAGCAAATACCCAAACTGCTGCAGGAACTCCTTCTGCTCCTTCAGCCAGTAGCCTTTAAGATACCAGCTCACTGGGGCACGGTCTCTTATACTTTTAAAAAGCAGCAGGAACAGGGCATTCTCTTTCTTGCTTATGGCTCCCATTCTGGTGGCTAGGCTCCTGTTTCCTGTTTGCAATGAGAGGACTGTTGTTTGGGATGGTAATCTGCAAGTTTTTCCCCTTTAATAAATAACACCTTTTATTATCCATAATTCTTAACTGGTGTGGAATTGTTTTCGTGGCTTCATCTGGAGCCCAATGTTTGGGTTTAGAACCCCCTGCTCTACTGCCAGTTGTCAGCCTGGCTCAGCACGAGCCTTCCCTCAGCAGGCCTCAGCCTGTGTGTGGAGCCAGCAGTTTAATATAGAATCTCGCACAGCAGCTTTTCCACAGATGAATCAACTGCAGTTCTTTTCTCTTTACACACCTCGGATTGGCTTCAAGTACCCACACATCCTACCATCTGCCTCCCACCAGGGTGCACTGCAGACATTTTGGTGAGATGCAGGCTTCCCCCATCTGAGTCAGATGTTCTGCTACATTCTAACGATTTCTTTACATTTGGCTATTCCATTGCTCTAGACATCCAGAGAGCACACAGTCTGTGATTTATCTTTTAGCATTCTGCTCTAAAATCAGATTTCAGACCAGCCACAAGTGAATTCACGTGCACCAATATGCCCCCTGGATTAGTTTTGTAGGTGGCCCACAATGCCTACTGTTTGATAGGTTATGGTTATTGCATCTAATCCAGCAAATTGAACCACAGATTCAATTTTTAATTCAACCAAGATTTAATAGCCTAACTAGAGAGTGTAAGTTACTAATTTAAAAGGACAATATGTCAGACAATCTAACCATCCAAGCTATCAATAGCCTCCTTAATTACACCATGTGTGAGATTTTTTCAAGACTTATATGATGTCTTGTTTACATTACTATTTTTGTTTCTGGGGATTAGTCTTCTCAATATTTTTTTCTTTAAAAGATGGTTTGAGAATAGAGCTACAAATTAGGCATTTGTATTAGGCATTAGAATTCCAAAAGATTGGAAATCTGAAGAAGGATAAAGCCAATTTAACTAACAAAACTCAGTCAAGTGAGATACTTTTGGAAATTGTACAAACTGATAGAAATTAATTTAAAGAAAGATTCAGCACTCTAGAGAAGAAAACAGCCGATTTGGCACATAAAACGCAGTCAATGACAGTAGGTGCTGAAATGTTATTTGAGAGAATTTGCACTGTTTTGATGGAGGAAGGTCATTGGTTAAGAAATAAACTGCTTGGCCTCATAGGTTAAAACATAGGTGGGAGGAGTAAACAGAACAGAATGCTGGGAGAAAGAAGCTGAGTCAAGGAGAGGCCATGATTCTCCTACCAGTCACAGACACAGGTTAAGATCTTCCCTGGTAAGACACCTCTTGGTGTTACAGAGATATTAGAAATGGGTTAGATCGATATGTAAGAGTTAGCCAGTAAGAGGCCAGGCAGTGTTTAAAAGAATACAGTGTCCGTGTAATTATTTCAGGGCATAAGCTAGCAGGCGGCCGGGGTGCTGGGGACGCAGCCCCACCGCTCATATTACAACACTGTTGAATGTCTTAATCAGACTCTGTCAAAGGGGTATGTCAGATTGATTGATAGAATGTCTCTCCAGGAAGGTAATATGCATGCTATAAAAATTATGTCCAAGGATGAGGCATTATCTATACTGGACAGACTTTATACCTTGGAATCCTCAATGAGGGCATTAGAACAGGAGATCCAGACATTACAAAAGACAGTGGTAAATAGATTTGAAAAGATTGAGGAAATTATTGAATTTGATGACCAGGAACAAAAGGTAAAAAGGCAAAATTTAACCTTGTTGGTTTTTTTCCCTTAAATAAATAACCCCTTTTATTATTCACAATTCTTAACTGGTGCGAAGTTGTTTTTTGCAGATTCACCCAAACCATTGGTAGAGGAAAAATATGATCCCAAATCGGAGACCAAAGATCAGAAAAAGCAGCACTATGAGTACAATGATCACACACAGCCTGGTCACAGGGATCCACTGTGAGTCAAAAAGATCTGCACCAGCAGGGTGAGGCTCAATGCACAGAGAACAACAAATAAAACAATTTACCAGAAAGCCGTGATGTAATTTAATGTCTGACACTGAAAAGAGCCAAAATTATTAAACAGAAAATCATATGCCTCCTCATGCAGGAGACTCAAGAGCAGGGACATAGCCCAAAGCAAGGTACATGTGACAGCTGATGTGTGCCTTGAGGCACTGGCATTGATAACAGATGGGGCACAAAACAGACAGGCAGCATTCAACACTAATGGCAGTGAGAATGCTCAGGCCAAAAAGGTAAGCAAATATTGTCACAGCAGTAAAAAAAAATAAGGGATATAGATGAAAATGGAGTAGAACATGTAAAGGAAAAGATGAAGGAAATATACAAGCTGAAAGCTCAGCAAGAGAAAGCCAGACACAGACAAGTTGAGGATGTAGACAGAGAAGGCATTCCTGTGCATGTGCAAGCCCAGAAGCCACAACACTATGGCATATCCTGCAATTTCAACCAAGACAAAGAGGGAAAGATACATTGTGGCTTGGAGCATGATTTCACAATGTGAAGAATCAGTATAGATGCTTCCATTTGGTGCTGTGATGGTAGTCTCCCTGGTTGAGATTTTGGAATCCTTGCTTAGGAAATCCCGAGTAATGCTCCTGGAACAAAAATTTAAAAAAACATGAGCACATGCTGTACTCTCTGATACCTCAGGACTATATTACTCTGTGGTAATGAATGAATTGATTCATGAGGAGTAGAAATAGGATTGTAGAGATTAAGTAATTTATCAAATCCAATATTTTTAAAGCCTTAATTTAAATCTGGTTTTCATTTTTGGGGCTATCTATATCCCGTTCCCTGTACTGATATACGAGTAGTCAGTGGTACCATAAATACACTCAGTGTCTCAGACTATGTGAGAAAAAAACACAACTGTGAGCCCAAATATCTTTCTGTCCTAAAACTGGTCCTTCTGAGTACAGTAACTTGGAAGCCAGAAGCATGACCATCAGTTGCTCTCATTCCCGGTAAGGAGAGGCAGTCAAATGGGAAAATATGGAAATCATGAAAGAGAGTAATGAAGGAAACAGCAAATCTTGCTAAGACCAGTATGAAAAGACACTGACTTATATAGGCAAATGTTAATAAGATGTGACTGAGAGTCCTTCACTGCAATCTGCTTCTGCTCCTGTAGCTCTGGGGACCAACAATGATGAAGCTCGTGGGTGTGACATGGTAAAGCTGCCAATCCGCAGACAACAACTTTCTAGGGAAGATATTCTTCTACCTTTCTCTATTTGAGAAGTCACTCTCACACTCTAGCCTATGCTCGTTAGGAACAACATTCTGGAGTTGGAATTTGTCTTCAGGAATTGAGTAGATGCTTCTGATGCAGAGGAGGCTCATAAAACATTGAGCAGACCTTATGACTTCCAGTATGGACACTGGTAGCAAATTGCGTACCAGGCACTTTCAAGTGCAGATGTCCACTAAGATGTTTTTTGGCATCTGCCCCAATTACACTCATATATCAGCCTCTCCCATCACATCCTCTTAGGTCTACCACTCTCCAAATAATTGCTCCTTCCTCCTTCAAGGACCAACTTCCATCACAGGTAGCAACATTGAGCAGTGTCAGCTTACAGTGTGTGACTGTGTAACTGAAGTATAAGCAGATCATGTCGCACATATCAGCCTCTCCCATTGCATCCTAACAGGTCCAGCTCCCTATAAGTGATTGTTGTTCTCTCCATTAAGGACTAATCCCCATCATAGCACCAATGAACAGTATAAGCTTGAGGTGTGTTACTGTATAACTGAAGCATAAGCATATTGTGCCTCACATATCAGCCCCCACCATTCCTTACTAAATGATCCATCTTCGTGTAAGTAAACATTCTTCTCTCCACTAATGGACAATCCCCATCATACAATCATTGAGCAGTGTCAGCATAGGGTATGCTACTCTGTTACTGAAGGACAAACACACCATGCAGTCTGAAGGGCTCTGCATGATGAAGGTGGTGCCATTATTCATACTGTCTCTTCCCCAGCAGTGCTGTACTAAGTGTGTTTTTTCTTTCAAATGACAGTCAAGCTGACAGTTCCCTTGAATGCTCTATAGGTGTCTAAGTTCCAACTCACACCCATCTTCACACTTTCATTATTAACATCTCCAAATAGAAATGTTATTTTTGTTTTACATTGTCAGTGTGATGAAGTGTGTTGGCCCATCCATCTCATAATTTGCAGAGTTTAGCATTTGTACATTTTTATACCACTACATAAAATTCATTAACCTCTACTTTGTAAATGCTCCGAGTCTACGCCCTTTCTTCAATGATTCACCTTTATATTCTTCAAATCACAGGCACCATAGGTTCCCATTCAGATTTTTTAAAATGCCATTTCACTTAGAATACACAAGGGGCGTGTCCTTTGGAGGCCATGGGAAGAACGCTGTGCTTGGGACGTAGCTTAACTGTGCCCTGCCCAGCCAGTGGTGGGCAATTGTTCACTCATTATGACAGCTTGGAGGGAATTTGGGGGGACTTTTAAGAAGTGTTTGTGATCAACTGTAACCATAGAAACTTTCCAATTGAGGCTTGTAAAAACTCTGATATGACACGTGAGTTCCTATACAAGTGCTGGAGTAAATGACAGATCAGAAAGCTTTAAATCCTGGTCCTCATTAAAATATTCTCCCCGTTCCCCTCACACATTAACCTCTTCCATTAATATTTGTTACATATCTCTAAGTACTGATTTTCTTTGGTGGTGAACTCCCATGATAAGAAGCAATATCAAGCATTTTTAGTTGTCTTCTGAAATTTTGTGATTAAAGAATAAGTGTATTATTATGACACTCAATACCTTGTGGCCACAATGAAGTTACATATACAGTGTATCCATCTGTATAGGTTTCCTTCAAATTATAATAAAACATACACAATTGAACAGAGTCTGAATTCAATTGTCCTGATTTACCACATCCTAATCCCATGATCAATTACTTTTATTTTTATTTTTTTAAAATTTATTTATTTATTAAGGATTTCTGCCTCCTCCCCGTCACCGCCTCCCATTTCCCTCCCCCTCCCCCCATCAAGTCCCTCTCCCTCATCAACTTGAAGAGCAATCAGGGTTCCCTGACCTGTGGGAAGTCCAAGGACCGCCCGCCTCCATCCAGGTTTAGTAAGTTGAGCATCCAAACTGCCTAGGCTCCCCCAAAGCCAGTATGTGCAGTAGGATCAAAAACCCATTGCCATTGTTCTTGAGTTCTCGGCCTTTTGGCTAAGATCAAGTGTAGTATCTGTTCTTATCAGTTTAATCGTCTAATTACTTTTATTAGTAGTATCTCTGAATACAAACTTATTTTACTTGTTGATATGTCCATATGAAATGGATCTACAGACTGTCTAAAAAATGAAGAATCTCACACATGGAACTCATTCTTCTTCTCTCTCATTCAGGAAATTTGTTCTTTACTTATGTTCTTATAATATACATGCTCACAGATCATTTTCTATGATTTCTACTTTTGTTCTTAATGCTACAAACACTTTAGGTATTTATTGTTAAAATGAAACTTAATCTCATAGGAAATGTTCAAGGGCATAAATTTGGTGGGTGTGGTGACAGTAACCTGATTTGAATTTGTTTCCTCCCCTATGCTTCAAGTTATTGGTGCTTGTTTCTCAAGGTATAAATATGGAAATTTTGTGTGAGTTTTATTATTTTTATTTATTTATTCTTTTGAGTATAATAGAGGGTTATTTATTTGGGGGTAGACTCACAGATCACAATGCTCTGCTGGAAAGGGGAAAAGCAAGCAAAATCCCAAAGCCTGGAAAGAGGCCAGATGCACGCTTTAAGTCAACATATATAGTATAAGAGGCCACGCCCAGGTGGGCGGGTAACTTAAAGGCTACTGGTGATAGGACTTCCTACAGCAGTTTGATTTGCATTTACCTGTCTTATTGCTCTAGCTAAGACTTCTAGTACATTTTAATATGCATGAGAGGAGTGGAGAACATTTTCTGGTTACTCATTTTAGTGGGAAGACTTTTACTTTCTTTTTGTTTAGGTTGATGTAGGTTGTGGCCATGCTACAAATCACCTTTTGGCATTGACATATGTACATTGTATTTCTAGTCTCTTCAGGACTTTCATCATAAAGTGATATTAGATTTTATCAAAGGCCATTTATGTATCAAATGAGATGATTGTGTATATTTTTCTCTTTCAGTTTGTTTATGTGGTAGTTTTCATTGGCTGGTTTTCATATGCTGAATCATCTCTGTCCAGCTCAGATGAAGTTTTCTTGATCATGGTGAATGATCTTTCTAATGTTTCTTTCTAATCTTTCTTGGATTTGGTTTGGAAACATTCTATCAAAAATTTTTGCACCTATGTTCTTAATAGATATTGTCTACAAGCTCTCCTTCACTGGGTTTTTTAGGTAGTTTATTATCAGGGTAATTGTCTTATAGAAAGGCTTAGCCCTGTTCATTCTTTTTCTATGTTGCAGAGTATTGGTATTAATTCTTATTTGAAAATTTGACAGAATTATTCATTGAATTCTTCTGAACTTATTTTTTGTTTGTTTGTTTTTGGTTTGGTTTGGTTCTGTGTTAGGAGTATTAGTTACTTCTTAGGGGTTATAAGTCTATTTACATAGCTTACCTGATCTTGATTTGAGTTTGGAAGGTCTTTTATATCAATAAATTTATCAATTTATTTTAGATTTTCCTATATGCTAGAGTATAGTATTTTTTATTTTTTTACAGTTACAATATTTACATTTATTTTATTTTTTACTATAATTAAGGAAAGCTATAACTATAACCATTTATTCGTCAACTCCATCAAAGACTCAAGAAGGATATAATATTACCTAATCAAACAGGAAGTACATTGTAAGCAACTTCCAAAACTCTAGAATTGTCAGAGACATCTCACTGTCCAGACAGTCACCCAAAGTTCTTCCACACAGTTGGGGCATCCATCTTTGTCCTACAGGCCCAAAGTGTATCTGTGGGTCCTGTATGTCCAGTTTAGTAGTCCAGGCAAGAGCATTTTTTTTGCCAAAATTGCTAGCAAACTCCACAAGGAGCCTCTTTGATGCCCATATTCCTCTTGAAGTAATTGGTGCTGCCAGGAGCAGATGTGTCTCATAGTCCTAACTTATTAAAATATTTTTATTTTATTTTATTTTTTATTGAAAATTTCCACCTTATCCCCTCTTCCTACTTCCCTCCCCTCCCCCCACTCCGTCTCCTCCTCCCCCTCCTCCTCCCTCTCCAGTCCAAGGAGCAGTCAGGGCTCCCAACCCTATGGGAAGTCCAAGGTCCTCCCTGCTCCCCCCCCCCCAGGTCCAGGAAGGTGAACATCCAAACAGACTAGGCTCTCACAAAACCCATCCGTGCAGTAGGATCAAAACCCAGCTCCATTGTCCTTGGATTCTCCGTCAGCCTCCACCGTCAGCCACATTCAGAGAGTCCGGTTTCATCTCATGCTCCATCAGTTCCAGTCCAACTAGCCTTGGTGAGTTCCCATTAGATCAGTCCCACCGTCTCAGTGGGTGGACACACTTCTCGCAGTCCTGACTTCCTTGCTCATGTTCTCCTTCCTTCTGCTCAGTCCCGTGCTCCAACGTGGGTCTCTATCTCTATCTCCATCCATCGCCAGATGAAGGTTACTTCTGGATGGAACTCCTCAGCACTGAAACAGGGATACCTGGTAGTCCAAGGACACCACAAACAAAAGGGTTGAAGGTGGGGGCAGGGCAGGGTCGAGTGGAACACAGAAGACTCTGCAGCAGGAGCTGGTGGGGGTGGGAAGGCTGTGCTCTTGTGTGAATTTTAATAGCCAAAGCTTAGGGGATGCCTCTGAGAATATTGGGGCCATAGTCTCTGGTGTCAGTTTGGAGAGATGGCTCACTGATTTAAATGCAGATTGTCCTTGAAAATGAGGCCTTGGTTCATTTCCAAGCATGCATGTACAGCAGCTCACAACAACCTGTAATCCAACTGGAGAGGATCTGATGATAACTTCTTACCTCACTGGGCATTTGCACATACCCCCACACATATAAATAATTTGAAATGAAACATGTCTTTTATAAAGAAGATGTATTTGGCTCAAGTGTGCATAGAAAAGAATTTTCTGATATGCTACAAAGGACTGAAAATTAAAGAGAAACACAGTGAGATACCAGAATATGTCCACTGAATTGTAAAAGTATCAACGACACCAAGTTCTGGATAGGTTGGCAACCTGTTAGCTGAAACCCCTTGGGATGATGTATATCAGATCTACTCCACATCAGATATTTACATTACAAATCATAATAGTAGCAGCATCACAGTTATAAAGTAGCAACAAAATAATTTTATGGTTTGAGGGTCACCACAACATGGGGAACTGTATTAAAGTGTGAAAACAATAGGGATATTCAGAAGCACTGCCCTATAGTGACAGCAAAATGATTGGTCTTTTCTGGGAGTGCTGGCAGGAAACGAGAGGACAGAGGATGGATAGAGTATCATCAGTGCAAATATCCATATGAGCCTGAGAACAAATGCATGCATTTGCTTTTGTCAAATCTATTGACCTGGATTTGGGTCACCCAAGCCCTGTGGTGTCTTGTCAGGTACTGTTGCCTTCTCCCTGGCCCTCTCCCTCCCTGTGAGAATCATATCTCAGCCTGTTCCCCACAAGTGACTGTCTAGTCATAATGTGTCTGGAAGTCCGAGGCTCATCACAATTTTCACACACATATAACCTATAACATCTTGATATACTGCTTCAATTTATGTCCTGTGGTTTTTAAGATTTTATTTTTAGTCATGTGTATGTGTCTCTATTCACCCGTACATGTGGCTGCCTGTAGAGACCAGAAGATTAGCAGATTTCCAGTATCTAGAGTAGCACGTGTTTGAAAGGAGTCTCACATTAGGTCTGGAAACCAAATTTCAAGAGATTGCAAAAGAGCAGTAAGTGTTTCTAACACCTGAGCACTCTCTGCAGCCCCGTATACTGTTTATGTTTAAAAAATAAAAGGGGAAAGTGCAAATCTATAATGCAAGGAAAATGACTAAAAAGGGCAATGGGAACTCACAGAACCTTAAAAGAAGAACTTTATATCTCGGTTTGTTTGGAGTCTCTCTTGTTTGTACTTCAATTGATATTCTCAAATATTCCAACATTTAAAATTAACATAGAATTCTATAGAAAATATAATTTAAATATAGGTAAGCCACGAATTAAAATTTTGAGTCCCTAAAAACTATGTAAATGTGACAAAAGTTTTGTTACAACAAGAACAAATTTGACCTGAGGTACCAGATTCCCCAGAGATAAAGGAAGGGGAATGAAGAGGAAAGACATGTTATGGGATTATAATCAATGCTTGGAAATGGAGCCATGGGAAGACAACCTACTCACACTTTAACTGTGCTCAGATGTTGGACTTTAAAGTAGAAACTGAACATTTAAAGTATTGACATTTTTCAGGAGTTTTGGACTTTTAAGGCTGGATTTTTTATCGTATAATGTTATTAAGATATTTTAAGGACAAGAATGGACAGGGAATGATTTAACAGTGAGTAACAGTGAGATTTTTTTAATTCAACACTGACATTTTATTTTCTGAAGTTTATCATAATTTTACAAAACAGAACAAAACAAAAAAAAAGCAGGTATCAAAAACAGCAGTTTACAAAATTTCTGCATTGGTTCTCACCTCAGTCAGTGACTCTGGAACTGGTGTCTTGTGTAAAGACTAGCCAGGCTGATTCCCTCTCCAACATGTGTGTTCACGTGATTGCTCTTGGAACTGCTTCATAATAGTAACTTTTTACAAGCACCGGTCATTTTTGAGAACCAATTTGGTTTGTCCAATTTTTTTTTCTGTGTGGCATTTTTCTTTCTTAAAAAACACTGAACTGAAACACAGAGTATGTATTTGTTTGGATCAGGACCAAATTTTCTGAGCTCCCCATTACCTGAAGAACACTGAAGACATCACTGGGCATATGAAATGACAGTGAATACCTGTGGAAATGTCTAAGGCAGCTACCTTGTTTTTGAAGAAAGTAGGGTTTCATCCAGAGGCTGATAGAGTTTAAATTACATCAGTTTCGATGTCCTTTCTCTGACTTGGGGTTGTTTCCCCAGACAGCCTTATTATCAGAAGGAAAATGTGATGCTTGTGTCAAAGAGGCGCTTATATTTTGCAAATACATTTATGTAGAGCAAGACTGCTTGCTCTGGACCCTGGGTCACCACAAAGAGATTGAGAGGCCATGATAATCGGAGGCTAACAGGAAGTAGCATCATCTGGAGGCAAGCAGAAATAAAGCTGGAAACTGGTAGTGGGGCTCACCCACAACTTGCTCTGGAAACACATTTTGCTTAAATAAGGGAAGTGTGGTCCAGTTTTGCAATGTTAATAGCTGCCAGTCTCTCATTTTTAAAAATAAAGATCACTTTCTGACTAGCATGAGTTAGGAAACTGGCCTCAAATTTGATCATATCTCTCAGTATTGGTTAAAAACAAAGTAAAACCCTTAAACTAGCTAAAAGAGTTAAAAATTGCACAAACTTGAATATAAATTACATATTATCAACATGATTATGAAAGGATCAAACACCCCCATTAAAACAAAATTTTCTCCACATTATTTCAATTTTCATTAAGGAAACTGATATGTAATTTTCTTCTTTATAGATATGAAAAAGGAAGCAAGAAGGCAAAGCTGAGAGAAACAGATGCTACCCTTTTGGTTGTTTTGGTCTTTGTACCAGCAACTCCCACTGCTGTGAACGCTGTCCAGTTCCAGCTGGAGGATTACACAGTTTTTCTTGCAGTCAAAGCACGAACGATGCCTACTCCTCCAGCAGCAAGTGCCTTTTCGTGCCACTGTAGCAACATAGCACTGCTGTTGTCGGATGGGCTCTCAAAGCCTTTATAAATATACTTCATTAGCAGGTCCACACCATTTTTGTCCAGAGACTGAACGGCCTTTTCAATATCATTAGCTTTAAAAGAGATGAGCACTTTCAAGACAATGCTGCCTGCCCGGTCCTTCACGGCCTGACTCTGTGTTGATAGGGGGTTTTTTCAGAGCTGCCTGCAGCGCGGCCGTCATGTTTCCTTGTAACAGCCTCATGAGTTCATCTCACCCTCGTTGGGCCCGGCTTGGCCATTGCCGCCTTCCTCCTCGTCCACGAACTTGTTCTCATCATATTCGTCCACGTCCACCTCCCGGAAGTGGGCAGACCACACCGTGTTCTTCGACGTCCTCGATTGCGAGGCGATGCTGGCCTCCCCTTCGCGGTGCCTCTTCGCCTTTCCCAGTGAGATGCTTGTATGTCAAATTGCAAGGGATTAATTTTCCTAGTGAACTTCAATTGTCAGATTGATACGACCTAGATTCAACTAAGAGGATGCATGTCAATTAGCAAATTACTTAAATCAGATTGGGTTATGGACTTGTCTTTGGGTGGGTGGCCCGATCCGCTGTGACAGGCATGATTCTTAAGCTAGAGCCCTGAACTGTATGAGAATGCTAGCTAAGCATGAAGGAATGAGCTGTAAGCAGTCTTCTCTGTGGTTGCTGCCCCAGGTCCTGCTTGAGTTTCTGTCATGACTGCCTCAGTGATGGGCAGTGACATGGAAGTGGAAGACAGATAAATCCTTTCTTCTCACCAGCTGCTTTTTTATCAGAGTAACTTACCAAGCCTCAGTAAAAGAAACCAGAACATTATCCAAATGACTTATTTAGGAAACATTCATTAATTTGCAGAAGCACTCGAAATGTAAATTAAAATGTAAAAAGATCAAGGACATGGGATATACGATTCAGCTGTTCTAATGCAATGACACAGGTGTTAACATGGGATAGAAAAAGTTTCATTTCATAAACATTGAAAGAAAATGCCATAAACATTAAAAATCTCATGTAAGTCTCACCAGTTGATCCCATACAACAAGCAAAGGAGTAGGAAGGCCAGCACAGTTAGTGCAGTGTGTTGAAATAAGAGCGGTGAGGCTGCGTCCCCCGCACCCGGCCGCCCACATGGCTAGCTTAGCTTATGCCCGGAAATAATTACACGGAAACTGTATTCTTTTAATCACTGCCTGACCCATTAGTTCCAGCCTCTTATTGGCTAGTTCTTACATATTGATCTTACCCATTTCTATTATTCTATGTAGTCCACAAGCTGGCTTACCAGGAATGATCTTAACCTGCGTCAGTCTGGCGTGGGAGAACCATGGCGACTCCCTGACTCAGCTTCTTTCTCCCAGCGTCCTGTTCTGTTTTCTCCGCCTACCTAAGGGTTGGCCTATGAAATGGGCCTAGGCAGTTTCTTTATTAATAAGAAATCACTCCCACATCAGCAGTGATCACATACAACCTGGGCACCTTTGTGAATCACAGAGGACCCTGGAAAGCGGGCGGGGTCAGGCTGGACCCTGAAAAAAGCACAAATGCAATTAAACAAGCAAAATGATGAAATCTAGGCTCTTTTGCCTCCCAGACCAAAACCATTAGAGAAGAAACCATAAGACTTCCATTCTTGGATGCCCATTGAGGGATTCATATGGCAGCTGGTATGTGTCTCCAACATCCTCAGAGATACCAGATGGGCCACATAACAGACAAGCAGCACTTAGCACTAATAATGTCAAGCAGGTTCAGACCTGCAAGGTAAGAAAAAGTGAACAAAACTTTCAAATAATTGGGGATGATGGTGTGAATTAGAATTTTCTTTCAACATTTGTGAAATGAAACCTTTTCTATCCTGTATTAACACCTGTGTCATTGCATTAGAACAACTGAATAGTATATATTCAGTGATAATATATATTCTGCAGTGAATACAAAGTCTTAAAACAGAGAAAGGAGAAGTTGGCCCTGACCGGTCGAAGATGTACACAGATAAGGCATTCCTGTGCATGTCGAAGCCCAGAAACCACAACATTGACATTTCCTGCCACCCCCAACCAGGGAAATGATGATGACGAAAAAATTCAGGGTAAGTTCCTGAATTTTGGTAAGTTCCTGAAGATGTGGTTAGAATGTAGTAACTTCTGTTTACTGTGGTAATATCAGTCCTGCAGGTTAGGCTAGTGGGGCCCATGCTTAAAAGCTCTCAATTAAACCTAGTGCAATGTAACCTCTTTGGAATCTATGATAAGGACCCTAGTAAAACCTCCTAGTAATGGCGAATATGGAGCCTGAACTGCTCCGCTTCTGTAACCAGGCAAGGCTTCCAGTGGTGGTACTGGGGCATGAATCCAGTCACAAACCCTTCTACCTACAATTTGTCGTGCCTGTGCAATATTCTGGGAGTAAAGGTGGTACAGAACTTGTGTTTGTGGCCAATCAATAACTTGTCCAACTTGAGACTCACACCATGAGAGGGAGCCATTCTTGACATTGTCCAGATGACCAGAAAGCAGAGGTTGCATACCCTAGAGACTTAGGATAGAACCAAAGACAAAGTAGAAAAAAAGCCAATGAAACATTTCCTAGTGACATTCTACTATACTCAGAGACCTGAGCCTAGCATAATATTCATCAGGAAGATTTCACTCAGCAACTGATGGGAACAGATGCAGAGACCCACAGTCAAACATTAGGCAGAGCTCAAAGAACCCTATTTGGTAAATGGGGAGGAAGGAGTGTAGAAGACAGAGGGTTTGAAGCTATCCCAAGAACACTCTGCACAGAATCAATTAAGCATGGCTCATAAGGGTTCACAGAGACTGAAGCGACAATTAGGACGAACATAAGCTATGTCCTCTGCATATATGTTATGATTGTGTATCTTGGTGTTCTTATGGGACTCCCAAAAGTGGGACCAGGAGCTCGGAATCTTTTGTTTGATTTCGGTATCCTTTTCTCCTAGTTGGTTGCCTCAGTCAGCCTTGATATGAGGATATGAGCCTAGTTTTGGGGAATGGTTTCATGACAGGGTTTCTGAGCCTAGTTTTATTATAGCTTGTTATGCTGTGCTTGGTTGATATCCCTAAGAAGCCTGCCATTTTCTGAAGTGAAAAAGATGAAGAGTGGATCTGGAGGAGAAGAGAGATGAAGGGCAGGAGAAAATAGGAGGGGTGGAACAAGGGGAAGGTGCAATGGGGATTTAATATATGAGAGATTAAAAAAGAACTTTCCAGCAGTGTTTCCCAAAAGAATATCAACACAAGAACACATTTTCTGTATATTCTGACTTGTAGAACCACACTGACTGGTGGAGATGATTGTCCTTAATTCATAAACAAGGAAACCAGGAATGCAGAAATTAAGAAATTTATAAAACCCTGAAATTACTTCAAATTTCTTTCAAATTCAGTTTATATTGGACTTGGACTTTATGCAAACCATGTCCTCTACTGTAGTAAAGACTCCAGTGTAGCCACTCAACAGCTGTGAATGAATGAGAAGGAAACAGGACTCTGAATCCAACTTTCCTTTTCTCATTGAACTCAGGTTTCTTCCCAGGTACAGGTGTATGGAATTCCCAGCATGACCAATGGCTGTCCTGAGTCACTGTGATAGATATCAAGTGGGAAAATCAATGCTAATATTTTGTGTGTGATCTGACAAACAAGGCTTACCTGAAGATCAGAGTGTGCAGCTAAGCCACTAGTTAGCTGTAGAGGCCAGGCACTGGTGGTGTACACCTTCAATCCCAGGACTCAGGAGGCAGAGGCAGAGGCAGATTTCTATGAGTTCAAGGCCACCCTGGGCTACACTAGATTGATCCAGTCTAAAAGACAAACAGAGCCAGGTGGTAGTGGCTCATACTTTAATCCCAGTACTTGGGGCCACATTCTTTTAATCCCAGCACTAGGGAAGTGGAGACAGGAAAGGATATGGCTGGGCAGAGAGAGGAATATAAGTTGGGAGGAGAAAGGAGCCCATGGCATTCAGTCTGAGGATTAGTGGAGACAGGATCTTTCCCACTTTGGTCTGAGGTAAAAGATCTCTCAAATGGCTGCTCCTTTATTTCTCTTATCTTCCAATATTTATCCCAGTATCTGAATCCAGGTTTTTATAATTTAGACCAATTAGAAATTATGTAACAAAAAACACATGAAAATCCTTAATGAGAATTATATTTTTTACTTTTCTGTTGTGATGAAAGGCAACTTGTTGATGAAAGGATTTAATTGGGTTTGTGCTTCCAGAGACATCCAGTTCACCAGTATGGGGAGGCAAGGCAGCAAGCAGCAGCCATGGAAGTAGGAAGAGAAAGCTGATCACTCACATTGGACATTCTTATTTAACTGAGACTTCTTTTCTCAAGAGAGCCAACACTATGCCAATATGACAGTTTGATCTCTAGAACATTGCACCACTTGTCAACTTGAAACACAATCACCTTCCCTTAAGCTATCCTCTTTCAATTCCTTGTCCCTGAGATCTCATGTTAACATGATTAAATGAAACTTAGCTGGATTTAAGAGTTCCACAACATCTAAAAATTTAAACATATTAAAAGTCCAAGGCTCTTCAAAACTACAAAGTATTTTAATTGTGGGTTCCTCTAAAGCTAAAAACAAATTACATGTTTCTTATTGCAAAATGAAAGAAGATAAAGTTTGTAGAAAAGCAACCCCAAATCCCACTGTGTAAATCCAATTTCTGCTGCTCAATATTCATCATTTGGGGCTTCTTAGTGGGTAATTTATCTCCAAAAGGTTTAAGCAGTGTCCTTTCTCTAGTTCTTCCATACAGAGAACACATGACTTGGCTCCTAGGCTCATGCTACCTCCACTCCACATTTGCCACTGCCCTTTTCAGAAATCCCATGGGCCTGACATCTCCATTTTGCTGGGATCTTCATTAAAATTAAGGTTGTAACTTTCCTAATGCCACATCTGATCTCACCAAAGATATGTCCGACTGCCATGTAGTACCAAGACTCGGCTCCTATCCATGAATCTATTCAATCATGTGTTTTTTTACACATTCAAAACTGGTATCACTTAAGTGACTCTTACACATCACCAAGATTGGCTGCCAGATGAAGATTCAGCCTTGGTTCTCTTGGACTATAACTTCTGTCAGCTGACCCTAAGGAAAATGCATTCCTAATGCCCCAGTAGTTCTGAGCTCTTATTATTCACAGCTGATTCTTCAGTACCTGATGACCAACACTCCTTTTGTTCAAGAGAAACACAGGTTTATCCTCAGTGATTCAGACCTAGTTTTAATCACAGCTGATTCTGAAGGCCCAGCTGACAACCAGCCACAGACTCTTTTTTAAAAATTATTATGTGCAATGGAAAAAAAAGAGAAAAATTTTATTTTATTTAATTAAGTTTTTTTCAGTTATTGTACATACCAACCACAGTTTTGCTTCCCTCTTCTTCTTCTTCTCCTCACACTCCCATCTGCTCCCCACCCCATTTTCTCCTCCTCTGTCTCTATTTAAAATGGGGCAGGCCTCCAAGTATGTGCTTGGACAAAGCATGGCACATCAAGTTAGGTAGGACTGAGCTACTCCTTCTGCATCAAGGTTGGCAAAGGTAATCCAGGATGGGGAATAGATCCCAAAAAGCCAGCTATGTGCCTGAGACAGGTCCTGATCTCACTGCTAGGAGCCTTACAACCACACCAAGCTACACAACATGCAGGAGGGCCTGAGTCAGTACCATGAAGGTTCCCACGGGCCCAGAGTCCGTGGTCCTCCACAAGCTCAGGTCAGCTGTCTCTGTGGGTTCCCAAATAATGACCTTGACTCCCCTGTCTTATACAGTCCTCTGTCTTTCTTCAGAAGGATTACCCAGAGCTCAGCCCAGTGTTTGGCTGTGGATCTCTGCATCCAGTCACAGACTCTTAATACAAAATTTCACACAAATGACCTCTGGCCCGATTCTTAATTAAGTCCTTGCTCTTTCTGAAACCTCCAAAGTTCATCATCTAAGCTCCTACAATAACTTCTTATTAAGCTCTGAAAATTCATCAGAGTTCCCAACCAAAAGTTCTAATATATTTAAGATAATTTTCTTCTGCTTCTTCTCGGTGATGGTGATCAGTTCTTCCTGTTGTATGACCATGTTTCTTTTTAGACTGTTGAATGAATTTTTGCATTGGCGCCTACCCATGTCTTCCTCAAATTGATGCTGGCATTGTCTTTGCTTCTTCATCCAATCCTTGCAGTTGCTGTTTGTGTCTTAGGGAGCTGCTGATGTCTCTCTTGGCTCACTCTCTTGTTTTGCTCTGTGCAGTTGCACCCTGTGCTTCAGAGTTCTGAGGTCGCAGGTGATAGGTGGGTTTAGGGACAGAGTGGACCTTGTAGCTTACAGGATCTGATCCATGGGGGGTGTTGGAGCAGCCTACCTGTAGGAAGCTTGCCTGCTGGCTGGTTAGTGAAGCTGAGGCAGGTGGGGGAGGGGCCTGGGGTTTTGCCCTGGTATTAAGGCTCTAGAGAATAGGGTGCCCAGCCGGCTGGCCGATCATTCACCTCTTGGCTCACTGTGAAATTTCAATTCTAAAGCTTCAGTATGTGATAATCTCAACTGAAGCAGAAATAGGACAGCACATTGTGAGCTTATCAAGGGAAAGAAATCCACAGATTTTCTTAAGTTCATGTGTCTATAGGACTCAGAACCCAGTCAAGACACAAATCATTCTCTTACCTCTTTAAATATGCATCTCCCTTCCAGGCACAACTTTTTGCTTCACTGTGCATATTTCTGTTCTAAACTAAACTTTAGCGTGCAAATTGAAATTGTGTAGCATAATGCTTGATACACATGTGGTTAAAGGGTTGTTAGAGTTGAACAAACTAACTGATTGATATATTATCTCATGTAAATATTCAGATTTTCACCTTGGAGCAAAAACTTCAAACTTAGAAAAATTCCCAAGTGCCATTTACTGTTATTACAATGAGATCCCATGCTGTTTGTTATGGTTGTGGTTTGAATGAAAATGGCTGCCATAGGCTTATATGTTTGAATTGGCATAACTGTTTGGACAGGGTTAGAAGGTGAAATCTTTTTTCAGGAACAATGGCATTAGGGGTCATCAATGGGGTTTCAAACACTGTAACTATTCTCAGTGCCCACACCCCATGTCTTGGATTAGATGCAAGCTCTCAACTACAGCTCCAGTGCCCTGTCTGCCTACGTTGCCATGCTTCCTATCATGGTGGCCACACACGTTCACTCTCTGAAACTGTGATCACCCAAATTAAATGCCTTCTTTCTGTAAGTTGCCTTGGTCATAGTTTCTAATCACAGGAACATAAATGTAACTCAGACAGAAGCTGGTTGCAGAGTGTGCTATTGCTGTAACCTGCCTAACCATGCTGCTTTCCAAGGAATGCAGCAGATTATGGAAGTTTGAATTAGGGAAGTAGTTGAAAGTTGTAAGTGGGGCTTATCAAGCCATTGTAGTGGGAACTTGGATGACAATTATGTGGCGATCACTGTAGACTATGGAGGCCCAGCCTAAGAGTTTTCAGTAGGGAACAATGTTAGCAATTATGCTACAGAACATTATTGGTATATTTTGTAAAGAATGTTGCCTCTTTTTGTCCTGTTTTAAGAATCTGCCTGAGTGTAAATGGAAGAGATTGGGACTAATTTTGTTTGCAAAGGATATTATGTCTACAATGAAAATGAGTAAACAGGGCAAAAAGAATACAATTGTAGAGAAATTGATCACCAGGTTATTTAATGTTGGAGCTAAGTCTTGTGCTTAGAGTAGTCTAAAGAAAGCCCTGCTGTGCAATGGGATAAAGGAGTGCTGCTCTCAAGGCAAGAACTTACCCAGCTAAAGTTCCATCTCACAAAATGGAAATGCCTAAGGACTATCCTAAAACAAAGAAAAACTGTTCAACAGTGAAAGCAACACATTAAAGTTTATGTAACAGTTACTCGAGGAAAAGGTCAGGCTACATACTAAGCAGAATACAGAACTTGGCGATATCAACCATGTGTTTCTGGTCTTTTAGTCAAGAGGGACTCAGGAGTAAAGTCGCTGTGGAATCTTCCCTCTAGTTTACTTACTATCATAACTTACATTACCATCTTAAACTATCATAACTTACATTACCATCTAAAACTACCTCTCAACTTTATATACTTTACATTACCTTAGTGGAATTCTTTTCCAAGTCTCATAAACAATGAAAACTATAACTCTCTAGTCTACAATTCCCTCAGATACCCACGAAGGAAATAATACTAACCGAGTAAGAAGAAATTGTAAGCAAGCGACTTCTAAAAATTGTGAGGAATGACAGAAAATGTTGGGTGCCTGGACAGTCAACCAAAGTTCCTCTGCAACTTTGGGGCATCCATCTTCAGCCTATCGGCCTAGAACATCTGACGAACTTTTCTATGAAGCAGAGTTTTTGAAGGACTGCCCTGTCTTGTCTGGGCAAGTTTTGTCAGTCACTCTCTTTTGTGTCCTACTTGTCCCACTAGGACAGCATACTCTTAGCAGTTGAGGCAAGGGTACTTTCTTGCCTAGTGGCTTACTTTTGACACAATGAAAGCAACCTCCATGTGGAGATTCTTCAATGTCCATTATCCTCTCTGAAGTAGATTGGTGTTGCCAGGACCAGACATGTCTCATTGTCATTAAAAAGAACCCGTGTTATTAAAACATCTTAAATACCATATTCTGTATATCTCTGAAATATTTGAGGATGACCTGTCTGTTTAAAATATATCTCTGCTTGACTCTCTAATGTGAGTCTACAATTTTGAATATAATAGGTAATTAATTACTGACCTCTATTTTCTTATTATTCTAAACAATTGGTAATAATAATTTTCAAGGACTAGAAATTTGCATTACATTGTTAAATGAGTTGTAGAGGTACAATAACTTGAACAAGAGTAGAAACGCATGTACAATATGTTTTAACAAAATTAATCTCAAATTTGTATCAATATACAAAATTTATATACAATATACAAAAGTCCAATCCAATGTAAAACATTTAAAACTAGTAGTTGTTTTCTAAAAGTAGATTTAATAATCTACCTTTTTATTTTATCATATTTACATCATTCCTTTTTTTCAAAGTAGATTCTACCCTTTTATCTTATAATATCTGTACCCCCTTTTTTCTTTTTTCTTTTTTTTTTCAGATATCAATTCCATTTGTTTGTTTAGGTGAACTTGTCTTGCAGTTGACAGTATGTTTTTGCAAATTCATCTCCCCGATAAGGGGCAAGAGGACTCGATCCCCAAACACAAAACAAAAATCACAGGCATTTTCTGTCCCCCTCTTGGTTCTTCCTACCTCCAGAGTAAAACCTCTGCGGTTTCTAAACATTGATAGTTCTAGAAGGGAATGGGATAGATCCAGACAAAGCCATACATCACTGTATACAGAGCCCACCCCAGACCACCCCTTTCTGTGGGCACGTCTTCATCTCCAGAGAATCTTAGAGTCAGAAGGAAGAACTGACTACTACCAAGGGTCTGTCTGGCGGGCCTGGGAGCCCTGGGCCTTTCTTTCCCTCCTTCCTTATGAACTTGTTCAGTCCCTGATGCATTCTGGGAGAGTTTTTCTTTTCAAAACAAGAACTTTGAATCTAATTTCTTTCACTTAGCTTTTTTCCTGACCATTGCCAATAACAATTTGTATGTAATCAATCCCTATAAACAATGACAATATTCATAACACATTGAATGATCTAAAACCACCCACCCTACCTTTTGGGGATGTAGGCATTGTGTTCTTAAATTTACTTCTTGCTGTATTGGGGCAATGGTATCTTTAGGGCATCCTGAAAAGAAAAAAATGCATCGTCAAATTCTGGGAGAGGTAGCTTAATGGGGGTTTCTGAGTACCATCCTCAGCACTCCCTTAGGGTCCAGAGCAGGATGTGTGTAGCAAGTGAAACTAGCTAAGATATCTGAGGGTAAATAAAATAAATTAACTCACATAAGTCTTTATTTTTTACCACGCCTCATTTATTCTTCCTATGCTTTCCCCAATGCTCCCTTGATGTTTCACTATCAATGGTCTTCCTTGCAGTACCCTTATTGAGTGCCATTGACAGCTCATCCTTGTTCCAAATTTGTATTTTACTACTAGAGAGTCTTCGTAACTCAACTCAGCACATAATCCTGATTCTATTTCTTGTCTTACACTACTCGAGGTGACTATTATGACCATATATTCACTGGTAATTGCAAATATGGCAGCATAATTCCTATATACTGGCATAAGTAAATGTATTTCTGCTCTTGCTTAAGGTATTATGTTTATACAACTCATTTAAAATGTAATGTGTAGGGGCTGAATTATACAGGCCAATGTTTCTACATTGTCTGGTAGTCAGAAAATTCTGAGTGACCTACAAGGCACAATTTGCACCTACCACACAGAAGGTGGTCACCTGGCTTTTAATAGTAAAACAACCTGACACCATTCTAAACAGTTGATCAGGATATGCTAACGTCATTCTGCTCCTTCTATTGTAAACTAGGAGGTCACCTGGGGAAGAGGTGTTTTTTAGTACATGAAAAAATGGACATGGACAGGACATGACAAAATGGGGCATGGGTATAGATATGACCTAAGTTATTCCCCTGCTACCTAGGAAACAGAATGCTAATATATTTCCCCTGTAGTTTTCATTTGATATGAAAACTGTTTGGAAATAAATGTGGGGGATTTTCAGGATGTGAAGTTATGATTTGGATGATCCCTGAAAACTTCCTCCCATTGCTATCATGTGAAATGTGCCTCATTTATTCCCACACCTCCACTCTGGTATGAGAAGTGTTTTATGTCCAGGCTGGTCTCTGACAGTAATGTAAATAAAAATAAGGATAAGTAGGTAGTCATCTATAATAGTCAGTCTATAGGCATGCTAGTTAGGTTTTCTAGATGTACAGAGATATATTTCAGTTAGAATTTTTCAATACTTCAAAGACCTACAGAATATGGCACTTAAAATGGTTTAAGAACTTAGACTTCTCTCAACAGTGAGAAATGTCTGCTTCTGAAATGTTGATGGGCATGAAAAAAACTCATTATGAAATTTCCCTTCAATGTGGCAAGAAACTGCTCTTGCCTGGACTGCTTGATGGTATGCTGTATAAACTGGACACACAGGATCCACAAATAATGACTGCTGAACTTTCCAGAAGAAGGGGAGACAGTCCTTCAGGGTTCTCTGATTCATAGAAGATACTGCCAGACATTTTGCAGGACACAGAGTAAAGCAGCTAATGAACTTTGCCAGTATAAGGCAGAACAGGTCCTCAAATTTCCTGCTTCCCTGGGAAGTCTGTCAGATATTATGAGCCTGTAGGCTGAAGATAGATGCCCCAATGCTGTAAAAGAACTTTGGGTGACTGTCCAGGCAGTAAGATGTTTCTGTCATTTCTAAAATTTTGGAACTTGCTTACAATGCACTTTCTGTTTACTTAGGTATTATTGTATCCTTTTGGGGTTTTCGATAGTGTTAAATACTAGATAGATATAATTATAGTTTTGTTAGCTATGGTGAAATATAAATTAGATATAAATATTGTAACTTTCTTGCTTGAAACCTATTTTTAATATGTAATTTTCTATGTTAAAATTAAAACCTTCCTTTTTTAATCAGAAAAAAAAATAGGGATATGGTATGGAATGTCCTTTGGTATATGTGTTGTTTTTATTTGTTGATGAATAAACCTGTTTTTGGTCAATGACTTAGCAGAGTAAAGCCAGGCAGGAAATCTGAAAAGAAATATATAGAGAGTAGGCAGATTCAAGACAGAGGCCATATAGCTGCAGAAGGAGAAAGATGCCAGAAACTTACTTGTAGGCTACAGCCTCATGATGATATATAGATTGATAGAAATGGGTTAATTTAAGATGTAAGAGTTAGTTAATAAGAAGCCTGACCTAATAGGCCAAACAGTGTCATTGTAATTAATACAGTTTCCGTGTGATTATTTGGGTCTGTGTGACTGGGAAATAAATGTAGTCTTTATTTACAAACTATGGCATATCCTTTATTGTCTACATGTGCTTTCTAATAATAAACATATTTTTAAACATTTGCTCAACATTTCTAAAAAATTTCAACTACTTTTAGTTCTATGGTTCATTTCTATATGAGTTAAACACAAATTTACTAACTTTTCACTCTATACCTGTAGAGAGCTTCACACTGATATAGGTAACAGAAGCAGGAAATGCCTTGGTATCTTCCAAAGCCTCCCTGCTGTCTGCCTTACAACACTTGAAATGGAAACCCACTGCTTCTAGACGAACAGGTCTGACTTTTCTCATAGTAGTCTTAATAAGATGTGACATTCTCTTCATGACTCTTGCACTAGTTTGAATTATATTGTTAACCACTGGCTCAGTTATCTGAACCCTTGGTCTTAGTTGATGGTGCTGTTGGGGAAGGTTAGGTGGACTGGCTTTGTTGAAGGAAGTATGTCTCAGGAGGCAGTGGGGCTTTGAGAGTAAAATCCTCCTGTTAAATGACATTCTTGCTTGCTCTCCTTCATGTTTTCATGTGAAAATGTGAGTGATAAGCTTCCTGTTTCTACCTCCATGGCTGCTGCTTGCTGCCATGCCTCCTCATATGGGCTGTACTGTATGTCTCTGGAAGCATAAACCCAATTAAACCCTTTCATCCATAAGTTGCTTAGGTCATGGCATTTTAATCAAAACAACAGAATAGTAAGAAATATAATCTTCATTAAAATTTTCATGTGTTTTTTTTACATTAATTCTAATTGGTCTTAATAATAAAAACCCAGATTCAGATACTGGTGCAAATACCGAAAGATCAGAGAAGTAAAGGAGTCAGCCAGTAGACAGACACCTTTTGCTTCAGACCAAATTGGCAAGATCCTCTCTCCACTAATCCTCAGACTAAAAGTAATGAGCTCCTTTCTCCTCCCAACTTATATTCTTCTCTCTGCCAGTCATGTCCATTCCTGTCTCTTCATCCCTATTGCTGGGATTCAATGTGTGTGACCCCACAGATCATCTAAATTCAACCTGTGTCCTACTGCCATCTCTCCTGGAAATCATCAGTGTTTTTCTGCCAGTGTAGAGCAGTGTTTCTCAACATTCCTAATGTTGTGGCCCTTTAATACAGTCCCTCATGTTGTGGTAACCCACAGACCATAAAATTAATTTGTTGCTAATTCATAACTATAATGTTGCTACTGTTGGAATTTGTAATGTAAATATCTTATATGGAGGATATCTGATATATATCACCCTAAGGGGTTGCAGCACACAGGTTATGAGCCACTGCTGTGAGTTTTGTATCATAGCACTTACTTAATTAAAAGATTACAGGCTATATTAGACCAAGGTCATTCTGTTATTGTTTAGGCTTCTTGCATGACTTCTCATAGTGTGCTCACTTATTAATGATAGTAAATAATGCTTCCTTTATGTAGATGTTCCATTATGTACTTATCCACTTACCTATGAGGAACATTTTGATCACTTCTAGATTGGCCAAGGAATTAAGAGGTGGCAACTTTTAAAATAATGCTTCTGAGGTGCTGATGATTGATCCCAGGGCCTTACGCATGCTAAGTAAGTCTCTAGGTAAAGCTCTGTCAATGGGCTTTAGCTCCTGGTACTTGTGTAACTTGTGTAGACAATTATATGGGAGTATATTTTTACTTAATTTGATGAAATCAAATATTCCAATGATAAGCCTCTATTTTTTACTGTTAGGAAATCTTACCTGATCTCATAAGTATCTGTAGACTAATATTCCACTCATTATGTGTGAGAACTCCAGATGCACCTTCACTTCAGACCTTGGTGCCATCAATGTTTTTACAATTCAGTGGACATATTCTGATATCTCATTGTGTTTCTCTTTAATTTTCAGTCCTTTATAGCATAATATAGAAAATTCTTTCTTATGCACATTTGAGCCAAATATATCTTCTTTTTAAAGGATTTGTTTTATTAAGAATTATGTATATGTAGGGGGTATGAGCAAATGCCTAATGAGGAAAGAAGATAGCATCAGATCCTCTCCAGTTGGAGTACAGGTTGTTGTGAGCTGCCATAGATGCATGCTTTGAAATGAACCAAGGTCTCATTCGCAAGAACAGTACAGACACTGAGCCATCTCTCCAACCTGACATCTGAAACCACATCCTCAATATTCCAAGGGCCACCCCCATGCTTTAGTTATTAAAATTCACACAAATTTCTAAACATTTACCCTGAATAACAATCACCAATCACTTGAAGCATGGGGGATTAAAGAGTTCAAACAAATCCAAATCATATTATTGTTGCCATGCCTATGAAATTGATTCCCTTGTCTATTTCCTATGAGATGAAATTCCATAATAATAATAAAGTGACTTTACAATAAGAACAAAAAAAGAAATCATAGAAAATAAGACTGGATATGTATTTATATTATTAGAAAATAAGGAAAGAACAAATTTCCTGAATGAAGATACCGAAAGAATGAGTTCTATGTGTGGAATTCTGCATTTCCTCAGGACAGTCTATAGATCCATTTCATGTGGACATATCAACAAACATTTTAAGTTTGCATTCAGGGGTGCTAATGATAAAAATCAATTGGATCTTGGCATTAGGATGTATTAATATCTGGATAATTGAATTCAGAGTCTATTCAATTGCATATGTTTTTATATAATTTGAAAAAATCTATACAGATGGATGTACTGTGATGCTGTAACTTCACTGTGGACACAAGGTATTGAGTGTCATAGTATTGCATTTATTCTTTAATCATAAAACCCCAGAACACAGTGAACAATGCTTGACATTGCTACCTATGATGGGAATTCACAATCAAAGAAAATCAGGTACTTAGAGATATGTAACAAATATTAATGGAAGAGGTTGATGTGTGAGTGGAACAGAGCAAACACCATGAAACACCTTAGTGAAGACCTGGATTTAAATGTTTCTGATCTCTGATTTGCTCCAGCACATGTTTAAGAAGTCACATGTCATATCAGAGATTTTATAAAAGTTTCTATGGTTATACTTGGTCACAAACACTCACTTTCTAAAAGCATCTACTGAGTTAAAGAACAAGGATGTGAACTGTGGAACCATTCACTCTAAGAAAGTCTCCCTCTCCTTTAGCACTGGCCTGCTCCCCATCTCTGGACTGGAACAGGAAAGAAAGGTCAGGATATATTACACAAACTTCCAGGGAGTTCAGGTATGTTGTTTTCTCTGAGCGCACATCCTCCAGATTCTGCCACAGAATACCACATGCAGGGGTCTGGAGCTTCTTACAATGAAAGAATAGAGACAAGCTTCCCTATGAAACATTCTCCTTTCAAACACAGTCCCTGTTTCATCCAAAACATTTAGATTTGATGCCATAGAGAGAAGACATTCTCTGATATTCATTTAAGGAAAATACTATGTGGGCGTATTGCTTCTCAGAGCTGAGGACTGTTAAATAGGTTATAGAATTTTGCTTGCTTCCTCAAATCATTTGTATGATAAATGTGATAAACCACCAAGAGGAACACTGGCTCAGAAGGGAGTCATTGATGCATTACCTCAGGATGAGATATTACATAAAGATGGTCAGAGTCGATGGAAATTTGAAATGCATGCTGAGATTTTATGGGGTAGCACACTGTATTAGGGTTTACTCCTAGGCTTTAAGTGCCAAGGGCAAGAGTTATCGCTAGAAAGAACACAGCCACAGTTGTCCCTTAGGTAGTGATGAATGACCAGGCAGGTGGAGAAGTTTCATTAGAGGGCCAAAGAGGAAAGCTCGAGTCCTGGAAAATCCCAGAGAAGCTCAGCTCAGCAAAAGAAGCACACTGGCATTAGGACACATATTTTGTCAAGTTTTCTATATCAATAGACATTTTTTCCCAATATCTTTAATTTATTTTCATTGTCTGCCTTTCATTCCTGTATTACTGCTTTTGTAGTGCAATCACTACAAAATCACTATTTCTATGTTACCATTCTTAAAAGCCCCCCCTCCACAATCCTCTCAAAGCTGTAATGCTGAGTGAACAATTGCCCACCACTGGCTGGACAGGACACAGTTAAACCGCATCCAAAGCACAGCATTCTTCCCATGGCCTCCAAAAAGCATGCCCCTTGTGTATTCTAATTGAAATGGCATTTTTTGAAAATTGAATGGGAACTTAAGGTGCCTGTAATTTGAAGAATATAAAGGCAAATTATTGAAAGGACTTAGACTCTGAACACTTACAAATAAAGGATAACAAATTTTATGTAGTGTTGTAAGAAATGTACAAATGCTAAACTCTGCAAATTATGAGGATGGGCCAATACACTTCATCACATAGACAATATAAAACAAAAATAGCATTTCTATTTGCAAATATTAGTAATGAAAGTGTGAAGATGGGTGTGAGTTAGAACCTAGGAAACCTGCAGATGTTTCAAGAAAGCTGTCAGCTTTAATGTCATTTGGAAGAAAACCACACTTAGTGCAGTGGAAGAGACAGTATCAATAGTGACACCACCTTCACATTTCAGAGCCCTTCAAGGTTGCACAGTGTGTTTATGCTTCAGTAATACAGTAACACACACTACACTGATACTTCTCAATGATTTATGATGGATATCGTCCCTCAATGGAGAGAATAATGTTTGCTTACATAGAGATGGATTATTTAGTAAGGAATGGTGGGGGCTGATATGTGAGGTACAATATGCTTATGCTTCAGTTATACAGTAACACACCTCAAGCTTATACTGTTCATTGGTGCTATGATGGGGATTAGTCCTTAATGGAAAGAACAACAATCACTTATAGGCAGCTGGACCTGTTAGGATGCAATGGGAGAGGCTGATATGTGAGACATGATCTACTTATACTTCAGTTACACAGTCACACACTGTAAGCTGACACTGCTCAATGTTGCTACCTGTGATGGGAGTTGGTCCTTGAAGGAGGAAGGAGCAATTATTTGGAGAGTGGTAGACCTAAGAGGATGTGATGGGAGAGGCTGATATATGAGTGTAATTGGGGCAGATGCCAGAAAACATCTTAGTGGACATATGGACTTGAAGGTATCTGATGTGCAACTTGTTACCAGTATACATGCTGGAAGTCATAAGGTGTGCTCAATGTTTTTATATGCCTCCTCTGCATCAGAAGCATCTACTCAGTTTCTGAAGACAAATACCAAGTCCAAAAGAAGGAAGCAGAGTCTAAAATCAATCCGAAGAAGGGTCTTCTTCAGCCGTGGTCAGCTCATCACCTCTAGACAGGAAAATAGAAGGAAGGTAAGGATATATTCCAAGAATGTTTAGAGAGTTATTCTCATGGTGTTTTTCTGAGTTCATTTCTTTATGATGCTACCCCAGAATGCAACATGCTGGATCCAAGACTTCCTCCTGGGAAGGCATGAGACCTATACTTCCTATTGAAACAGAGATGGTCTGGCTTCAATGAACTCTTTCCACTTTCCCACAGATCATTCATTTTCATGCCTGTTGTTCCTTAACGAGCCTAGGCTAGAGTGTGAGAGTGACTTCTCAAATACAGAAAGGTAGAAGAATATATTGTCAAGAAAGCTGTTGCTTCCAGATTGGAAGCTCCACCAAGTCACACCCATGAGCTGCAGAATTGAATTGCTGGTCCTCAGAACTATGGAAGCAGTAGCAGATTGTGGTGAAGGTCTCTCAGTCACATCTACATGTCAGTGTAGGGAAGACACACAGTAGAGCAGGAGGACTGTTTCTGTGAAGTGACTTAGCCTTGTGGCATTTCTCCACTCATCTCTGAATCTTCAATTTCTGGTAATGTTTTTGTTATCAGACTCAAGAGAAAATGTGAAATATGATCAAATTCAATTTAAAACTTGGATAATAATTAAGAGATAAATTAAGGGCCTCAGACTTTCTGGTAGTGAATAAAGGTCTTAAAGTTCTATCAAGCACTGCATTATATAAAGATTTTTGGTACATTTTCAAAAACAGGGGACAACAGCAGATAAGACAAAAAAAACCATCAGAAGATGTTGTAATAGGAGCAGTGGGGCTGTGTCCCCCGCACCTGGCTGCCCACATGGCTAGCTTATGCCCCGAAATAATTACATGGAAACTGTATTCTTTTAAACACTGCCTGGCCCATTAGTTCCAGCCTCTTATTGGCTAGCTCTTACATATTGATCTAACCCATTTCTAATATCCCTGTAACACCACGAGGTGTCTTACCAGGGAAGATCTTAACCTGCGTCTGTGTCTGATAGGAGAATCATGGCGTCTCCTTGACTCAGCTTCTTTCTCCCAGCATTCTGTTCTGTTTACTCTGCCTACCTAATTTTATGTCCTATTAAAGGGCCAACACAGTCTCTTTATTTAACCAATGAAATTAACACAAAACAGAAGACTCTCCCCCATCAAGAAGAGATATAGAAAAAGAAAACTCAGAGATTGAATATTAATGTGACTCTGGGAAAACCATTTTGCACATTCAGACATGCTCACTCCTTTGATACAACATCACAGCAATTGGCAAGAAAGCATGTCCAGAGCTGAGATCATTCAGACAGTCAACAGAAAAGGATGAGGAGATTAATATCCTTTTTTATTTAAAAAGTTTTATTTTCCCCACTCAGGAAGCTATAATATAGTTCCTTCATCATGTTGCCTGATCATGTTTCGATCCTGAGTTTTGTTAGAGTTATTCCTTCTGAGGAGACATTCATTTTTTTCAATATTGTTTCCCTTATAATAATTTTTGGAGGTGACTTTACTTATGTGCTGTATTACATTAGTGATTTCTTTGTTGTGAGAGGATGGTAGCAGGTGTGGAATGGTTGCTCTGGGTGTCCAGGTTTTGGTATGTGGGGGTAGAGGAATGGGGTGTTCTTCCCTGTACAAGGGCCTATAGAGTTAAGCTCTCTATGCAGGGACCCAGACGCTTACCTTTTCAGGGGCAGTCTGGACCAAAGCTGATGCTGAGGGGCAAGTTTTTGTTTCTTCATTCCTCTCTTGACTCATTTTTCATTCAGTAGTACATTGTTCAGTTTCTATGAGTTTGTAAGCTTTCTGTTGTTTCTGTTGCTGTTCACGTACAGCTTTAAACCTTGGTTGTCAGATAGGATACAGGGCAGTAACTGTATTCATCATCCTCTGTTTCCTGTTTCTTTTGATGAGTATATAGCATCTGTCCTTATATTTTCTGTTTAGTTTTTATTTCAGTTCTATTTTGCCAGATATTAAAATGTCTACACCAGCTTGTTCCTGGGTCCATTTGATTGGAATATCTTTTTCCATTTTCTACAATGAACTGATACCTATCTTTGATAATATGGGTTGTTCTTGGATGCAAGAGCAGGATGGGTTCTAATTTGAATCCATCTGTTATTCTGTGTCTTTTTATTGAGAGCTGTCAATGAGCAATGTTTACTGATTGTTGCTTTTTTGTTCCTAAATTGTTTGCCCCTCCCCCCGTATCTGATTTTTCTGGTCTGAATTATTTGTTCTTGGGTTTTCTCAGCTGTGCTTAACCACTGCAGTTTGGAATTTTTCTTCTAGCATCTTCTCTAGGGCTGAATTTGTAGTTAGATACTGATTAAATTTGATTTTAGCCTGGGAAGTTTTTTTCTCCATTTTATGATTGAAAGTTTTGTTCAGTATGGTGGTCTTGGCTGATGTCTGTGAACTCTTAGGAGTTTGTATGACATCCATTCATGTCCTTCTGGCTTTTAGTGTCTCTATTAAGAATCCATGTGTTTTTCTGACCTTATACTTTGTTTTTTACCTAGTAGCTTTATAATATTCTCTCTTTGTTCTTTTCATTTAGTACTTGGACTATCATGTGTTTCAGGGAATTTCTTTTCATGCCTATTTATTACCTTTTATACTGTTTTACCTTGATAAACACCTCCTTCATTAGGTTACAAAAATTTTCTTCTAGGATATTTTGAGGATATTTAATGTTCCTTTGACCTGAGATTCTTAAATTTGTTGTTTTCATAGTGTCCCAGGTTTCTAGAAGGTTTTGTGGCTGGATTTTTTTTTAGACATAAATTTTTCTTTGACTTACATTTCCATTAGTTCTTTTGTATGTTTTATGGCTAGGATTCTCTCTTCCATGTCTTATAATCAATCTGTTAGTTAGTGAGCCTTAACTCTAAGGGTTTTGTTTGACTTCCTGAATTTTTCATTTCCAGTTTTACTTCAGTTTGGGCTGTCTGATTCTATTTCTACTTCCAAGTCTCCAGCTGTTTTTTATTACTTCACTACATTTGTGTTTTCAGACTTCATTAAGAAATGTATTCATCCATATATCCTTTAATGTGCTTGAATGTATTTGTGATAGTTATTTTGAAGATACTGTTTTGTACTTCAACTATATTGCATTTTTTTAAAAACCCAGTGTAATAGGGCTGCTGGGTTCTTTTGAATCCACACTCTCTCAGGTCTTAATAAATGTGCTTTTGTGATGGTATCTTGGCATTTATCTTTGGGATGGTAATGATTCTAGGTGTTGATACTCTGTCCTGTCTGTGTTGAGTGAGTGTTCCATTGCTTGGTTTCTTTTGCCCTTTGTGGATCTTAGCAAACTGGTGGCTATGGGTTGACCCCTAGTCCTTTGAAGATGTGGGCATTGGTGTCCTGGGTAGAACACGTTTCTAGGTATGGTGAGCTGACATGAATGAATTAGGATGCACTATGGAGGACATGAGTGATTTTTTAAAAATTTTCTTTTATCAATTTTTTTTATTGAGAAAAGGAAAAAAAAGTTTCCCCCTCCTCCCAGCCTCCCATTTCCCTCTCCCTCCTCCCACCCTTCTCCCCCCTCCCCACTCCTCTCTCCCTCCTGCTCCAGTCCATAGAGCAGTCAGGGTTCCCTGCCCTGTGGAAAGTCCAAGGTCCTCCCCCCTCCATCCATGTCTAGGAAGGTGAACATCCAAACTAGCAAGGCTCCCACAAAGCCAGAACATGAAGTAGGATCAAAACCCCGTGCCATTGTCCTTGGCTTCTCATCA
>NC_022023.1:32735484-32754287 GCF_000317375.1 Microtus ochrogaster | reverse complement strand
AGGGAGGTCCTTCCATTTTCTGGTATCCTCTTCAATTTCTTTCTTCAATGCCTTAAAGTTCTTGTCAAATAGATCTTTCACTTCCTTGGTTAGAGCCCAAGATATTTTATGCTGTTTGTGGCTATCGTGAAAGGTGAAGCTTCTCTGATTTCCCTCTCTGCTTCCATATACTTTGTATATAAGAGGGCGACTGATTTTTTTGGAGTTGATGGTGTATCCTGCCACATTACTAAAGGTGTTTATCAGCTGTAAAACTGAATCCAAGAACACATTAGAAAAATTATCCATTATGATCAAGTAGGCTTCATCCCAGAGATGCAGGGCTGGTTCAACATATGACAATCTATCAATGTAATCCATCATATAAATAAACTGAAAGAAAAAAAACCATATGATCATTTCATTAGATGCTGAAAAAGCATTTGACAAAATTCAACATCCCTTTATGATAAAAGTATTGGAGAGATTAGGGATACAAGGGTCATACCTAAATATATTAAAAGCTATATACAGCAAGTCGACAGCTAACATCAAATTAAACGGAGAGAAACTCAAAAGCATCCCGCTAAACTCAGGAACACGACAAGCTGTCCACTCTCGCCATACCTCTTCAATATAGTGCTTGAAGTTGTAGCAATAAGACAACATAATGGGATCAAGGGGATTCGAATTGGAAAGGAAGAAGTCAAACTTTCATTATTTGCAGATGATATGATAGTGTACATAAGTGACCCCCAAAACTCCACCAAAGAACTTTTACAGCTGATAGACATGAGTGCATTTTAGGAAAAGGGAAAACTAGGTCTGTGCAGAAGTTCAGTGGAGTCCCTAGGAAGTAAAGCCAGGAAGACAGGAAAGGGACCTGAAAATGGACTGCCACAAGGCTGGGATTGAGACTACCGTATTGGAGGACAGGAAGAATAGTGAAAACTGCCTACACAGTTGCTAGACTGGCATGGTCAGTGGATTCCCAGGCATAGGCTGCCTCAGTAAACTTGTGATAAAAAGTTTTGGTTTTAAGAAGAGATGAGGTTAATAAAGGACAAGTCCAAAACTGTTATTAATATTTCCAAGTATTATAGATTTCTATTTATTCACATCTATTTTCAAACATACATACATACATACATACATACATACATACATACATAGTCACTCTCCTCAGAAAACAGAAGGCATGAAATGGTCACTGATATATCTTTAATGCAGAATTTTTGGAAAGGGGTAAGAATGTCTAAGAGGAACACAAAAGCATGTTGTGGCAGAGAGAGTTATAGTACCTGGACTGATGGGATGGAGAAAAGCTAAAAGAATTCAGAATTGGTTGTAGTAGCTATGATATGGGTCACAGGAAAGGTGGTATTGCCTTACTTAGGCACTATTCTGGGACTTTATCCAGTGTGATGAATCAGCCTGTATGAACTTGTACCAGGTGTATAATCCCCCGTATCCAGCATCACTTCTGTGGAATGATCTTACTCATAGTATAACTGCCTTGAGAATCGATTGAAAGGTGGAATATGGGAATATGTAGGAATTTGTGTTTTAAAGCTTGTGGAGTTTGGTTCTATACATTAGGAATAGTGACTTCAACAGAAGGAAAGATTGTTAGAACTTGACACACGTGGGAAGGTCTCTCCTATTTCTGGTCCCACTTGACTCAGAAATGCATCAGCTGTCTAATTTGAAGGAAAAGGAATCTATGCTACAGATACTGACACCAGGATCAAGGGAATATTTGTAAAAAACTTTATTTCCTCCTATTTATCAGTACCCAGTCATGTGCTATCATCTAGTATCAAGAGAGGCTAAGAATGGGAATAACTTTTTTTGAGTATGAACTCTAAGAATCACTATGTTGTATAGGAATACAAAAATTGATCAGCAACAGAGTATCTCCATTCTTCTGGTTGATAGTCATTTTTTTCATGTATGTGAAGGTTTTCTCTGGGACACCACACAAGTAACATTTCTCATGGCTGTGTAATGGGGAAAATTGAAAGAATTATCCAGGTGATTCTGGTTGTTGTTCAACTGACTCTGGACCACGTGATTTCAGCAATGTCTTTGTACCTAAGCATCAGGTTCTCTAATGCACATGTGCTTAATCCTTGGTTACAATCACAAACACCAGAAAAATCTAGACTTATATAGGGCATTGTTTTAACAAAAGGGACATGAACAAGCCAGCTCATCAATAGACAAGCAAACTGTGTTCCCTGCAGGGAATGAAAACAAAGTTGGCCTAAGAGAGGAAAAGAGAGCTGTGGCTTTCCATCCAATCATTAACCAGCCATGGTGAAGGACTGCAGTGCATGTGACTGATACTTTATTCTGACTCTCATCTCCAATGAGAATACAACTTTTTTTCCATCCAGATTCTTCTAGCCCAGGTGAGTATTCAGCTGTGTGGATGATTGACAGTTGTCTTCTCTGAAGCAAGAAAGAGATGGTGCTTTTAGCTGTCTGTATTATTTGCCCTTATTTATTTTTCTCTTTTTAATAGTTTTCTCCTTGATTTCTGGATTTTTCTGAGGAGAAAAAAACAAATTTTGTTGTAGGACAATTCTTTATTCTGTCAATTATGTTTTAAATAAATGCTGATTGGCCAGTAGCTAGGCGGGAAGAATAGGTGAAACAACCAGACAGGAAATAGAGCTGGGGAAAGGAGAACAGGAGAATTCTGGGAGGAGGAATCCCATTCCTCTACAGTCCTGTCCAGATACTGAAGAAGCAGGATGTGTCCTACCCCGCTGAAAAAGGTACTGAGCCATGTGGCTAATATAGATTAGAATATTGGGCTAATATAAGTTATAAGAACTGATGCAAAGCCTAAGCTAATGGGCCAATCAGTTTATAACTTATGGAGACCTCTGTGTGGTTTTCTTTGGGACTTGCCAGCTGTGGGAACTGGGCAGGATAGAAACCCCAACAAGCAGGCCCCCATGTTATAATGTTTGAGAGTTCATTTTTCTTTAGATTCCTCCCTCCTTGTCTTCACCCTTAAGTAATTCTTTCTCCTTAACCTTAGAATGAAAATATTAACAGCAATCACTTTAATGGACTCTGAAAAGCTTTCAGTTCTCTTCTACCATACCATAATGATTCATTATTCAAGCATTGTAGTGTAAATCCAGTCATGAACTTACACCTGAGGATATTTCAAATCCTTACTGTGAAACTACTAGTGTTTCATAGTTAAGTTGATAATATGAAACAATCTTCGAATATTATTGTTTATATACCTAGACAAATATCTCCTCTCAAACATATGCAGAGAAGGTTTACTTTTCAGTGAATGCAGGGGTAATCAGATACCTATGGCTATACAAGGTGTTAGCAATAAAAGATGGTACAGAGTTTGTCCCTAAACGAGGCATTTATACCATCACCCATGATATTAGGGAATGGTCCCAAAGAGGGAGTTCAAGGAATATAAGAGCTGATGCTAGGGAAAATGCTGTAAAGTGCTATATTGTAAGCATGACATGGTTATGGCTATCATGAACACACAGCCGTTTTATCTACTGGCTCTGAGCCTAAACACACTGGGTCCTCTGAACAGTCAGCTTTCAAGAGAGAAGGGACTCATAGCTTGATGCCACTTTCTGTTGAAATATTGACAGATAGCAGTTTCTGGGAGTGGGGAAAGCATTGTATCAAGTTTTGTAGCTCCTTTGAGCCCACTAGACTGTGATGGCTCATTGCAAACTCATGGTTATATATTGAGCCTACTTTAACTCTGGGATACAAAATCAAACCAAAAGTCATGAATATAAAATAGATAATCATAAAGAAGTAGTGGGTCTGGAAAGAATGGGAGGGAAAGAAGAAAGGGAGAGTAACCAGAATGCAGTGCATATATATGGAAGTAGAAAAGAACTAATTTATTAACAAAATAACTGTGTGGAATTGACTCATATTTTCAACAACAATATTGCCTCTCCCTTCATCCTTTATTGTTTCCTTTTTCTGAAGTATCTTCCTGCTTTTCCTGCCACACTCCCAATAATGATTCTATATTCTATGAACACTTAATATAATTCTGACATGGAACTAGGTTCTCAATTGCACAATATACGAAAGGCCTCCTCGCCTCACAATGCCAAACCCCTTAGATATTCATACTCAAGAAGTATGGTATCCGCACATACATCTGAGCAAGAGGAGACACCACCTTAATGTCTCCATCATGATTTCCTTTCTTCCTCTAGGAAGGAGCTTCCAAGTCACTGAGAGTGACCTTGCTTCATGACTGAGGGCCCCAGTTTTCTCTCCTATTCCTGGATAGAAGTAGTGATTAGCCCAGAGTCCTATCACTGCCCTACATGGCCTGCTCAGACCTCCCTTCTAATTTTAGGACATAGTAAGGCTCAGGATACTGGGTTGCAATGTTGGTAATACTGAATATTCCAATTTCATTATAAGACTTTTGTCAAAGAATACAGGACCCAGGATGAGTTCGTTTGGTTGTTGAGCTTTCTTGCTTTGGTGGGTCTGACAGGAAACAGACTGTGTTGTGCTTTTGGTTTGCTGAAGAAGCAAGAATATCTTCACTATTTAATCCATATCACATTATTTCCTGGTTAACAAAAAAGCCAACCAATCAACCAACCAACCAAACCAACATGCAAGCAAAAACCAAAAAATAAATCAAGTGAATAATCTCATCTCTTCAAAAACATTATATTTAAAAGGTGGTAAAGGTGAGGTTGGATATCCTCTATCATAAAATCTTCTCAGACCCTGGAGGTGGTTCTGTGGGTAAAGCACTTGTTCTGCAATGTGAGGACTTGAGTTCAAATCCCAACACCCACATTTTTGCTGGGTTGTGGCCTGCCTATATTCATAGCACTTGACTGTCCCTGGGGAATGACCATTAACTAGACTGGCTGAGTAGATTGGCTCCAGTTTTAAACAGATGATCTTCCTCAAGAGTGTAAAGTGATAAAAAAAAAAGACACTGAGCTCTGTCCTCCAAAAGCAGAGTGGAGATGTCTGTACACACGTGATCAGACACATACCAACACACATGCTAACATAATAAAAAGAGAAATGTTCTAGTGCTACTAAGAAATTGTCTTTGCAAAAACAGTTAATGAGTTTCACAAGGTCAAGCGGGAGGCAGAAACCACGAGAGATGCCTCTGAAACCACATAGACGTGACTTCTTTCTGTCCTGCTTTCTCAGAGTCAGGGCCCTCCACATTGCTGCTCCCCATTCATTGCAATTAAATCACCAGCTTCTTGGTTCCAAGTCTAGTTGCACCATATTACTTGAAGTTTTATCCTTTTCTGCTGCCTTTTGGGTTTCCTTCAATTTGCCCTTCATACAATTATTTTAATCCAGCATTCTTGGAGAGGATATATTGACTCTTTTTTATGGCCCTGCTGCTGAGTCTTTAATTGACCTCTTTCTTGGCTGTCTTCTGCCTTTTAGAAGTAAAATGTATGTCTCAGGAGATTGCAGTCCTTCGTTCCTTAGGTCCCTCCTTAGCTAGCTATGTGATGGAAGGACTGTAGTTTGAAGATCACAACACCTACCTGATAGATTCCATGTCACTATTCAACAAATCCATCAGATATGATTATGATCTTTATGTTTGTTGCTTCATTGTTTCCTAGTTTTGCAAAGATTAAGTTAGGATGGATACCCAGACAATGTGACAGCACTGGCTCACACGGTTTGATTTTGCAGCCTTTGGGTTCAAGAAACACAAATAAGGAAGAGGAGCCATAGGATTTGCCTGGCCATTGGATAAAAGATAGAGACCAGCCAAATAGTGAAGAGCATAACTCAAAGGAAACACCCTCACTTATAACCAGATCCAAGTATAGGAAGCCACAGACCTTTCTTCCTTTCTTGATTATTTTTCTTCAACATCATTCTCTCTACAGTTTCTGCACTACAGACGTGTTTCATATTGACGACTGACTTACGAAACATTTCTGTTTGCCAAAGACCAGCTTACCACCTCCAGTAAACAGAATGGAGGAAAGGTAAGATGTTTTCTGAGACCTTTTCCCTAAAAGTATTATTAATTTTTTTTAGTCTTTGACATCATAACTGTATTTGTTATAGAATTCAGAACTATCAGCTCAGAGATGACACCACTCCTAATAGGCTGGGCCCTTCTGCTCTGTCACTAAGAAAATGCCCTATAGGTTTGTGGACAGCCGTATCTTATGTAGGAATTTTCTCAGTAGAGCCTTCCTCCCCCCTGCTGATACTATCTTGTGTCAAGTTGACATGAAATTAGCTAGTACCTTTACTATAACAGTTCTATCTCACTTTCTGAGGAATCACCATACTGATTTCTGTAGTGGTAGCTTCAGTTTGCATTCTCACCAACATCTGTAACTGAGTCTTCCTCCTTCCCCATATCTTCATGAGCATTTCCTGTCTTTGGAATCTTAAGGATAGTCATTCTGATTGAGATAATATGGAATCTCAAGGGCATTCACTTCACGCTTTTAATTGTTCTTGGAATCCCATGTCTTGAGCTTCATCTACCTTTGGTTACATATTATAGGATTCATGGACTTTAGCAGAGATATATTGTTTTTCTTTTTCATATTGTTTGCAATTTTAAAATGGGACCTGGGCATCTGGATTTTAGTTTTTGCTTATATATTTTGTTAAGTTTTTGGTCACCATTTTGAAGTGCCCGTGTTGGTTGTGGGCTGTATAATTTTGAGGGAATGCCAAAGAACAATATTTGGGAGGGAGTTTCTTATCGGGAGCCTGTGAGTATCTGCAGAGAAGGCCAAAGTGGGTTGTCAAGCTGGATAGCTAGGGTAGCCCCAAGAGGGTGTAAACAAGGAGAGTGGTTTCTATCAGGATGGGTGTGATACTTGATTGACAGTTACATATTCTCTCAGGATGTGGAACATTATCTTACTGTGCTCTTCCAGCTCCTAGATGTTTACACAGAACTCTGTTATTTGGGGATAGGTTTTACTTTGTGGGTAAACTGACACGTATGCCTGTATCCTTCAGCATCAGCTCTGTTAGGTGACATCTACTCCTGACACTCACCACTGCATCATGTTATATAGGCTCTTTTTCATGTGCATTTGGTAGTCACTATTGTTGGATTGCCCCTGTATTTTTGCAAATTAAAGGATATCCTTAATTCTGTAAGGTCATGGAATTAATCTTCTGGGTTTTTTTTTTATCTCAGATCAATCATTTGCAGAAAGGATACTCAGGGTTGGTCTCTAAATCAAGCCCCAGAGGTCTCGAAATTTGAGGTCTTTTTCTATCCCCTCTTTCATTTCTTCCTCCCTCTCTCCCTCCTTTCCTTCCTTTCTCCCTCTCTCTTTCTCTCCCTCCATCTCTCCTTTCTTTCTTTCCTTCCATTCTTTCATGGTTATTTTTTCCTTTATTTACCTTCAGCCCAGGCTTTTCTGGGCCGCACTGTGTAATTTAGGTTGTTCGCGAATTCATGGAACTCTTTCTAGCCCATTCTCTACTGTCTGGTATTCCACAGGGAAGCTACCATGCCTTGTAGATGGTTTCTATAACACTCTGTCTCCCCTGTAGATATTTCTGTGTCACAATTCCTCTATCAAGCCAGATGGCTCTTCTTTCCTTCTTCTGCAAAATTTCTTTTTTATTCTTTAACAGGTTTAGAAGTTCAGTTAACCTCAAATCAATGTCTAAATTCTGGACTGAAACTCTTCAAGGCTATGAGCATCAACATTTATTTGTACTTTTATGGATTTGGGTATGAGAAAGCCCATCATTTGTCATCTTGCAGCATAAGTCATTCTTTCAAACACACTAGAATTTTCGACTGACAGAAAGTTCAGCAATAAAATTTTCTTCCTTTTCTATGTGTTTTGTGTTACTAACTTGCTCTAAATTATTTATGCGAAAGATTTACTCTCAATCTGTAGCTACTCTTGTGTCTATCATTAATTTATTCCTTTGTTCAGTGAAAAGTCTCAATTTCTTACTATGTCTCAGTAGAGAGATAGATAATTGTGATATAACAACAAACTAGAAGTGTTCTTGATATTTTCAAAGATTTTTTTATGATTTCTAGTTTTAAATCTGAAATTGAGACTTATTAGCCTTAGCCTGTTGGTCTGCTTCCTTTCATATGTGTTTCAGTAAGATTTGTCATTTCTTCATGTCTTTCTTTCATGATTTCCATATTTTCACATTTGACAGACTCCCCTTGCCAGTACTGAGAGCAGCTGATTGTCATGTTTCTGGCTTCCAAGTTTCTGTACTAGAGAAGGAGCAATTTTAGCATAGAAAAAAAATTGGGTTCACAGTTTTGTTTATTTCTCACATGGTCAGAGACACTGAGTATCTCTATGCGACCACCAACTGCACCTTTTTCAGTACAGTCCATGGGTTGTAGATAGCCCCAAAATACAAACTGGATTTAAATTAAAGCTCTAGAAATACTGAATTTGATAAATTATACTTAATCTCTATAATCCTGTTTCATCTCCTCATGAATCAGCTCAGTCATTACCACAGAGCAGGGTAGTCCTGGGAAACAGAGAGTACACAGCATCTGCTCATGTCTTTTTATTTTTTGTTCTAGGAGCACTAGTGGAGATTTCCTAAGCAAGGATTCCAACATCTTAACCTGGGAGACTACCATAACAACATCAAATGGAAGCATCTACTCTGATTCTTCACAATGGGAAATCGTAGTCCAAGCCACAATTTATCTTTCCATCATCTTTGCCCCGGTTGGGATGGCAGGAAATGCCATAGTGCTGTCGATTCTGGGCTTCCACATGCACAGGAATGCCTTCTCTGTCTACATCCTCAACCTGCTATGGCTGACTTTCTCTTCCTGAGTTTTCAATTTGTACATTGCCTTTTTTTGGTCATTTCCATCTATACCTCTTCGTTTTCTATTGCTGTGTCAAGATTTGCTTATGTTTCTGGCCTGAGCATTCTCAGCGCCATTAGTGCTGAGCGCTGCCTGTCTGTTTTGTGGCTCATCTGGTATCACTGCCAACGCCCAAGGCACACATCAGCTGTTACATGTGCCTTGCTTTGGGCTCTGTCCCTGCTCTTGAGTCTCCTGCATAGCGAGGCATGTGGCTTTCTGTTTAATAGTTTTTCACGTTTATGGTATCAGTCATTAGATTACCTCACAGCATTGTGGTTGTTTTATTTGTGGTTCTCTGTGGGTCCAGCCTCATCCTGCTGGTAAGGATCATCTGTGGCTCACAGCAGATCCCTGTGACCAGACTCTTTGTTATTATTATACTCACTCTGCTTTTCTTCCTAATCTTTGGTCTCCCTTTGGGGATCTACTGGATTTTTTACATATGGTTTTTGTATTTGTATAATTTTAAAAGGCGTTAACTTTATGTGACAATATTCCTATCCTGTATGAACAGCTGTGCCAACCCCATCATTTACTTCTTTGTTGGCTCCATCAGGCATGGCAGGTTTCAGCGGAAGACTCTGAAGTTGCTTCTTCAGAGAGTTCTGCAGGACACTCCTGGGGAGAAAAATGATGGAGAGAGGGGCTCTTCATGAGAGCCAGGAGAACTGTGAACAGTCTAGTGCAGCCTCTCAGAGATGCTCGGATCAGAAACAAGTAGTTTTGATAGAGAATTGTTTTCTTATGTATAGGCTTATTTCAAAACCTTGCTATGTTTGTCACCTAACCCCAGTCAGTTTTTCAAAAGAACAAACATTTCTGTGAAAGTTGAGTGGCACAAAACTTTTTATGCAAACACTGACTGCAGCATTTCTGAAACTGTCTTACACAGGACCTCATCATAGCCACTTGATGGGGCTCCTTGTGAGTACTCTGGGGGCAAAAACTGCTCCTCTCTTGAGAAATCCCTCGTTCATCTGAGGGCAGAAAAGGTGCAGAAAGTAGATGCATTTCTTTAGTCACTGAAACTATACTGCTTAAATAATTGTTATAATTTGCTAAACTTCCCTTTTTACAAACAATATTTTTCAGTTCTTCAAGAGTTATATAGATATACCTTATAATGCCAGTTATTATTCATTTCTATAGGTTTTGAGTAATTTATTTGTCTTTCTTACACAAATTGCTTAGTAAACAAATATGCATTCTCAAGAGTCTATCTTAAATCTCTTTTTACCCAGTGGTTTCCTTCATTTCAAATTCACCGTATCTACCATTTTCCACATTGGAAGAGTCTGGTCAGGTTTTGTAATGAGATCTGTCAACCTCCACACACATCTGAATGTCGTCTGTGATTCTCTTCACAAGGTCTTGCTTTGCATTCCTTGATTAAGTTGTTTCTCTTCCTCTCTTTTCTTTGCCATGATTTTTCCTTCCTCATTGTCTAATCCCTTAAGGCAAATTTTCAGTGAAGTTCTTTATACCAGGTTCCATTGAAATTAACCATGCTTCAAATTTATACCATTACCAGTGCCCACAGCTTTTACTTCTTGAATTATGCTTATTTTAGTCACATTTTTCTATAAAATGATATTTAAATTTTAAAACTGAAGTATGTGATAATTTCAATTGAAGCACAATTAAGAGAGCAATATATGGCCAAATCAAAGAGGAAAACCCAACAAATTTCCTTAAGCAAGTTTGGGTACAGGACTAAGAAACAATGAAGTCCCAGAAGATCTCTTTACTCTCCTCCTTTCCATTTCCTCTTCAGTCAAAAACTCTGCCTGAGAGGTCAGTACTGTCCAAATTTCTCTACTTAATTAAACTTTAGAGTGCAAATTGGAGGACTGTAACATGAAGATTGGTATACATGTCATGAAATGGTTGGTACAGCTGAACAAACTAATGTATACATCATCTCATGTAAATATTCACTTTTCTCTTGTGGCAAAAACTTCATATTTAGCAGAAGTTTTTTGAGCAATGCATTGTTATTTTGTAGAGATCTCATGCTGTTTATTATTGTGGTGGTTTGAATGACAGTGGTGACTTCTTGGTTCCTACTTTGTGGAGAGGTTTGGAAATGATCAGGAGGTGAGACCTCACTGTGGAGATGTGGTAGAGGGGGTGCACTTTACGGTTTCAAAAACCTACTTTATTTCCATTTTCTCTCTCTCTTTCTTTATCTCTCTCTCTCTCTTTCTCTCTCTCTCTCTCTCTCTCTCTCTCTCTCTCTCTCTCTCTCTCTCTCTCTCTCTAAGCTTGACCCACTGGACAGGCTCTTACCCATTTTGATCACCATTCCTCAAAGGTTTGGGCCCCGGGAAGGTCCCTAGAAGTCAGAAGAATGGGGAGACTCTTAAAAGAACTAGCTCTTTAAATGGTCTCCTGTATTTGTGTTAGCCAAGGATGTACCACCTTGGAGGTTTTGGTTCAGTGTGATCCAAAACCATTAACACCTGGAGTGTTGCCTTATTCACCACTGTGTTATAATCTTAGCTGTAGGAGACACTCAAGTAGAAATATTAGAGCCGCCACCACCCCTCCCATAAGACACCGTCCAACAAGTTTAGAGGGGTCTAGCAGGGATTTTATGTGGTTCTATACTTGGCCAAACAATGTGGTAGACAAATCCAATGGTTTGATTTGTGCTAAGTTGTATGGATTCTGATTCAATGTTACAATTAAGCAAGGGTAAACCAGGTAAAAGCTTGTTCAAAATTTGAGGGGACAAATAAAATTGCTGAAGAAGGAGCCTAACCTGTTCTAGCAAAGGCAAGGACACTGTCTAAGTATAATTAGGCAGATTACTCTGTGGTTGCCTATTTCTAGCTTTCCTGGCAGTCCTGTATACAATCTGATATGGGATATGTGTCAACTGTGTCCTCTGGACTGTAATAAGTCTTGATTAGTTTGAATGATTTTGGAGATGGAATCATTTGGGGACTTTAATTTTGTAAAAGATAGTATTTTGTATGTTTCTGTGGCATAACAGCTATCTGAGAAAATATTTACAGGTTCTGACTGGGTCATTTCCAACACATTAAGGAGCACCAATAACTCCCCTAGTTATACTGATCCAGGATTTGGCTGAGTATGGGCCCTTCCCTTATCATTTATTTAGATTATTATTAACCTAAAATTAGTTTTTTTGCATCTGTAAAGGCTATACTAGCCTGGAGAATAGTATTTTTGATGGTGCTGCATAATTTTATATTTTTAATTTTCGAAGGAGGAAGGCAAAATGTTGTCTGTCCTGAGAGAAATGATTATCCAGCATGCCCATACAGGACCTAGCAAGTACTTTAAAACAGACTTCCTCTCTAAGTGGTTTGTTGCTTTTCCTGACTTTGCTTCTGACAAGTCTCTGCTATATGTATATTACTGTAATTTCTGAATCAGAAATTACACCAAGTACCACGATGTGCCTGCTGACTGGCCTGAAGGGCAGCAAATGGCTTTTCATAGACTGCTTTGGGACACTGCCTGAACCCATAGAACATGAGCAACAGAAACTCCTTCCTGCGCCCTTGGCTCTGGAAGAGGACCTAAAGGTGTTCCACAGTGCTCTCAAGCTTGCTCATAAAGACACCAAAATCTCTATTAAGATGGGTCCTATTGCTGTTCAAGTAACCTCAGCAGAAAGAACAAAAGTATTGGGTGATCCATTTTTTAAATGACATCTCTGTGCTTCTGAAATCAAAGATATCTGCCTAGTGGATGAGAAACAGTTCACCTTAACCATTGCAAAGCAAGGCACACCACTTACTTCATGTGCCAGGAGTATGAAGCCATTGTCCAGTCTATCATTCAGATCAGGACCCACTAGGAGCTTCTACAGACTCATGCCCAATGATAGCCCTCTTGCCATTTAGGGTATTAGGTCTTGGATGAGCCCTGGGAAATCCCTACATAAGTGGCCAGACTGTCCACATCCTCAGCAAGTACAGTCTTACAGGGTAAAAAAATGCCAAGTTTGGCATTTACCAAGGCACTGATAGAAGCCATAAGGGTATATATAAATGGACCGCTTCTGTGTTTCAATATCACAGGTGGCCAAGACTCACTTATGAATATTTTCATTTCTAACATGTGAGATATGTCATGGTGACACGGGTCAAAGATTCAGGAAATGGTTCTGCATCCTGCTGGACAAGATTGCAGAAATAGCCTACACCGTCCTCGGGCATACAAAGTTTGAGGGCCTTGAAGGCTAAGGTTGGGCACTTGTTAAAAATAGGCATGTAGGCCTGTCATGGATTGAGAGACAGGGTCAGTATATTGACCATGGTCAGTAAGCTTGTCAAGTGTGACATTAAGTCCAAATTTTAAATTTTTAAGGCCTTGGGTTTCAACGTAGGCTGAACATTACTGGAGGAAAACTGAGGGGTCAAGAATGGCCTTTAACAGAGTACCAATCATAATGGGTTTGAAGCTGCATGGTCCATTTTCTCAGTGCTTGATCAAAATAAGGAGAATTAGGGTAGTATCAATAACCCTTGCACACCCCTTTATGACACCCAACATGCTCCTGCTGCCACTGGGAAGACACACAGCTGACAAGGACAACATCACTGGAGCCTCCAGATTCCATAGGGTTGGGATGCACCTGGAAGTGGTCAAAAACATCTAAAATGGACTGGAACACAGATGTTTGACCTAGCACTGACCCTCATCATTCAATGACACACACAGCTGTTTGGCCTTGCCCTGGAAGTTGAAAGTGAGGACATATTCCTACATCTTTTCTCACTGTGACATACCAGGAAGATACCACAGGAGTTAGTGCCTCCTTCCATCACTAACTGGGCAGCCTTGAGTCGAGACAGCATGCCATGGAACCAAGGATATTCTGGTAGGAGCTAATCCCCCTCAGCACCCTCTGACTTCCCCAGAACATAAATGGCCCTGTGTCTGCTTCTGGAATATCCAGGGGAGGAAGGGGTGTAGAGAAAGAATGAATTTCCCCTCCAGGGACCCCTGCTGAATAGGAATGCAGAGGAAGCAGTTCTGTTGAGTCAAGGTGGGAGGCAGCAATGGAGGCAAAACTCGAAGAGAAGGATGCTGATGGCTGGTCAGAAAGGTCCCCATAAGCCACCTGTGACAGGTGGCCGTTACTTTCACTGGGTCTCAGCAGCAGATACTAGCTGGGCTTATTCTCTATGATTCAGGTAGGACACAACTTCAAGATGTCTGTGTTATCCTTTGTGATAAAAGAGGTCCCCAAGGCCAGGGGAAGGATCATGGGATGGGGGCTGATAGCAGGGCAGAGTCCTGGGCTTAGGTACTCCTGTATGTCAGACACCAAGGCCTTCGCATGAAGCCCATCAGTTGTCTCCAGAGTATACTCTGAAGGGCCTTCTATCTTAACCACAAATGGGTTCAACCTGACAGGCATCTCTAGGGCAGTGTCTGTGTGCATATCGGTGAACAGGGGATGCTGAGTCAGGCTTGTGGTACCTTGGATGGTATGAAGAACTCCAAGCAACTTTCTCCTCCTCCTTCTTCCTCACTTCAGAGCCATAGATGATACTTCTCCCACTGAGGCAGTCCTACGCCCCCTGAGGTCAACCCAGCTGCCCCTCCTCCATGACCAACTCCTGCTGGGTCAGGGGCAACCTCGTCAGCACCCATAAAACCAAGAAATTCTTCTCTCTGTACCATTCCTGCCCCATATTTCAACGTTCCCCCTCCATGACTCAATTTCAGCCTCTCGAAGTCCATCTCTCCCCAGGTGATGTGCCATCACTAGACAATCCCCTACCAACAGTCCCAGCACCACCAGAGGAATTGGAGTTGCTATTTCCACCTAGGTTTGGAGAGCCTGATGTGCTCTCCAGAAGCCCATTTGGGTAAAAAGTGTCAAAGCCTCTCACCACTGTAGTATACCTTATACAGAAGCTCTGACCGAGTGACCCAAGGAAAAAGCATTTCTTGAGCTTCAGTTTTGAGGATATTGTAGAAAACAAAGATACTGAGGAAAGAGGAGGACCAGCTAGGTCCTCAGAAGATAGAGATGTCCCTGTAGCTGTCAAGGGACAAGTCATGTGATGGTGGAATTTCCACACCATGGCTCAACTGGGCAAAGGCAGTTGGGGAGAGTGAGTCCACGTCAGCTTCTAAGTGCTGCAAAAATAGCTCAGCAAAATGGCCAGAAAAGGCAGCTTCTGCTCCAGGTTCTACACATTGTGGATGGAAGGCTAGGTAGAGTAAAAAATGGTGGGTAAGAGCCAGGGCAGCATGCCCCTTGCATGGGGCTCACTGAACTCTTACCAACTTAGGGGAGGAAGGGGTGGCAGTGCTGGTAGAGAAGGAAAGGCCCCATCCTCTGGGGAGAGGGTATCATTCTTGATAGGCCCCAGGGGATCCTGTAATGAGGGACAACAAAAAAGAAAGCAGTCAGAAAATACAGGGAGAGAGGCAACAACTTCATCTCAGACCCTGCATTCGGATCAAAGGTCAAGCTAGTGGAAGTAGCCACTGTATGAGAAGAACTTGCCAATCCAGGAAGGGAAAGGGTATTCAACCACAGTCAAACAGTCAATGCCTTTCTGTGAACTGAGACCCACCACTGTCCTAATGGCCTTTAATAGCTGGTCATGTAACTGGATTAGTTGAGAAGAGAAACTAGGAGAGGAAATCCAATAGTCCACACTCAGAAGAATGGTCAGGACTCCCTGTAAAACAAGAGAGCCACCTTCATACAGTCCTGGAGAGTGGATCCAGGCTAAAGTCATCAGTTACTCTCAGACTGCGAGGAGTCTGCATAAGGACAAGGATGGAAGGGAAAGGGAAAGTAGTGTTAGCAAACAGAGTATGCTATTTATAGTGAGAAGCTTCCTTGATTTGTTAGGCCATGGCCATATGCTTACATGGTGTCTCTGGGTGAATAGGAGCTGGAGGGTCCTTTATTATTTCTACCTCCTGGGTGGTCATCCCTTATGTGGAGGTACCAGGAACTCACATTGGAGAGCTCCTAATCAGGAAGGAAAACAGGGAAAAATAAAGTAAAATGTAGGGCCAGTAAAGAAAGCTCCAAGTCACCAAGGGCTTAGAAAACAAAAATAGGGATAAACTCACCAAAAACAGCTGAAGGGGGCAAACTGAAGATGCTGGTGGAGAGTCAGAATTGGGACAGCAGCTGGGAGAATAAACAAGAAAGAAAAATGTCCCAAAGAGTATAAGGAGGACACAAAAAGTGAGCAAAAGGTAAAGTTCCATCCACGTTGGGTGCCGGTTGTTGCAGGCTTGTTGCTGCTGCCTGTTGTGTGATCCCCATTTCCTGGGAGCACATTTCCTGTGAAGGCACTAACACAGACTCCATGAGATTCCAATACAGACGCTCTTTATTGTAAAAAGATTGTGCATTTTATGGAGTTAGGAAAATTAAGCTGCTTCAGGAACATTTTTGGTTGGTCCTTTTGAAACGGGTGGTCACTGCTCACATTTTGTGCTTGGAGAGGAGTATGCATTATTAGTTACTATGTTTTTCGTCTACTGACAGGTTGTTTTCGCCAGATTTGCTTATTCATTGTGAGTTTGCATGCTCCTGCTTGTACTTGTGCTATGGGCTTATCCTTGGGGATTATGAGTCCCCAAATTATGTTTCCTTTTAAAAGTTGTAATAACCTTTTTCATGGTGTCTCATCACAGCAACAGGAAATGAACTAAAAAATAAATTTTATTTCATCTTGCATTTATATTACTCAATGTTATTGACCAGTGCTATTCCTTTCATGTACCTTATTCATCAAAAGTGTTAAGTGTTATCATATTGTCATTCTCTATATATTGACTCTTTAATATACAGTCTACTTGTAAATGTAATTATATGATATTTTTCTCCTTACAGTCATCTTATATGGCATATCATAATGTACATTAAGTTACCCATACTACAGCAAATGACCAGACTCCTTTCTCTTAGCATTTGAGTAATCATGTTCTATATGTGACTGTCAGTTTTGTGATCCACCGTTCCTTGTCTGGTTTACTGCTCTGCCTTGAATATTATGAGTCATATTAAAAAATCATGCAAAACATACTTTTTATGTAGAATGATATATATTTATCCATCACTTAATTTTAAGCTGAAATGACTTGATTTTCAAACAGGCATCTGGTGATAACAGTTTTAGGTCTTTACATTTGTTATATTTTTTTGTATTTTGAGATTTTCATAATCTCCCTTCCCTTTCCTCCCTCCAAATCATCTCATCCTCCCTCCTTGCTTTGTGTCACCTTAATGGTCTCTTTTATCAGTATCTTTTGTTATATACATACATACACATATATTCCTATAAATAACGCATCAGTCTATATGTTATTTGCTTTTACACTTGACACTTTTGTAGGCAGTTAGTTTGCTCTTTCTAGGGAAAGACTATTTTTCCCACATTCAGCATTCCTTAATTGTCTATAGTTTGTTGTGTAGGACTGAGGCCTTGTGGTCTTATCCCCATCGAGTTTATCTTTGTTCAGCTCATGTTTAGTCAATACCGTTGGTGAGAATGTATGGGTATAGCTTTTGATATTACCTAGAGACACGATCTCACAACAGACTTATATGTTGACAGAGATATATGTCCAACCAAGTCCTGCAGCCATTCAATCTCAATGAAACACACAGAAGTTTACATTAATTATAAACGAATTGGCCTATTAGCTCAGCCTTCTTATTAACTCTTATATCTTAAATTAGCCCATAATTCATGTCTGTGTTAGCCATGTGATTTGGTACCTTTTATCAGTGAGGCATTCTCATCTTGCTTCCTCTGTGTCTAGATGATGACTGCAAACTCAGCCTTTCCCCTTCAGAATTCTCCTGTTCTGGTCACCCCACCTATACTTCCAGCCTTGAAGGCGTAAATCACATAAAATCCCACACCAGTTTGGAATTATGATTAATAGAATGGTTATTTATTTAAAGGGGAAAAACTTAAAGATCACCATCACAGATAACAGCCCTACAAGATCAGGAAAGGAGCCTAGTATCCAGAAGCAGAGCTGGAAGCCAGAGAGAGAAAGGAGGACAGCCACTGCTTCTTTAAAGAGAGAGAACATGCCCCAATGGGCTGGTATCACAGTGACTATTGGCTTAAGGAACAGAAGGAGCTCCAGCAGCACTGCTTGACTACTGGCCAATCAGCATTTTATTAAACAAGTATAAGAGACAAATTCTTATAGGGTTTAAAGTTCCACAGAACTTTACCCTCTTTTTTCAGAACAAGAACTCTGAATTTAATCTTTCTTCAGCTTTCTTCTTGACCATTATCCATACAACTTGTAACCAACACTCTAAAAAAAGAAAGGCATGCATAATCCATTTTTTGGGAATGTGGGGATAGTTTTCCAGGCTACTTCCTACTGATTAGGGGTGTTGATAATCTTATAGGGACCTTCCTTGATCAAACCTGACTTTTCTTAGCCAGAATGAATCTACAGCTTCTTATTTTCTGTGGAAACAAAAGCAAAACCTCTTCTCCAAAGTAATACAACTTTTGACTTAAATTTTGAAAATTATATATATATATATATATATATATATATATATGAATAATCCATCAGAATTTATAATCAAATGTCTTTTAGCAGCTATTGCTTCTTTTTCAGCAGTCATACAATTCAAAGATAATGAAATAATATACAGAATCCAGACTCTGTGTATTTTTCATCTTTTAAGAATAATTAGAGAGATTTTAGTTATCCCATAGGTATGTATACCACCATTTACCCTTTTGCTTATCATGACATGCTGGACATTATTGTGGTTTATAGCTTAATAGGACTATTGGTTGTTCCTCTCCTTTGAAAGTTTGTATGGGTGGGTGCCCCCCTCGTGATCCCGACTTCGTTGCTCATGTTCTCCCTCCTTCTGCTCCTCATTGGGACCTTGAGAGCTCAGTCCAGTGCTCCAGTGTGGGTCTATGTCTCTAAC
>NC_022023.1:32723855-32735039 GCF_000317375.1 Microtus ochrogaster | reverse complement strand
ACTGGAAAGGGAGGGGGAGAGGAGTGGGGGGAGGGGAAGAAGGGTGGGAGGAGGGGGAGGGAAATGGGAGGCTGGGAGGAGGTGGAAACTTGTTTTTTTTTTCCTTTTCTCAATAAAAAAAAAGAAAGTTTGTATGGTTTCTTCTTGTTCTGTAAAACTTGTTCTTAGGGAGGAGGCATTCAATTCAGTTCCAACTCAGGGGCCACTGAACTCTGTGTCCAAATTGCATTATGTCCTCTTCAATAAGGCCTTACTTTGTGCCTCTAGGAGGAAAACCAAGAAAAATACCCTGTATGTTTTAGAAGTCTCTTAGATAACTCTGTTGGTCTTCATATTTAATGTACCACAAGTCTCCGTATTTAGTTTCCATTTTAGATAATGCATATTTACATAGGTATATTATTATTGAAAATACACCGCTCTTATATGTTTGGGACATTTCACTCATTTATGTTCATACTTATGGGTATTGTCCACAGTTGTCATGAATAATGAGCTATATTCTCATCCTTATTCAGTATTTTGATCTTTTGCATTTCAATCTTTTTTGCCCTTCTTTGGCTCAATTGAATATTATTAGCACAACATTTTTTTTGCCCTGACTTGATATTCTTTACAATATTTATTTATGGGCTGATTCAGAAAATCTTACATCCAGACTGACTACCAGAGCTTTACCTCTAGATTTCACAAGATATAACTGGAGAATTAATTCCTGAGGGTACTCTTCTGACTGCCAAACTTTATTCAGTGTGTCTATGTAGTCACATTAACAAAAATACACAAGCATACAAAAAAGACAAATTTAAAAACTTTAAGTATTCATTTATCAAACTAGGTTTAAAGTGTGTATTTGAAGTTAATAAAAAATAGAAGTAGAGCCATATTTTGGTTCAGTATGATTATGAATGATTATTTCATCATAACAACATGAAGTTGCACAGCAATTAACAAAAACTAAGGAAATGGGTAAAAAAAACCCCGAAGTTTCTCATTATAGTATAATTAAATTACAGGGCACATTGATGTAGATAAAAAAGAAGGGGTTGCTTGCAATGCTTTTCCTAATTCTGACCACCATGATGTGTATGGAGATACTACAAGCTTGGGAAACTGAAAGAAAATGAAGTCTAGGCTTTGATTCAAAGGCCGTTACCAGATCTGCTTTGTAAAGTTCAATGCTAGATGAAGACCCTGCTTGACTACCTCCAAATCTATGTTCACAGTTGACCCACTAGAGCAGCATTAGCAAATAGAAAACATCTTTCTTTAATACCCACCCTCAAACAGTGTGTCTCAGACTGAGAGAGGAGTACGAATTTACCTGTTGCACAGAAGATAAGAAGAGCAGAGGGTTTTGTTCAGAGTCAATCCCAAAGCTTTCAGAAAATGATATAGCACTAGTTGAAAAATAAGCTCCGTTCAGAGAGACCAGATATATCCCATGCTTTTTCCTTCACAGTCCAGCTGGCCTTGGTGAGCTCCCAATAGATCAGCTCCACTGTCTCAATGGGTGGGTGCACCTCTCGTGGTCCCGACTTCGTTGCTCATGTTCTCCCTCCTTCTGCTCCTCATTGGGACCTTCAAACAATGAGGACTGATGAGAAGCTAAGGACAATGGCACGGGGTTTTGATCCTACTTAATGTGCTGGCTTTGCGGGAGCCTAGCCAGTTTGGATGTTCACCTTCCTAAATATAGACGGAGGGGGGAGGACCTAGGACTTACCACAGGGCAGGGCACCCTGACTGCCCTTTGAACTGGAGAGGGAGGGGGAGAGGGGTGGGGGGAAGGGGAGAAGGGTTGGGAGGAGGGGGGAAGGGTGGGAGGAGGGGGGGGGGGGTGGGAGGCTGGGAGGAGGTGGAAACTTGTTTTTTTTCCTTTTCTCAATAAAAAATAAATAAAAAAAGAAAAAAAAAAAAGAAAAATAAGCTCCGAAGATAGACCAGGACTAGAGCTAGAGCTGCCTGCAGAAACATCTGAGACCTATACACTCATTGGACAACCTTGACTATTGGCCCACATCACTGACAATTATATTGTAGGCTCATGGTACCTTGCAAAGAATGTGTATATTGTTGTGGTTATAAGACTTGACTACATATAAGCTTGTTAATTGTCTTATTGGCCAAGGGAGTATCTTTATCACATATCCTCCATCCTTGAGTAACACAACGATGACCTAGCTAATAGTCTTATACAAAACTCTAAAAGTTGGACCAGAATTCCCCACTGCATTCTGTGAACATGTCTTATTAGCATTGCTTAAGAAAGGAGCTGCCTTGGGTCTATGGCAGTGAAGAATAGAGCAGAGTTGGGATTCTAATCAGATAGAGGAGAAAAAGAAGGTAGAGCCAGGTAACTGCTGAAAGAGACAGACATTGGACAGAACTTTACCCAGTAAGCCACAACCATGTGGCTAACAGAATATGGCATTTAAAATGTTTTAAGAACATAGGATTTTTCATGATAATAAGACTCATCTGCTCATAGCAGTACCAATCTACTTGAAGAGGATGATGGGCATTGAAGTGGATCCTTATGAATTTTGTTAGGTATTTGGGCAAGAAATTGCTCTTGCCTGGACTGATTGATGGTATGGTGCATAAACTGGACATGCAGGACTCACAGAAAACTACCTGCTAAAGTTGCCTAATAGTCCTTCAGGGCTCCTGCTTCATGAAAGAGCCCACCAGATATTCTACAGGATACAGAAGAAAGTGACTGACAAATTGTCAATAGAGGCTGAACTGTCTTTAAGTTTCCTGCATCATGGAAAAGTCTGCCAGAATCTATGGGCCGTAGGCTAAAGATGAATGCCCCTATGTTATGAAGAACTTTGGGTGAGTGACTGAACAGGCAGAAAAATGTCTCTGTCAATTCTAGAGTTTTATGTTGCTTACAATGTACTTTTTGTTTACTTAGGTAATATTATATCTTTCTGTGGTCTTTGATGAAGTTAAAGAATAGATATTTATTGTTATAGTTTTCCTTATAAGCATAGATTAGATATAAAACTATAGACTCACAAAGATAGGATAGGTTATAGAATACTTTCTTTAATTTGCCAAATATAAATGGACTAAATATTGTAACTATAATTCTTGCTTGATAATTGTTTTATTGTATGCAATCTTGCTAGTTTTAAAGTTTAAAACTTCCTTTTTGTTTAGACAGAAAAGAGGAGATGATGTGAGATTTCAATCTGTACTCTCTTAATATGTTTTATTACCATCGGTTAATAAAGAATCTGCTTTGGGTCTATGGCAGCAAAGAATAGAGCAAGGTGGAAATTCCATGCTGACAGAAGAGAAAAAGAAGGCTGAGTCAGGGAGATGCCATATAGCCACTGAAGAAGACAGATGTGGGACAGAACATTACCTAGTACGCCACAACCTTGTGACAACAGAGAAATGCATTAATTTAAGATGTATGAGTTAGTTAATAAGAATCCTAACCTAATAGGCCAAGTGGTGTTTTAATTGATATAGTTTCTGTATGAATATTTTGGGTCTGGGAAGCTGGGAAATGAATGAGCAGCCTCTGCCTATACCCTTATGCCTGGATCAATCCCAAGGTTCTGAAAATTCTTAAAGCTTTGGGACTCAGTGCCCCCTAACATATAATCAGTCTAGGTGTCCAAAGGAACTGCCTTTACTAAAAGTATTAAAATCTTTGGCTATGTAGTGTGTAGTAAGCCCTAATTTATTGGAGTTAAGAATAAGCAGAACTCATTGTCCTGAAACTTTGTACTGAGTAGTTAAAAGCTTATACTGGGAAGATCTATACTGTAGCCTAAAGGATTACATAAGGATATGGTTCAGATAGTAACTATTTGAACCAGTGCTCGATAGTGGCAGATATACAGTTCATTACTGAACATATTCATAAACTATGACCAGTTCTCAGTATCACCTACTCCTGCAACTTCTTGCTTGGTAGACATCTAATGACCAAAACTAGCCACATTTCCAAACATGTAAACATGCTTTTCACATGGAACAAGAACTTTGCATTATGCAAACATGCTCTTCACATGTAACAAGAACCTTGCACTGAAGGAATCATGAGAAATTTTTCTCAAGAAGTTATGAACTCTATGGAATATAGTCCCAAACCTTCAGGCAAGATGTGCCTTTTGGTGCAATAGTGGTATAACTGTTATGAGTAAAAAAACTGCTCCCTGGTTGTATCTGAGGCCATTCCAAAACAGAGATCCATGCACAGTCTAATGAATGAGGGCAATGAAACATGATGGAGGAGATCTTGTTCCATAGGTGGAAACCTATTACTGTTGGTTATCTCCTTTGACATAGTACCAAAACACCATCAAATACTAATGTTTGCCAACTCAGACAAATGCTATATGTTACTTTTTTTTCACACTTGACACTTTTGTAGGCAGTTTGTGTACCATTTCTAGGGGAAGACTATTTCTCCCTCTTTCAGTATTCCTTAATTGTCTGTAGTTTGTTGTGTAAGATCATGGCTTATCCCCATTTTATTTCCATCTAGTCTGGCATATTTATCTTTGCTGTCTTTGTTCAGTTCATGTTTAATCAATCAGGTTGGTGAGACTGTATGGGTGTAGTATTTGATATTACCCAGAGACACAATCTCACACATTTTTAGAAACTCTTGCTCTTGATAACTTTCTGCTACCCACCTCACCTGTTCTTTAGTGATACTAAAGACTTAGGTGCATGGGTTGCCTTACAGATGTATCTACTAGGACTGGCCTCCACAATTCTATTTTGATTGTTTGTGGTTTTCTGTATTGGTTTCCATCTGTTGTAAAAACAAGTTTTTTTGATGAAGGGTGAGGAATGTAATTATGTGGTTACAAGAACAAAAATATAGGTTGTATTTAATAGTTTTCTTGGTTTAGTAAAATGGTGGTTGTAGTTTCTCCTCCAATATCAATTACTTAAGTAGCCCTGGTGGATGGCTAGATTTTCAGTGCCAGTTATGATTTCCTTTATGAAATGAATTCATTTCAAGTATAATTGGAGAACTATTAGTTATCACCGTGGCATGTGTACCACTATTTGCTTTTATGGTTATCATGAAATGCTGCATATGGTTGTGGTTTATAGCTGAATAGGACTATTGATTGTTCCTCTTCTTTGAAAGTTTGTATGGTTTCTTCTTGCTCTGTAGAACTAGTTCTCAGGGAAGAAGCATTGAAGTCAATTTCAACTCAGGGGCCTCTAGACTTTATGTCTAAATTGTATTGTGTCCTCAGAAAAATGGTCTTACCTTCCACATCTGGGAAGGAAACAGAGAAATAACCTATTTGTTTTAGGAGTCTCTTAGATAATCCTGTTGGTTTTTATATTTAATGTACCACAGGTTTCTATATGAAGTTTCTGTATTAAACAGTGAATATTTATATAGATAGATTACAATTGAACAATACATAGCTCTTATGTGTTTGGGACATTTCACTCATTTATGTTTATATTTGTGGGTATTGAGCACAGATTCTCATGAATAATGAATTATATTCTCAAACTTATTTAGTATTTCAATCTTTTGCATTCCAATCATTTTTGTTCTTCTTTTGCTCAAATGAATATTATTATAACAATGTTTTTGCCCTGGCATGATATTCTTACAATATTTATTTATGTGGTGGCTCAAGGAAGAAAATCTTGCATCCAGCCTTATGACCAGGGTTTAACTATGGATTTCACAAGGTATCTTTTGATGTCCAAGCTTTATCCATAGTATCTACATGGCTGAATTTTAAAAACACAAAAGCTCACACAAAATAAATATTTAAAACTTGAATTATTTATTTATCAATCTAGAGTTTTTATGACTATTTGAGTTAATAAAAATGGGAATCTTTTAGGCAATCTTTTAGCTTTGCTCAGTATGATTCTGAGTGACCATTTCATCACTGTCTGTCACATGAAGATGCACAGCTATTGCAACATCTAAGGAAATGGGTAAGAGGCAAGTTTCTCATTGTAGTATGATTAAAATGTAGATAACATTAGTGTAGATGGAAAGGAAAGAATTGCTTGTAATATTTCTTCCAACTCTGAACACCATGATTTGTACAGGAATACAAGCTTGGGGAACTGACAGAAAATTAAGTCTAGGCTTTGATTCAAAGGCCACTACCAGATCTGCTTTGTAAAGTTCAGTGTTGGATAAAGACCCTGCTTGACGACCTCCAAATCCATGTTCACAGGAGAGTCACTAGAGCAGCACTAGCAAAAAGAAAATATCTCTCTTTAATACTCATCTTCCAATGGTGTGGGTCAGACTAAGGAAGGAGTAAGAATTTACCTGCTGTGCAGATGGCAAGGAGAACATCAGGGAATTTTGTTTAGAGCTCAATGTCAAGTCTTTCAGAAAATGAACTCACACTAGCAGAAGAGAAACTGTGAAGACAGATCAGGACTTGGGGAGAGCAGCATAAAGAAGTATCTAACTGTAACCTATGCACTCATTAGACAGGACTGGGTATCTGCAAATCATACTGTAGGTACATAGTCCCTTACAAAGAATGTGCATATTACTGTGATTATGCGGCTCAACACATAAGCTTGTTAGAAGTCTTGGTGTCCAAGGGAGTGTCACCATTACTTGCCCTCCATCTTTGAGTAACACAACAATGACCAAGCCAATGGTTTATACAAAACTATAAAAGTGTTTTCAACCAGGCTGAAAACTCTGCTCCAGTAATACAGATCAATGTTTTGATGGTCATCATCAATATGTATCCTTCAAGCTTTGGAACAATCCCAAGGTTCTGAAAATTCTTAAAGCTTTGGGACTCAGTGCCACTTTACCTAGAATCTATCTAGAAATCCAAGGACACTTTCTTTATTAATAGTACGTAAATCTTTGACTACATAGTGTGTGGTAAGGCCTAATCATTGGTTTAAGAAGCAGAACTCTTTGTCCTGGAACATTGTACTGAGTAGATAAATTTTAAGACTGGGAAGATCTGTACTATAGCCTAAAGGATTATATATTACATTCAGGTAATAATAACTATTTTAACCAGTGCTTAGTGAAGTATGCTGGGGTCATAACTCTGTCTCTACAGTGTAACCTCACACGGTATGCATTTCCATTCTATTTCAGAACTATGCGTATTGTGATGGGCTGTGAGTTCACATTCTGACAAGCTTGGTCTCACTCTAGGCCAGTCTATGCTCAGAAATTACTCGCATATCCAGGACTATTGCCAAGCTCTCTGACTATAGAGCTGTTCAGGGCCACCGGTGTGAGACTACACTGGTACTAGAAAGATGCTTGTCCTTCTGTGGGAAACTAAGACATACCAACACCTGCATGACATTGTAAAAGGCATGCTAAATAGTGAATTTCTGACACATAACTAAATCAAGAAAAAATCAAGACTATTTTTTTTCATAAAAAATAAAAGTTACCTATTAGGGGCAGTGGAAAAAAATAAAAGAATTTAAAAATGGAGTGGAATTTAGTAAAATGCTGCCCACTGACCATGGTGTGACCATTAAACAGTCACTATGAAAATCAGTATGGAGAATTCTCAAAATCCTGAAAGCAAGCGATTGTATGGCTCAGCAAAACTACTCATTGGCACATTCTCATAGGAGTTGACATGCTATTCCACAGATAATTTCCCAGTCATTTGCACTGACTCAATTCACAAGAGCTAGGAAATGGAAAAAGCCTAAATGTTCTTCAACTAAAAAATAGATAACACACAGGTGGAGAGTGTTCAACTAGGAAGAAATTGAAGTCATGAAATTTGCAAGTAAATGAGTGAAACTAGGCAGAAGAACACTATAAAATAGTACAGACCAGGAAAGCTAAACACTACATGTTATTTCATAATTATGTATCCTAACTCCAAATCTTTATATCTGAGTATATAACTTGAAAGAACCACAGAAGAAACATGTCCTAGTGTGCTTTTTATTGCTGTGGTAAAGCCTATGTTCAAAAGTAACATGGGAAGTAAAGTATTTGGCTTACATATCCTGCGTCTAGTCTACTGTTGGAAGCCAAAGCAGGGACTCAGGACAGGGAGCTTCAGTTCAGAACTGGAACAGAAGGCCTGAAGGAGTGCTGCTTGCTGGCTAACTCTCTATGGCTTTCTCAGTTTCCTTTGTTATATAACCCAGGGCCATCTGACTGGAGGTGGCAATGTCCATAGTAGTTGGGCCATCCGAAATTAGTGATTAATCAAGAAAATTACCCCAGAGATGTTATAAGACAGATTGATAAAATTAATCCCCATTTGGGAGAACTTCTTTCAAGATATGTCTAAGTTTGTGTTGACCAATACTGATCCACAAACCAGAGTAGTATAAAGAAATCACACAATTATGGCAAAGAAGGGAGTTAAGACAGGTGGAGTGTAGAACATAGGTCCTATAAAGAGGAAGTGAAAAAAATAGAAGACTTAAGTGTGGATGAAAAAACAATTGTAGAGAAAATGGAGAGTGATAGAGGGAGGATAAAAAAACACTATGGATATTTGAAAAGCCAAAAAAAATTAATATCACTTAATCATTCTAAATAGGCTTATTTAAATGGAGTTCCACTGTATGGGATGATATTGCTCCTGTCAAGAACATCAGACTATCTATCAAAAATCCTAGTTCCAGACATGTAATACCTCTCTTTGAATAATTGCCCTGGTGGTCCATGAGACTGCCAAAATAATACAAGCTATTGACATTACCATTAGTTGCTCCCAAAACCATGAAGTTAAGACCCTATTGGAAAACTTTATATATTTCAGACATAGGGCATTGAGGAATCAAGCTGGAATTGACTTGGAAGGCTTCTCCCTAATGACTAGATCTTATAGCATTAGAAAGGGGTATGCAAATTTATAAAAGAGAGATTCAGCTAATAGTCCTACCCAATTATGAAGCCTACAAGGCAGAAGAAGATACAGCCAGAGAAATGGTACAGTAATGGAATTTTTATCTAATAGCTGTCTAACTGGTTTTAAGACTTCCTGACAGGAGGAACTCATGCATGCATTCTAAATTCCTGTTCTTAAAGTTAGAGAAAATGGTCTTTACTTCTCATCAAAGATATGTCTCCTTTAGGAGGAGACTGAGTTTCTATGAACATCTACAACATGTTCAAGTGTAATAAGTGACCATGAAGGTGATGTTGGCCAAGCCCATGAATTTCATCTACAACACAACTTCAGGGACTATTATGTAAAATGGGCAGCAAGATAGGAAGATCCAGAGAACCAGGACAAGTGAAACTAGATAGTGTCTTCTAGGCATGAAAGGGAGGCTCCACCCATACAATGCCTACAGTGTGGATGATTAATAAGACTTTTATAGCAGTAACACCAGTAGACATACCAATGAGAATGCCTTACTGACAAAGGTACCAAGGCATGTGACTAAACATAGGTAAGAATTAAGTTGTACAAACTAGTTAGTAATAAGCCAGAGCTAATAGGCCAAATAGTTTATAATTAATATAAGCCTTTGTGTGTTTCTTTGGAACTGAACTGTTGTGAGACCAGGAAGGACAGATTTTTCCATCTACAAATGGCTTCCAGTATTCATCAATTGCATTCACGTAAAACTTGAGAGAGCTTGGACAGGCATACTAGACACAAAAAACTGAGTTTAGCACACCTTATTAATAGCAGCATATTATCAGGTGGATTTAGGTTGGTAGAGTCATGCAGAGGTGTGGCTCCTTTAAGAGAGGCTTCCTGACTCAGTATTAGCAGCAAAATCCCTTCAGTTCTTTTAAGAAGCCCTATTACTAAGCAATTAAATGGTGTTTATAAGCTGCTGGCAGAATGCTTCTTGGTGGTGTCATGGACCTAGAAAACCTCAGAGTTGTAACAATAAAGGTGTCTCCTGTCTAGGAAGGTGAACATCCAAACTGGCTAGGCTCCCACAAAGCCAGAACATGAAGTAGGATCAAAACCCTGTGCCATTGTCCTTGGCTTCTCATCAGCCCTCATTGTTCGCCATGTTCAGAGAGTCCTGTTGTATCCCATGCTTTTTCAGTCACAGTCCAGCTGGCCTTGGTGAGGGAATCTGCTGTAAACATGGATAAGAAGGCGAATTGTGTATCATATAGTAGACAAGTGCATTTACATGAAATAGTAAGATGATCATACTGAATGTAATAAAGGGGGACAGAAATAAAAAAAAAGAAAAGAAAAAGGTGTCTCCTGCCAGTACCATTGCCGTGAAACTAGACTCTCAGGATGTCAAAAACAAGGACAGATCCAGCTGTCAAAGGTACTGCTTTGATTTTAGTCTTGCTGTTTAGCAGATTAAAGACTTGTGGTCAAAAAAGATAGAGATATACAATGAAGGCAGGTTGAGAAAAAAAAAACTCTAAACATTTAAAAGAATTTTTAAAAGTATGCATAGCCCTGGGAGAGGAAAAAAAAGGATAGGAAAAGACTTTAAAAAAGAAATAGATTGAGGAAGAAAGCCACATAAAGATGAAAAATGTACAGAGTCTGGATATCACATTTTATTACATTTTATTTGAATTGTTTGACAGCTGAAGAAGGAGCAACAGCTGCTAAAAGATGTTTGATTATAAATACTGCTGGATTAAACCAATCTATATTTTTTTTTTATTTATTGAGGTCTTCTTTATTGCAACAAAGGTTTGCAATTTTAATGGTGAAATTTTTATACTTTTTTTTAAAATCTCTGCTTCCTCCCCACCTCCCATTTACCTCTCCCTTTCCCCACTCCAGTCCCCCTCCATCTCAAGTCAAAAGAGCAGTCAGGATTCCCTGCCCTGTGGGAAGTCCAAGGCCCTCCCGACTCCATCCAGGTCTAGGAAAGTGAGCATCCAAACAGACTAGGCTCCCACACAGCCAGTACATGCAATAGGATCAAAAACAGAGAAAGCTCGCATTGGAGACTTAACAGCCCACCTGAAAGCTCTAGAAAACAAAGAAGCAGACTCACCTAGAAGGAGTAGAAGACTGGAAATCATCAAAATGAGGGCTGAAATCAGCAAAATAGAAACACAGAAAACAATACAAAGGATCAATGAAACACAAAGCTGGTTCCTGGAGAAAATCAACAAGATTGACAAACCCCTATCCAAACTAATCAAATGGCAGAGAGAGAATTTGCAAATTAATAAGATCAGAAATGAAAAGGGGGACATAACCACAGACACAGAGGAAATTCAGAGAATCATTAGATCTTACTACA
>NC_022023.1:32711271-32721925 GCF_000317375.1 Microtus ochrogaster | reverse complement strand
CCCAATTAAAAAATGGGGCACTGAACTGAACAGAGAATTCTCAACAGAAGAAGTTCAAATGGCCAAAAGACACTTAAGGTCATGCTCCACCTCCTTAGCGATCAGGGAAATGCAAATCAAAACAACTTTGAGATATCATCTTACACCTGTCAGAATGGCTAAAATCAAAAGCTCCAATGATAGCCTTTTCTGGAGAGGCTGTGGAGGAAGGGGTACCCTCATCCATTGCTGGTGGGAATGCAATCTTTTACAACCACTGTGTAAATCAGTGTTTCGGTTTCTCAGGAAATTCAGGATCAACCTACCCCTGGACCCAGCAATACCACTCCTGGGAATATACCCAAGAGATGCCCTATCATATGACAAGAGCATTTGTTCAACTATGTTCATAGCAGTATTATTTGTAATAGCCAGATCCTGGAAAACAACCTAGATGTCCTTCAATGGAAGAATGGATGAAGAAAGTGTGGAATATATACACATTAAAGTACTACACTGCGGTAAAAAACAATGACTTTTGAATTTTGCATGCAAATGGATGGAAATAGAAAACACTGTACTGAGTGAGGTAACCCAGACCCAAAGAGATTAACATGGGATGTACTCACTCATAATTGGTTTCTAGCCATAAATAAGGGTCACGGAGTCTACAATTGGGGAACCTAAGAAGCTAAGTAAGAAGGAGAACCCAAGGAAAACATATAGTTATTCTCTTGGCTAAGGGAAGTAGACAAAATTGCCTGGGAGAAAATTGGGATCTTGGGGGTGGGTTGGAAGGGGGGTAAGGGGAGATGAGGAGAGATAAGGCAGAAGGGGAGGATGGGGGGAACTTGGGGAAAAGGAGGATTGGGATAAAGGAAGGTTGGATAGGAGAGCACGGAAGCACAATTCTTAGTTAAGGGAGCCACCTTAGGGTTGTCAAGAGACTTGAACCTAGAGTGGCTCCCAGGAGCCCAAGGCGATGTCCCCAGTTAGTTCCTTGGGCAGATGAGGATAGGGAACCTGAAATGACCCTATCCTATAGCAATACTGACGAATATTTTGCATATTACCATAGAACCTTCATCTTGTGATGGATGGAGATAGAGACAGAGACCCACACTGGAGCACTGGACTGAGCTCCCAAGGTCCCAGTGAGGAGCAGAAGGAGGGAGAATATGAGCAAGGAAGTCGGGACCACGAGGGGTGCACCCACCCACTGAGACAGTGGGGCTGATCTATTGGGATAGCCAATATCCCTATTGGGATAGGCCAGCTGGACTGTGACTGAAAAAGCATGGGATAAAACTGGACTCTCTGATCATGGCGAACAATGAGGGCTGATGAGAAGCCAAGGACAATGGCACTGGGTTTTGATCCTACTTAATGTGCTGGCTTTGTGGGAGCCTAGCTAGTTTGGATGTTCACCTTCCTAGATATCGATGGAGGGGGGAGGAACTTGGACTTTCCACAGGGCAGGGAACCCGGACTGCTCTTTGGACTGGAGATGGAGGGGGAGAGGTGTAAGGGGAGGGGGAGAAGGGAGGGAGGAGGGGGAGGGAAATGGGAGGCTGGGAGGAGGCAGCAACTTTTTTTTCCTTTTTTCAATAAAAAACATTTTCAAAATAAAAAAAGATTATGTATGATATTTTACTGTTTTTTTTTCTTGAGGGGCCCAACACCCATTTCCAAAATAAATCACACCGAGGCTTATTATTATTTATGAATGCCCAGTCTTAGCATGGATTGTTTCCTGTCATGAATTATTTCTACCACCTTTTGGGCTTTTTTCTTTCTATATTTCTGTATATTTTTCTTTACTTCTTTCTTCATGGTTTGCTTTGTGTAGCTGGGTGGTTGTCCCTGATGTCCTTGTCTCTTTTTTCTCTGGCTGCTTCTCATCGTCCTGTTCTCTCCTATTAGTACTCTTTGTCTGCCAGTCCTGTCTATTCTTGCTTCTGCCTCACTGTGGGCTGTTCATCACTTTATTACAGCCACCAGGTGTTTTAGACAGGCACAGTAACACAGCTTCACAGAGTTCAACAAATTAGCATGAACTTAAGTCACATGCAAGAACATAATATTCCCCAACAAAAGATGTTTACCCACATTCTACCCCACCCTTTTATTAATATGCTAGAATTGATTCTCAGCCTAGCTGAAAACAATTAATGAAGTTATGAGCAGCTTTGACCAATGAATTTGTAAGATGAATCCTGCAAGGAAACTTTCAAAGCTCAGTAAATAATTGAGCACATACATATTTCTTGTCATTTCTGGGACATTGAGATCCTGAATGAATCACCATTCATATTTGTTAAGTAAAAATTATGCAAAAAAGAGTCAATGTAGTCCATGATGAATGTAAACTGTAAGTGGGAAATAAGATGATTTTATTTAATTTATTACATTTAAATATTTGTGTGTATGTGTGTATTCCATATGTGCCAGTACTCTTGGTTTCTAAAAGAGATTATTTATCCCTGGAAGATGGAATATAGATTATCATGAGCTGTCCATCATTGTTAATAGGATTTGAACTCATATTCTCTAAAAGAACAGCAAGTCATCTCTTTAGAACAAATAAAACTGCCTTTAAAACTCAAAAAAAAAATAATTCCATAACTTAAAAAGTCATTCATATTAAAATAGATTGGGAAGATAAAGTGGGATTTTGTAAATTATAAAAAAGTTTTCTAGATAGTACTGGAAAGATGGCTTAGGGGGTAAAATATTTGTCCTGAAGTTGTAAAGGGCCTGATTCAAAATCCCTATTATCGACATTGTGCTGTTTTGTGGTCTGCCTGCAATTTCAGCACATGAGAACACCTAGAATAGATAAAATAGTAGAAATGGTAGGTCTTGTTTCAACTGAAACTAACAGGGTGGGGAAATCTAAGAATAGGCATGACCAGAGGATTAGAGATAGGATCCAGGTCAACTATCAAGAACAGTCTCGTGAAGAGCATGACTCTCAGGGGTTATGCTCACGTGACACTTCAGATGCAAGATCCAAGTTCAGGAAACCACAGTTCTCTCTGCTCTATTTATCAGCCTTCCTCAAGCACCAACATCATTGCGTTCTCTAGGCTACAGAAGTCTTTCATAGAGATGGCTGACTAAGTGGACAATTCACTTCACCACAGACCAGCTTGCCACCTCCTATATGAAAAATGGAAAATAGGTAAGAGGTTTTTTGAAACCTTTCTCCCAAAGATTTTATCTCTTTTTCTTAGTCTGTGACCATAGAACTACACCTTAAGGTGGAGAATCCAAAAAGCCTAGGTATTACTTAAGAATCAGTTACAAATGCTACTCTTTGTGGGTTAGCAGACATGACTTCAGGAGATTGGACTCCTATGAGTTAAGGCAGTGCCCACTTCTTTAATTTCTCCTCATCTCAAATATATAAACATTCTGTTATTGTGAGAATTATGCCACATTCCTCTACTTGGCAAGTCATATACTTACAGGCACCCTCTATATAAGCCAAGTTCTCTCAGTAACTCAGCCACCTGTGTTTCTGGAAATGGGAAATTTCAATTTTTTGTGTAGAAATCCAGCTCTGAAGAAAACAGATGGTCTAAAACTGAGTTACTTAAAAGAACATAATTAAGTATAGTTTATCTATAATTTACACATTTATGGAAAATTAAACATGATGTTAAACCCAACTTTAACCCAGGAACACATGGAGTATGTAGATGTACCAACAGTAATAATCATCTGAACCAATGTTGGGTTCTACAGTGGATGCAGGTGTAGTTGTGCTAATTCAGATATTTAACTAATTTTCTAATGCTTTATATGATAATTTGATTTCTGTGTACAATGTACTCTTACTACCCTCCCCTCCCCTCTCTTACCTCCATCTCATCCATTTTAACTTCCTTCTATATCCCTAGACCCTTTCCCATATTGATCACTTTTGGTCATGTCTATAATACAGCAAAAGACAAAAGATATGTACTTAATGTTTCATCTGGAAGGGTGAGCAGTTTGATTGGAAACTGATTGCTCTCAGGACATTAAATACAATGTTCCATGGTCTCCTAGTTTTAGATATTTTCATATAAGTGTGCCATTTCTATGACAGATTTAGTTTTTCAAGTAAAATAGCACATGCCCATTCAGCTCTGACTATCAGCATTCTTCATGTGCCATCTGCCCTTGACACTTGTCACTATAGTTTGTTGAGTATGGATTCACTTCTTGTCCTGTTCATTTGGATCTCTTCCTCTGTTTGAATGTCTGTAACCTTCCAGAGGTCAAGTGAAACCATCATTCTAGTTCACAGAATTAGTTTTCTGTTCTTTAGTCTGTTTCTCAGACCTATGCTTTGCATGAAGAATTCATATGTTTGCTCTATAAAGTGAGTCTCTCATTCCTTATAGTTTTCTTTTTTGTGGTTGATTGCCCTTTCCCACATTCTGGGCATTTCTGGATTCACTATGTATCTCAGACTGTCCTAAAAGTCATGGAATTCTTTTCTTTTGTTCCTAGAATACTGGTATTCCATAAATAAGGTAGCATGGTTGGTAGAAAAGTTTCTATTACCCTCCACGTAAAGACCATCTTTGGTCCCAAGCCCTGTAGAAGAACCTATGTGTCACAATGCCCTCTACTTAGCAGTTTCCACTTCTTTCTTTCTCTCCCTTTCCCAAGTATTAAAATTTTAACTCATGAAGAATGGTAGAAATTCAGTTCAATTCATAATTCTTTGCCTAATTCTTCAAGGCCAGAAGTTCTCAGCCTTCCTAAAGATGCTACACTTTAATACAGCTCCTCATGTTGGAGTGACCCTCCAAACATGACATTTTTGGGGTTCCGACTTTATAGCTGTAAGTTTTCTACTATTATTAACTGTAATGTAAACATATGATTTGGAGAATCTATTTTCCAATTTGTTTTTGAAAAGCTATCTTTTCTCATTTTACATGCCAAACCCATTTCCCACTTCCACTCCTCCTCCTGCCGTCTCCACCTTCTCCCATCCCCATTCACTATTAGAGAGGAAGGCTTAACATTGGGGAGTAAACAATAGCTAGACATTTTTTGAGGCAGGAACAAAGCCTTCCCCATTATATCTAGGCTGAGCAAGGTATCCTCTAAAGAGAATCAGTTACAAAAAGTCAGAACAAGAATCAGGAATAAATCCTTGTCCCACTTACAGTGGTCCAACAGTGGGCCACATCCACACCAGTGTCACACACATTCAGGTCTAGTTTGGTCCTATGCTGTTTCACTTATTGTGAGGCCAGAGCTGGAATGCTTCCATTAGCTCAGGTGAGCTGTTTCAGTGGGTATTCCTGTCAGGATTTTGACATCTTTGCTCATATTCTCACTTGAACATTTTTTTTGACTGGACTTTGAGAGCTCAGCCCAATGATCCACTGTGGTTCTCTGCATCTGCTTCCATCACTTGCTAGATGTAGGTTCTATGATGACATTAAGATAGTCATCAATCTGACTACAGGGTACAGGTAGTTCAGGCACCCTCTCTACTATCATTTAATATCTTAGCTAGGGTCATCTTTGTGGATTTCTGGGAATTTCTCTAGTGCTAGGTTTTTTCCTAGCCTCATAATGGTTCCCTCAATTAAGATGTCTCTTTTCCTGTTACCATCACTTTTCCTTTTTCCATCTTGACAATCCTCTTTCCTCTAGTTCTCTATTTCTCCTCTGTTCTTTTACTTCTATCTTCCTTTCTTTCCTACCCCCACACTCTCATTTTCTCAACAGATATTATTTATTTCCCCTTCCAAGGGCAGATCTATGTATGTTTCTCTTAGGGTTATCCTTGCTTCTTAGGTTTCTGGGCTGGTGGCCTGCAGGCTACTTCTCCTTTGCTTTACAGACCATATTTTCCTGAGTGTGGGTACATACCATACTCATCTCTCTGGCTCTGGCTTACCTCACTCAGGATACTTTCTTCTAGTTCCATTCATTTGAAATGCAAATTTCAAGATGCCACTGTTTTTTATAACTGAGTAGTACTCCATCATGTAAATGTACTATATTTTCTTTATTCATTCTTTGGTTGACGGACACCTAGGTTGTTTCCAGGTCTAGCTATTACAAATAATGCTACTATAAACATGGTTGAACAAATGTGTTTGTAATATTATTGATCATCCTTTGGTATGTGGCCAAGAGTAGTATTTCTCAGTCTTGTAGTATGTTGATTTACAATTTTTTAAGAAAACTCTATATTGATTTTCAAAGTGGTTGTACGAGTTTGTATTCTTACCAGCAATGGAGAAGAGTTCCACTTACTCCACATTCCTTCCAGCATAAGAAATTATTTATGCTTTTGATCTTAGCCATACTGACAGGGGCAAGATGGTATCTCAGAGTTGTTTTGTTTTGCATTTCCCTGATGGCTAAGATGTTGAACATATTCTTAAGGGTCTTTCAGCCATTTTCTGTGCTTCTGTTGAACAGAACTGTTCTCAGCGCCAGTTGAAGACAGCCACAGTTGGGCATTTGTCAGAGCGTGTCTTGCCCTTAATAAGGCATAGATTATGCCATTCTATAATGGCCCTCAGTGCCTTCTACCATTGACCACACACACACCCATAGATCAATCATTGTTCCAGGGCTCCCCATTGGGATGACAAGATTTCTCAGTCCATGCTTCCTCCTCCTTCTTTGACAGGCATTTTGTTCATTAAATCTTTTGTTCCCTGGAAAAAAAGAAAAAAGAAAAGAACTGTTCTCCGTGGCCCAGATGGGCTGTTGACTGCTATTGATAAATCCCTTCATCAGCAGATGGGTCAAAGAAATGTAGTTACAATCTGCATTTTATTGGTCACTGAACATGAAAGTGACCATATGAAGTCCATTTATATTTTACAAAATTTCATTTTTTAAAAAATTTTCTCTCAGTGTTTGAAGGGTTAAATAGATACATTTTAATCCATGTTCTTCTTAATTTCAGTTTTAGATAATTTATGGAGCAGTAGTCTTTCTTAGAAGAATTGCTTAATAAACAATTATACCTTTCCAAGATAAGAATTTTTGCATCTCTCTTCAACCAATGGAGTCTTAGTTCACTGGGTCTTTTTCCACAATCACTGTTGGAAGATTGTTGTCAGGTTTTATAATGAGACCCATTAACATCTATGCACATCTGAAAGTGGATGAAGATTGGCCTCCAGTGGTTCTTTCAACAATTCTTGCTTACCATTCCATAGTCAAGTCTCTGTCTCTTTCCTCTTTTCTCTTCACAATAATTCCCCTCCTTCAACTTCTTAATCCCACATGACAAATTTCCAATGCAGTACTCTGGACTAAACTCCCTTGACATCAAACTTGCCTCAATTTATGCCATTTCCAGGCACCTGCAGCATTTATTATTTTAATTACATTTATTATGGTCCAATTTTTATAAAATATTATTTCAATTCTAAAGTTGGAGGATGTAATAATTTCTATCAAAGTAAAATTAAGAGAGCACAAAATGAACAGATCAAAGGAAACAGATCTACAGATTTTCTTACATTTGTCTGGCTACTTGATTCAGAATCCAGTCAAGATAGGAAACACTCTCTTACCACTCCTAATGTGCATATCCCCTACAGTCAAAGCTCTTTGCTCCACAGGTCAGTTTGTTAATATATATGCACCAAACTAAAAAAAATTAAAATGCAGGTTGAAATTGTGTAATATAATGATAGATATGTGTGTTCTTAAATAGTTCTTATAGTTGAACCAACTAACCTATACATTGTCTCATGTCAGTTTTCAATTTTTTTTCTTGTGGCAAAAACTTCAACTTAGAAAAACTCTTGCTTTCAATGTAGCCAAATAATGTTATCATAATAATAATAAATGTGACTTTTGAGCATTTTGTTGAATATTATTGCATCTTTGTTCACAAATGAAATTGGTCTGTTATTCATTCCCTTTCTTTTGGGGTCTTTCTGTGCTTTGGATATCATGGTTACTGTGTCCTCATACAAAGAATTAGATAATGTTCATTCTGTTTCTGCTGAAGAATAGTGGCATTATTTCTTAAAAATCTCAAAGAATTCTTTGTTGCGTCTATTGTGCCCTTGGCTTTCTTTTAGTTTGAAAACAATTATTCACTTCTTCTATTGTAGAAGTTATAGGACTCTTTAAGTATATTCATAGATCATAATTTACTTATGGTAGGGGTATATTTTTCTATTTCTTTTAGTTTTCCAATTTGGTGGAGAATACGTTTTTTAAAGTATGTCCTTATGATCATCTGGATTTCCTGATGTCTGTAGTGATGCTCCCATTTTGTCCCTAATTTTTTGGATAGTCTCTCTTTGCTGTTTAGTTAATTTAGATAATGTTTTATCAATTTCATTGACATTTCTCCAAGAAGCAGGATATTACTTCATTGGTTCTTCTATTGTTCCATATTTTATATTTCAGCTGAAGGCTTGATTATTTCTTGCCATCCATTTGTTACCTGCATTATTTTTCCCTTTTATTTATAACTTTCACTTAAGTTTCTAACATGGGATCCCTCTAATTTTGATGTGGGTATTTAGTTCAATGAAGTTGACCCTTAGGAGAGCCTCCATCATTCCTCTTAATTGTGTCTTCAGTTTTATTCAGTTCTATAAAGTTTTTACTTCTTAATTTCTCTCTTGAATCACTTCTCATTCAATAGTGCATTATTCAGTTCCCACGAGTTTGTAAACTTTCTGTTCTTCATATTCAGCTTTAATCCATAGTTGTCAGAGAGAGTGCATGGCAATATTTCAATTCTCTTGCATCTGTTGAGGTTTGTTTTGTGTCCATGTATGTAGCCAATTTTGTTTCCTTTATGTACTGGCATATTCTTGTGCTTGATGGATAAATGTATAGAATTGCATTAACCTCCTGGTGGCTTTATACTTTGACAAGTAGGTAGCATCCTTTTTTATAGCTTCTGTTTAGTTTTGGTTTCAAGACTCTTTTGCCAGATATTAAAGTATCTTCACCTGCTTGCTTCTTGGGTCCATTGGATTAGAATATCTTCTTCCAGTTTTTACCCTAAACTGATATCTATCTTTGATAATATTGTGGGTTTCTTGGATGCAGTAGCAGGACTATTTCTGTTTTTGAATCCAATCTGTTAGTCTGTTTTTTGAAGATTAAGAAAATTGATATTGAGAGCTATTAATGAGCAATGTTTATTGATTCTTATTATTTGATTCTTTGGTGTGTGTCCTCCTCAATTCATATTTGATTATCTGGTCTTTTTGTTTGCCTTATTGTGGTTAATGTCTTCAGAATGAAGTTTTCCTTCTACCATCTTCTGTAGAACTGGATCTTTAGGTAGATACTGATGAAGTTTGGTTTAATCACGGCATTCTTTTTCTCCATCTATTATGGTTGCAATTTTTCTCAGTATAGTAGTCTTTATTGACATCTGTGGTCTCTTAAGAGTTTGCAGAATATTCATCCAGGTCTTTCTGGCGTTTAGTATCTCCTTTGAAAAGTCAGGTGTTTTTCTAATGTTTCTGCTCTTAAACAATGTTTGCTTGTTTTGTTGTTGTTGTTCCCTAGTAAATTTTTAATATCCTCTCTTTGTTCTGTTAACTTAGTGTTGTGATTATTATGTGTTGTGGGTTATTTCTTTTCTGGTCCCACTATATTTGTTGCTTTTTATACTGACAGACCCTTCCCATTTTAGGTTATGAAAATATTCTCCTAGGATTTTGTAGGAGATATTTAATGTTCCATTGACCTGAATTTTTTCATTCCTAATTCCTATACCTCTTAGATTTGGTGGTCTGTGTTTCCTGGAGTTTTTCTGCTTGGATTTTTTTTTTAGACTTAAATTTTTCTTTGATTTTTTGTCTCCATGTGTTCTGTTGTATCTTTGATGCCTGGGATTCTCTCTTCCTTGTCTTATAATCAGTTAGTGAGGCTTAACTCAGAGGGTTTTTTTTTTGATTCTCTAAATTTTTCATTTCTAGTTTTGCTTAAGTTTGGGTTGTCTTTAGTGATTCTATTTCTGCTTCAATAATTTTTATTATGACATTATGTTTGTAGTTTCAGACTTCATTATGGTATTTATTCTTATCTCCTTTCATGTCCTTGAATATATTCACGATGGCTATTTTGAAGCCATGGTTTTTTTTTAATACTTATACTATATTGAATTTCTTAAACCAACTGTTATAGGATTTCAAGGTTTGGGTAAAGACATATTATCTTGGCTGTTAATATTTGTGTACTTGTGCTAGCAACTTGGCTTCTATGTTTGGGATGGGAGTAAGTCAACGTGTGGATACACCATTTTGTCTTTGTTGAATGAGTATTCCATTCTTTAATTTCTTTTGCACTCTATGAATCTTAATAATGTGGTGACTCTGAGTTCCTGAAAGGTATGGTAATTGGTGTCCTGGTTAAAATTTATGTCTAGGAATTGGGGACTGACATTGATGAATGAATATGACACATATGGGGCATGAGACGGTCCTAGAAAAGGGGAAAACTGGGTATGTTCAGAGGTTTATCAAAGTCACTAGAAAGTATTCTTTCCGAATTAAAATGAATTCATAGTTCTTTTCTTTTTTTTTAAAGATTTTTTTTTATTGAGAAAAAAAAATTCTGCCTCCTCCCAGCCTCCCACTCCTCCCACCCTTCCCCCACTCCTCTCTCCCTCCCTCTCGAGTCTGAAGAGCAGTCAGGGTTCCCTGCCCTGTGG
>NC_022023.1:32693800-32709626 GCF_000317375.1 Microtus ochrogaster | reverse complement strand
CTTGATGGGGATTGCATTGAATCTATAAATTGCCTTTGGTAGAATTGCCATTTTTACTATGTTGATCCTCCCAATCCAAGAGCAAGGGAGATCTTTCTACATTCTGGTATCCATTGACTGGATGAAGAGAAGTTAAAAAATTTCAAAATTGGCTCTAGTAACCATGTTTGTGGATACAGGCCACAGGAAAGGTAGTGTTCCACTCTTAGGCACTACTCTAGGAATTTATCTCAGTGTGATGAGTTGGCTTCTATGAACTTCTAACAGGTATTTAACTCTCCTTATGTGGTGTCACTTCTGAGGAATGATTTTACTGCCTTGAACATTTATAAAGCCTAGAGAATGAATTGAAGTAAAGAAAATGGGAGTTTGTAGAGATTTTGTTTTAAAAGTTTATGGGGTGTGTTCTATACATAGAAATAGAGACTTAAACAGAAGGAAAGATTGTTAGTACTTAACACATGTAGGGAGATGTTTACATTGAGTCAGGAATGCATCAACTTTCTTGTTTGAGGGGAAGAGAATCTGTGTTCCAGGTACTAACAACAGGATCCAGTGGATAATTGCAACAACCCTTATCTACCTGCTGCAAATATTGTACTGCCATCTAGTATCAAGAGAAGCTGAGTGAAGCACAATTAATAAAAGCTCAGGGTCAGAAACTGGGATTAAACCTGAAGATTTAAGAACAAAACAGCCAGTCCCTGGCTCTAACCTCAACCTCAATCTGAAAATGGGTATTCTGCCTTTATGAATCTCAGAATGATACTGTGTATTGAGAGCTGTTTCCTCCCATTTTATAGTCCTCTCTGGGGCTTGGATTAAAAACGTGCACAACCATTATTAAAGGCATGCACCACCCGCTTTCGATGGCAACTAGTGTGCCTATTTTGATCAAAGGTGTGTGTCGTATGGCTACTGAGATTAAAGGTATATGTTACCATAATTTGATCTGTAAGGCTGACCAGTGGGACTGATTTACTCTCAGATCTTCAGGCAGACTTTATTTATTAAAATAAAATTGAAATTCCAATACAGGTGAACATTGAGATTATTTTACTGACATTAAATTCTAAAAATTATGATGTTGCAGAAGTCACATATTGATGGTGAATTGCAAGTATCTACAAGCCTCTTGTTGACAGTCACAGTCTATATGCAAGTCAAGAATTTCCTAGAAACAACACACAGGTCACATTTTTCATAGCTTTGTAATAAGTAAATTTAGAGGAAGGATGCAGGGGACTCAAGCTGTGATTGAGCTGATGTTGTGTAGTATGGGGCTGCGGGGCTGCGTCCCGCCATCCAGCTCCCAGCCGCCTGACTTGCTTATGCCGTGAAATAATTACACAGAAACTGTATTCTTTTAAACACTGCCTGGCCCATTTGTCCTAGCCTCTTATTGGCTAGCTCTTACATATTGATCTAACCCATTTTTAATATTCTGTGTAGCACCACGAACTGGCTTACCAGGAAAGATCTTAACCTGGGTCTGTCTGGAGTGGGAGAATCATGGCGACTGCCTGACTCAGCTTCTTTCTCCCAGCTTCTGTTCTGTCTACTACACCTACCTAATTTTCTGTCCTATTAAAGGGCCAAAGCAGTTTCTTTATTTAACCAATGAAATCAACACAAAACAGAAGACTCTCCCATATCATTTCCCCTTTTTCTGTTTAAACAAAAAAGAAAGGCTTTCATTTTAACAAAGTAAGATTACATATAATAAAACAGTTATCAAGCAAGAATTACAGTTATAATATTTATATCTACTTTATCTTTTATCATAACTAAGGGAAGCTATAACTATAACTAACTATTCTTCAACTCCATCAAAGACTCCAGAAGGATATAATATTACCTAAGTAAACAAGAACTAAGAGTTCAAACTCTAGAAATGACAGAGACATCTTGTTGCCTGGACAGTCACCCAAAGTTCCTCTGTACTGTTGGGGCATCCATCTTCAGCCTACAGGCCATGGTATCCAACAGACTCTTCCATGAAGCAGGAAATTTTAAAGACAGTTTAGTCACTTTCTGCTGTGTCCTGCAGAATGTCTCACAGACTCTTTCATGAAACAGGAACCCTGAAAGACCATCTCACCTTTAGGCAAGTTCAGTAGTCCTCTCTCTGCAGGTTCTCTGTGTCCAGTTTATGCAACAGTCCAGGCAAGAGCAGTTTCTTACCCAAATGGCTATCAAACTCCATAAGGAACCTCTTTGATGCCCATCTTCTTCTTGAAGTAGATTGGTACTGTCAGGAGCAGACGTGTCTCATTGTCATGAAAAGTCCTAAATTATTAAAACATTAAATGCCATGTTCAGTAGTCTTTGAAAGATATGAAGAATGTCTATCTAACTGAAATATATCTCCATATATCTAGAAAAATCTAACTAACATGACTACAAATTTGACTATTATAGATGCTTATCCATTAACAACCTACATACATTACATTTTTAAATGAACTATATAATCAAAATACCTGAATCAAGAGCAGAAACACATATACATATAACAAAATTGACCTTAAAATCAATACTAATGCAAATTATTCATATCTATATCACTTCCCCCTTTAAATGTAAAAGAACATTTATAAACAATATTTGGGAACATGGATGCAGTTTTTTTTTCCAAACTGCTTTCTGTTGAATGGGGGCGCTGTTATTTAGGTTTTTTATGGTATAACCTGTGTACCATGGTTATCTCAGTCGGTAGTTGAGTGAAGTAATTTTTTGAAGGTGTTCATAGCAACCTTTTAGGAGGGCATGGTTTATCATACCATATTGGGATAGAAGCAATCCATAGGGTCTCATCCTCTGTGAAAACAAAAGAAGACCCTTTCCAAAGCATCATATCCTTAGACCCAAATTCTGAAATCATGATACCTTTAGAACATACATGTAGTTTGGCAGACCACACAATGAAATGTCTCTATGTATTTAGCTCCTTTACACTCAAAAATTTTAAAGAAAACACAATAATACAAAGAATCCAGACTTTCTGTGAATTTTTTATTTTTATGTGGCTTATTTTTACTCTATCACTTTATTTTATTCCTTCTCTTTAAAGACTTTACCCCCTTTCTTTAAGGGCATTAACTTTATTTTTTTATTTTTTTCTCAAGCCTACATACATTTATCCAACACTGTGATCCATTTAGTGGTCTGAATCTGTCCTATTGTGAATCTGTAATTTTTTACTATCCAGGAGCATTTTTTAAAATGTTGAGCACATCTTAAAAACTTAAGTTGCACCATGTAGGGGTATTTTGGTACCGTCTGTTTACTGAGAGTCTAAACCTTAATTGTGCTGTTATTCTGGTAATTACAATAGTTCCTGTCTAAGGTCAGTACAGTTCAGCAAGGAGCAGCCACTCCTGTCTCAGATCCATTTGGTGTCCCTGAGCTGCGCACAGTTCCAGGCACACAGCAAGTCCACATTGGAGCCACAGTCAGCAGTTTAATTCTGAGACTGAGCGTGCAGCACAGAAACTCTTTTCATTCAAGTTACAGCCAAATCTGACACGCAGAGCACTGCGTAGTCTGAAAACACCTCTCTGTATGGTGGCAGGGATTTGCCATGCTCTTTCGACTGTCTAAGGCTGATTCTGTCTGGCTAACTCAGTCGGTATAGCATGAGACTCTTAATCTCAGGGTCGTGGGTTCGTGCCCCACGTTGGGCACCACTGTAGTATGGAGCTGCAGGGCTGCATCCCGCCACCCGGCTCCCAGCCGACTGGCTAGCTTATGCCCTGAAATAATTACACAGAAACTGTATTCTTTTAAACACTGCCTGGCCATTTAGTTCCAGCCTCTTATTGGCTAGCTCTTACATATTGATCTAACCCATTTTTAATATTCTGTGTAGCACCACGAACTGGCTTACCAGGAAAGATCTTAACCTGGGTCTGTCTGGAGTGGGAGAATCATGGCGACTGCCTGACTCGGCTTCTTTCTCTCAGCATTCTGTTCTGTCTACTCCGCCTACTTAGTTTTCTGTCCTATTAAAGGGCCAAAGCAGTTTCTTTATTTAACCAATGAAATCAACACAAAACAGATGACTCTCCCATATCAATGCTGGACCTTGTGATTTCAGCAACATCTTTGTACACTAAGCCTTAGACTCTCTAATGCACATGTGCACAGGCTGTGGTTACAACCACAAACACCAGATGAGTCTAGACTTTATAAAAAATTGATTTAACTAAAGGGACATGAACAAGTCATGTTCACAAATAGAGATACAGACTTCATTCTTCACAGAAAATAGAAGACAAAGTGACCTGAGAGAGGAAAGGAAAGCTTGTGGTTTTCCTTCCCCTCATTATCCAGCCATGATGAAGGACTGCAGAACATGTGGCTGATGTTTCAGCCTGACTCTAATCTCTGATAGAGAATACAAATTTTTTCCACTCAGATTCTTCCAGTTTAGGGAGTCTTCAGCTGTGTGGATGACTGACAGTTGTCTGTTCTGAATTAAGAAAGATCATACATCTATCTGTCTGTATTACGTGCCCTTAATCATTTTTCCTCTTCTTGATTACTTTCTCCTGCCTGAATTGAGAACTTTGCTGCAACAAACCAATGTTTGTTTTAAGAGTTCATTTTGGATTTGACCTGGTCATTTTTTACTGAGATTGAGACGTCCAGGTTTAGTTGGGCATGGACCATGGAAATTGATGGAGAAGACTATTGTAGGACAAAGACCCTAAGGCAGAGCTATGTAAAAATGTTTGTGTCCTTGGAACACATCTTAAACCCTTCTGTGCTTCCTGATCCTTATTAGAAAAATGAAAATGTTAACAGTAATCATCTTTCTTGGCTATGAAAAGCACTCAGTTAACTTGTATGATATAGTATTAAATGACTCATTCAAGCATTTTACTGTAAATCCAGCCATGAACTTATGACTGAGGAGATATTAAATCCTTAGTGTGAAACTACTATTGTTTATTAGTTAATTTGACTTAGCATCAAACAATATTCAAATATTAATATTTAGATACAAAGACAAAGGGTACTCCCAACTTTATTCAGAAAAGTTGTTTGTTTAAGGGAAGGCAGGATAATCAGGACCTATGGTTGTACAAGGTACTAGGAGTAAAGGGTGGTACAAATTTTGGCCCCAAAAGAAGACATTTATACTCTTATCCATAAGGCTCAGAAAATGGTACCCAAGAAGGAACTGAAAAATTATCAAATCTGATGAGAAGGAAAGAGCTGTGATCCATCTTGGAAGCATGACATGGCCATGACAATCATGAACTCACAACTGCTTTGTCTACTGGAACTATGCCTACACTCATTGGGTCCTCGGAGCAGTCAGCTTTAGAGAGAGAAGTGTACCAGAGGTGCTGAAACTGCTGCTGAAAAGTTGAAAGATGGCAGATTCTTGGCATAGAGAAAACATTGTTCCAAGTTTTGTACCTTGTTTGAGCCACCAGGATGTGATGACTATTTACAAACTCGTGGCTACAGATTAATGCTAATTTACTTCTGGAATACAAAACAAAAGAAAAAGTCATGTATATGGAAATTATATTTGTAAGGAATAAGTGGTTCTGGCAAGCATAGGAGAGAAATAAGAGAGAAAGAATAATCAGAATGTAGTGTAAATATATGAAATTTTAAAAGAACTAAATTTATTAACAAAATATCTGTGTAACATTGACTCAAAATTTAAGCAACAATAAGGCTTATCTTGCTTCATCCTCCCTTTCCTCCTTTCTCTGACCTTGTTTCTGGCTTTCCTCACCTTCCTTCCATTATTCATATGTTGACCCTATATTCTATGAACACTTACTATAACTCTCACATGGAAATAGGGTCTCAGAATGCATAATATATATAAGGCCTTCATTTACTCACAATGCAACCCCATTAGAAATCCATACTCAAGAAGTACAGCATCCTCACATAGTCATAGCAAGCGGGGACATCACCTTCAAGTCTCCATCAGGATTTCCTTTCTACCTCTAGGAAGGAAATTCCCAGTCACTGAGAGTGTCCATGCTTCATGAATAAGGGCTCCAGTTTCCTCTGATGTTCTTGAATAGAAGCCATGAATAGCTCAGTGTCTGTATCACTGCCCCACATGGCTTGCTCAGACCTTTCTTCTCCTTTTAGGACATAGTAAGACACAGGATACTGGGTTACAATATTGAGACTACTGAATATTCCAATGTCATTAGAAAGCTTTTGTCAAAATATAGAGGACCCAGGATGAGGACATTTGGTTGTGAGCTTTCTTGCTTTGGTGGGCCTGACAGGAAACAAACTGTGCTCTGCCACTAGTTTGCTGAGGATGCACGATTGTCTTCACTATCTAATCCATATCATATTATTTCCTGGTTATCAAGAAGCAAACCAGTCAACCAACCAACCAACAAAAGGAATTAGCAAACAAATAAAAACCAGACAAATGAATCAAGTGAATAATTCTGTCTCTTATAAATAATATTTAAAAGCTAGCAAAGGTGAGGTTGGATGTCCTACATCATTAAATATTCTCAGACAGTCCTGAAAGGAGGTTCTGTGGATAAAGCATTTGCCCTGCAACTATGTGGACCTGAGTTCAAATGCCCATCACCCACATTATGCTGGCTTACTCCCTGCTTATAATTACAGCTCTTGAGTGACCCAGGGAAATGCTAACTACATTAGCTGAGTAGGTAGTTTCAAGTGGAAGATTCTGCCTCGAGATATAATGTAGAGGGTGATAAAAGGCCCAAGACACTGTGCTCTGTGCTCCAAAAGCAGAGTGGAGATGTCTGTACATACTTATTCAGACAATCACATAATAACAACTGTGTCAACACAATAAAAAAAGAAAGATGTTCTAGTGCTACTGACAAAAAAATGCCTTTGCAAAATAGTTAATGTATTAATCATGGTCAAGTGGGAGAAGGAAATTATGAGATATGTCTCTTAAACTGCACAAACCTGTCTTTCTCTCCTGCTTTCTTAGATTTTGGGCCCTCACCATTACTGGTCTTCATTTACTGCAATCAAATTACCAGTTTCTTAATTTTTAGTCTAGTTAAACCATATTACTGGAAGGCTTATCATTTTATGCTTTTTTTGTTTTCTTCATTTCCACCTTTGCAGACACATGTTTATTCAGCATTATTGCAGACAACATATTGACTCTCTTATGACCTTGGTCCTGAGTCCTTAGCTGACCTCCTTCTTTGCTGTTTTCTGCCCTTTACATTAGGGAGAATGTCTCAGGAGGCTGCAGGCCATACATGCCTTATATCTGTTCCTAGCTGGGCATCTGATGGGAACAAAACTTGTTGTTTCAAATCAAACTACCTACCTGATGTAATCCAAGTCACTATTCTACAAATCCATTAGATATTACCATTATCTTTATGTTGCTGCTTCATTGTATTCTAGTTTTGCGAACATAAAGTTAGGATGGATACTCAGACACTGCACTAGTTCACATTGCTTAGCATTGCTGGCCTTCTGGCTTCAAGAAGCACTAACAAGAAAGAGGAGCCATGGGATTTCATGTGGCTAGTGGATGAGAGATAGGGACTAAGCCAAATATTGAGAACAGTCTTGTGAAGAGCATGGTTCAAAGAACAGACACCCATAAAACCAGATACAAGTGCAAGAAACCAAAGATCATTTCCCCCTCTTCATTATCCTTCCTTCACACCATTCTATCTACAGTTGCTGCAATACAGGTGTGTTTCAGACTCACAGGATAGTTCCTTTTGCCATAGACCAGTTTATGACGTTTTGTAGGAGGAAAGGTAGGATGCTTTTTGAGACCTTTTCCCTAAAGATATTAATTATTTTTCTTAATCTCTGACCACATAACAATATGTGTTATAGAATCCAGAACTATCATCTCAGAGTTGGCACCACTCATAATGGGCTGGACCCTTCCCCTCAATCATTGAATAATAAAATGGACTACAGGCTTGAATATAGCCTATCTTATACAGGCATTTACTCAGTAGAACCTCCCTAGTTTCAGATGGTGCTAGTTTCTGTCAAGTTGGCATAAGACTAACTAGTACACTCAATATAACAGTTCTATTTTATTTTCTGAGAAATCACCACACTGACTTCTACAATGGTAGGTTCAGTTTTTATTCTCGCCAACAACAGCAAATGAGTATTCTTTCCCTTTCTACATCGGCATTTCTTGTTCTTAGTAGGGATAAATCATGGTGCCACTGTTAATGGTCCCTCAGTGTGCCCCAGCCATGCAACTGTCAAACCCATTCAGAGGGACTAGTTTGGTCCTATGATTGTTCCTTCCCAGTCCGGCTGGAGTTGGTGAGCTCCTATTAGCTCAGGTAAACTGTTTCAGTGGGTAAACCCATCATGATCTTGACCTCTTTGCTCATATTCTCATTTCTACCACTCTTCGCTGGACTTGGGAGCTCAGTCCAGTGCTAAGATGTTGGTCTCAGATTATGTTTCCATCAGTTGCTGTGTTAAGATTCTGTGGTGATATTTAAGATAATCATCACTCTGATTACAGGTCAAGTCAAGATCAGACCCCCTATCCTCTATTACTTAGGGTCTTAGGCAGGGGTCATCCTTGTGGATTTCTGGGAAATTCTCTAGAGCCAGGTTTCTGCTAACCCTATAATTGTTCCCTCAATCAAGATCTCTCTCTCCTTGTCCTCATCTCTATTTTTCCTCTATCTCAACTATCCCATTCCCTTAAGTTCTCCTCAACCCTCCACTCTTTTCTCCTCTTTCCCTCCTACCTTCACTTCTTCCCCCCATCCACCTACATGCTCCCAATTTTTTCAGGTGATCTTGTCTGTTTCCAATTTCCAGATGGGCTTATATATGTTTTTCTTTGGGTTCACCCTATTAGCTTCTCTAGGATCATGAACTATAGGTTCAATGTCATTTGTTTATACCTAGTATCCATTTATGAGTGAATATATACAATATTCATTTTTTGAGGTCTAAGTTACCTGACTCAGGATAGTTGATGAAGGTGTAAATCACAAACAATCCCACACCAGTTTGGAATTATGGTTAATAGGGTGGTATTTATTTAAAGGGGAAAAAACTTACAGATCACTGTCCCAGACAACAACCCAATCAGAAAGGAGTCTAGTGGCCGGAAGCAGAGCAGGAAGCAAAGAGAGAGCAAGGAGGGAAGTGGCAGCTTTTTCAAACAGAGAGACCACGCCACAATGGGCTGGCATCTCAGCGGCTATTGGCTGGAGGAGCGGAAGGCTCTCCCACAACAGATAGTGTTTTCTAATTCCATCCATTTGCATGCAAAATTCAAGATGCCATTGTTTTTTACTGCTGAGTACTATTCTAATGTGTAAATTTACAACATTTTCTTTATCCATTCTTCCGTTGAAAGGCATCTAGGATGCTTCCATGTTCTGGCTATTACAAATAATGCTAGTAACATAGTTGAACAAGTGCTTTTGTAGTATGTTTGAGCATCTTTTGGGTATATGCCCAAGACTTGCATTACTGGATCCTGAGGTAACTTAGATTGTGCTTGAACTCACAGAACTCTCCATAGCCCATCCTCTATTGTCCGATATTTCTTGTTTTCCTCTTTCTACAAATTTCTTTTTTTTCATTAAGAGGGTGGGAAGTTCAGTTAACCTCAAATAAATGCCTAAATTTGGTCTAAAACTCCTTAAGGCCCTGAATATCATCAATTTTTGTACATTTCTGGATTTGAGATCACAAATCCCATCATTTGTCATCTTGCAGCGTAAGTCATTATTTCAAATACAATAGAATTTTCCAGTGACAGAAAGCTCAGCCATAAACTATTCTTTCTTTTCTTTATGTTTTTTAGTATTAACTTGCTCTAAAATTTATGCAAAACATTTACTCTCAACCTGAATCTACTCTTGGGTCTATGATTAATTTATTCATTTGTTCAGTGTAAAGTCTCAATTTCCCACTGGGTCTCAATAGAGAGATGTATAATTGTGACATTGCAACCAACAACAGAAATATGCTTAATATCTTCAAGGACTTCCATGATTTCTAGTTTAAAATCTGAAATGTAGACTTATTCGCCTTTGTCTGTAGGTTTGCTTCTTTTCATACTGGTCTTAGCAAGATTTGTCATTTCCTTCATGACTCTCTTTCATGATTTCCATATTTTCTCATTTGACAGCCTTCCCTGCCAGGAATGAGATTATCTGATGGTCATGCTTCTGGCTTCCAAGTTCCTGTACTAGAGAATGACCAGTTTTAGGACAGAAAGAATTTTGGCTTCATGGTTCTGTTTCTCACATCTCTACTGGACTGCCGTCTACTCTTATATGAATATAGGGTATGGGTTGTAGATAGCTCCAAAATACAAATTGGATTCAAATTAAGGCTTCATAAGCATTTAATTTGATAAATTACTTAATCTACCCAATCCTGTTTCTTGTCCTCATGAACCATCTAAGTCATTACCACAGAGCAGGGTAGTTCTGGGAATAAGAGAGTATACAGCATGTGTTCATGTCCTTTTATTCTTTGTTCCAGGAGCATTAGCGGAGATTTCATAATCAAGGATTCCAACATCTCAACCTGGGAGACTACCATCACAGCACAAAATGGAAGCATCTACACTGATTCTTCACAATGTGAAATCTTGTCGCAAGCCATGATTTACCTTTCCCTCGTCTTTACCCTAGTTGGGATGCCAGGAAATGCCATTGTGTTGTGGATTCTGGGCTTCAACATGCGCAGAAATGCCTTCTCTGTGTACATCCTCAACCTGGCTATGGCTGACTTTCTCTTCCTGAGTTTTAAATTTGTACATTACCTTTTATATATCATTAACATCTCCTCCATTTTTATCAAGATCCCTATATTTCTTTTTGTTGTGCAAACACTTTCCTATATTTCTGGTCTGAGTTTCCTCAGTGCCATTAGTGTTGAGCGCTGCCTGTCTGTTTTGTGGCCCATCTGGTATCGCTGCCGACGCCCAAGGCACACATCAGCTGTCACATGTGCCTTGCTTTGGGCTATATCCCTGCTCTTGAGTCTCCTGCATGGAGAGGCATGTTTCTTACTTTTTAATAACAATCTATTTTTGTCATGTGAGACATTAAATTATATCTCAGATTATTGGTCAATTGTTTTATTTGTGGTTCTCTGTGGGTCCAGCCTCATCCTGCTGGTGAGGATCGTCTGTGGCACACAGAGGATCCCTGTTACCAGGCTGTTTATGATCATTATGCTCACAGTGCTGTTCTTCCTGATCTTTGGTCTCCCCTTCGGGATCTACTTTCTCCTCCAAAAATGGTTTGGAAATCTGAATGATGGTAATATGTGTCATCTTTTTGTGACAGTATTTCTATACTGTGTTAACAGCTCTGCCAACCCCATCATTTACTTCTTCATTGGCTCCATCAGGCACCAAACGTTCCAGCGGAAGTCTCTGAAGCTGTTTCTTCAGAGAGCCATGCAGGACACTCCTGAAGAGGAAGGTGGAGAGAGGGCCTGTTCAAGAAAGGCTGAAGAACTTGAAACACTGTAGTGTAACAGCTGAGAGATGCTCTCATGAGACAGAAGCAGTTTTCAGAGAGAAATTTTTTCCCATATGTGTGGGTTATTTTCACATCCTTGCTCAGTTTGTCACCTGACTTCAACCAGTTTTTAAAAAGAACAACCTTTTCTGTGGATGTGCAGTGACCCAAAACTTTTTATGCAAGCACTGACTGCAGCATTTCTGGAGCTGTCTTACATGGAGCTTCATCAAGTCCATTTAAAGGGACTCCCTATAAGTACTCTGGTTGTATGAATTGCTCCCGCTAATGAGAAATCCCTCCTTCATCATAAGACATAAAAAGTACAGAAATGGATTATATTTCTTATGCACTGAAATTTATAGAAGTTAAATAATTGTTATAGTTTACTAAAATTTTTCACAGCATTTTTCATTGTTTCAAGAGTTAAACAGATACATCTTACAATGCCAGTTCTTATTAATGTCTATAGGTTTTGAAGAATCTATGTAGCTTATTAGAGTATTACTCAGCAGTAAAAAACAAGGAATTCTTGAAGTTTGCGTACAAATGGATGGAAATAGAAAACACTATCCTGAGTGAGGTAAGCCAGACCCAAAAAGAGGAACATGGGATGTACTCACTCATATTTGGTTTCTAGCCATAAATAAAGGACAGTGAGCTTATAATTCGCGATCCTAGAGAAGCTAATTAGAAGGTGAATCCAAAGACAAACATATAGGCATCCTCCTGAATATTAACCTTCATCAGGCGATGAAAGGAGACAGAGACCCACATTGGAGCACTGGACAGGAATCTCAAGGTCCAAATCAGGAGCAGAAGGAGGGGGAGCATGAGCAAGGAACTCAGGACCGCGAGGGGTACACCCACACACTGAGACAATGGGGATGATCTTTCGGGAATTCACCTGGTCTTGGTCTAGCCTGTGTCTGAAAAAGCATGATAAAACCGGACTTACATAGCGGACAATGAGGACTACTGAGAACTCAAGAACAATGGCAATGGGTTTTTGATCCTACTGCACATACTGGCTTTGGGGGAGCCTAGGCAGTTTGGATGCTCAACTTACTAAACCTGGATGGAGGTGGGCGGTCCTTGGACTTACCACAGGTCAGGGAACTCTGATTGCTCTTCAAGCTGATGAGGGAGAGGGACTTGATCGGGGAAGGGGGAGGGAGATGGGAGGCGGTGGGGCGGGGGAGGCGGAGATCCTTAATTGAATAATAAAATTTAATAAAAAAAATAAAATAAAATAAAATAAATAAAAAAATAAATAAATAAATTAAAAAAAAGAATCTATGTAGCTATAATCTTTCTTACACAAATTGTTTAGTAAACAAATATGCATTTTCAAGAGAAGTCTGTCTTAAATCTCTTCTCACCAAGTGGTTTCCTTGCCTTCAAATTCACTGTATCTGTCTTTTTCCACATTGGAAGAGTCTGGTCAGGAACTGTATTGAGATCTGTCAACATCCATGCACATATGAAGGTAGAGGGAGAATGTTGTCTGAGGTTCCCTTCACAAGGCCTTGCTTAGCATTCCTTGGTCAATTCATTTCTCTTCTCTCTTCCTTGCCATGATCTCCCTCTCCCTGAATGCCTAAGACATTATTTCAAATTTAAGACAAATTTCCAGAGAAGTCCTTTTGGAGAGGCTCCCTTGAAATCAACAATGCTTCAAATTTATGCCAAGAAGCTGTGCGGTGGTGGCGCACGCCTTTAATCCCAGCACTTGGGAGGCAGAGGCAGGCGGATCTCTGTTAGTTCGAGACCAGCCTGGTCTACAAGAGCTAGTTCCAGGACAGGCTGCAAAACCACAGAGAAACCCTGTCTCGAAAAGCCAAAAAAAACAAAAACAAAAAAAAATTTATGCCAAGAGCAGAGCCCACAGCTTTTATTTTGAATTATGCTTATTTTAGTTTCATTTTTCTACAAAATTCTGTTCCAATTTTAAAGCTGAGGTATGTGGCAATTTCAATTGAAGCATAATTAACAGAGCTTAGTATGGACATATAAAAGGGGAAAACCCAACAAATTTCCTCAAGCAATTTTGAGTAGAGGACTGAGAATCAATAAAGGCCCAGATGGTCTCCTACACTCTTTATTCTATTTCCTATTCAGTTATAACTCTTTGGATCAGAGGTCAGCACTATACAAATTTCTATTCTGAACTAAAATTTAGATTGCAAATTGAAGGACTGTAACATGAATATTGGTATGCATGTTGTGGAATGATTGTTACATTTGAACAAACTAATATATACATCATCTCTTGTAAATATTTATTTTTTTCTCCTTGTGAAAAATCTTCATTTTTAGCAAAAGACTTGTGTGTAATGCACTGTTATTTCATAGAGATCTCATGTTGTTTATTACTGTGGTAGTTTGAATGACAATGACCCCTGTAGTGACATGTATTTGAATTCTTGGTCCCCACTTTGTGGAGCTGTTTGAAATGATGAGGTGGGATCTCATTGTTCGAGAAGTGTCACTAGGGGGTGCATTTTAAGGTTTCAGAACCCACTTTATTTCCATTTCCTCTCTTTTTCCAATTTTCTCTATTTTTCTTTTTCTCCCTTTGTCTTAAGCTTGTGGATATACTCAACTATTTCCTCAGTACCATGCCTGCCTACTTGTTTGCCCACTGCCGTGCTTTTATGATACAGCTAAAGCCTATAAATACCAGTGAGTAAATTGTTCTGGTTCGAAGAGAATGAGCCAAATAATCTTTGATTGATTGGTGCAACATTGGTGGGATATTTTGGAAAAGATCATGAAATGAGGACTTCTTGGAGGAGATACGTCACTTGGGGTAGGCTCTGAGGTTTTAAAAACCTGTGCCCTTCCCATTTTTCCTCTCTTCATCTCTACCCCTCAAGCTTGTGGATCAGAAGTAAGTTTAGACGTAGCTTTTACTACAATTCCATGCTTGGCCAAGTGCCTGCTGCTGTGCTCTCTGACATGATGGTCATGGACTGTACTATGAGTCCCCAAATTAAATATGCTCTTTTGAAAGTTGCCTTGTTCATGGTGTCCTACCACAATAGCCAAAAATGAACTAAGACAATGAATTTTGCTTCATTTTACACTTACATTACTCAATATTATTGACCTATGCTTTTCCGTTTCTGTATCTTATTCACCAAAATACTTAACTGTTATCATATTGTCATTCTCTGTATATTGACTCTTTAAAATAAAGTCCACTTCTAAATGAGATTATGTGATATTTTGCTTCACATTTATCCTATACAACATAGGACAATGTACATTAAATCACCCATACTATAGCAAATGTCCAGGACTCCTTGCTCTTAGCAGTTGAGTAATCAGGTTCTGTACATGACTGCTACATTTTCATGATCAATAACCCATTATTCCTTCTTTGGTTTACTGTATTGCCTTAAATATTATAAAAAATTATTAAATAAACATGCAAAATATACATTTGTGTATATGGTATTTATTTGTCCATCACTTAATACTAAGTGATGGCTTTGTTTTCAAATAGGCATCTGGTGACAACATTTTTGTTCTTTATATTCATGTTATATTTTCTTTTATAATTTGATATTATCATAATTTCCCTTCGCTTTTCTTCTTCCAAATCATTTTATCGTCCCTCCTTGCTTTGTGTCACCTTAAGGGACTCTTTTATCAGTAAATGTTTCTATATACATATGTACACTTATATTTTTATAAATAATGAGTGACTTACTTGGTGGCAACATGGACTCTCTATGTGCCTGGAAGTGAGGTGGTGTTTGTGGCTCAGAGGTGCAAGCGGCTCTGCCAAGCTAAACTGGACAGAGCAAGTAGAATGTACCATTATACCCTCGTAATGGCACAGATTAGTTTTATGATGTGGTTAGTATTTTACAAAGTAGTCCTGGACAGTAAAGAATTACAGATATGCAATAAAGAAAAATCCATATAGAAAAGAAATCTAAATGAGTCACAGTGTTGGATAAATGTACGTAGGCTTGGGAGAGAGAAGAAAACAAGTATAAAGAGTGATAAAAGGAAGTTAATGTTTTTTTTTTAACGGTAAAGTCTTTTTTTTTACAGGTTTTTTTATTGAGAAAAGGAAAAAAAAAGTTTCCCCCTCCTCTCAGCCTCCCATTTCCCTCCCCCTCCTCCCACCCTTCTCCCCCTCCCCCCACTACTATCCCCCTCCCTCTCCAGGCAAAAGAGCAGTCAGGGTTCCCTGCCCTGTGGAAAGTCCAAGGTCCTCCCCCCTCCGTCCATGTCTAGGAAGGTGAACATTCAAACTGGCTAGGCTCCCACAAAGCCAGAACATGAAGTAGGATCAAAACCCTGTGCCATTGTCTTTGGCTTCT
>NC_022023.1:32680559-32686330 GCF_000317375.1 Microtus ochrogaster | reverse complement strand
GGTAGGCAGGCACTCACCGCTCTGGGTGGGTCGCCTTAGTGTAGGAGCAGAAAACTGTTCCTGAGCAGAGGACCTAGCAGAAAACGCAGGCTTGTGGGGGGGAGAGGGGGTCTTGTGTAAGAAAGACAGCCCTGCAGAAGGAGCTGGGGGAGGGCGGTTTGTGCTCTCTTCCTGGACAATACGCCCCTGGAAAGCACACACTCACCCAGCCAGATGGAACTCCTCAGTACCTAAACAGCTAAAGGTAAAGTCTTTAAAGAGACAGAATACAGATAGTAATGGATTAAAAGGAGTAAAAAAAAAAGAATACACCACATAAAGATGAAAGATGGAATATACACAGAGAGGCTGTATTATGTGTGCTATTTTATTTGCTTTAAATTTTTTGACTGTGAATGAGCTAAGTACAGAGAGACATTTCATTGTATGGGCTGCTAAATGAAACCAGCATATGTGTTCTAAAGGTATCTGGACATTCAAATTTAGGTCGAAGAATATGTTGCCTTGGAAAAGAGGTTCTTCTTTTATTTCCACAGAGGATGAGAACCTGTGGGTTGCTACCAAACTAATATGGTTTGATGTACCAAAAGCCCCTGAAATGTTGCTGTGAACACCCCAGAAAGAAAATACTTTGCCCAATAAGCAGCAGGAAGCATTTTGGAGAAACTACACCCATATTCTCAAATATTGTTTATAAATGTTTATTTATATTTAAAGGGGGATATGCTATAGATATTTGCATTGGTATAGATCTTGGTTTACTGATACAAATTTAAGGTCAATCTTATTATATGTATATTTCTGCTCTTGATTAAGGTATTGTTATTCTGTAGTTCATTTTAAAAATGTAATGTATAATTAATACATATAAGTTAATAGATAATCATCTATAATAGTCAAGGTTGTAGTCATGTTAGTTAGATTTTTCCAGATGTATAAAGATATTTTCAGGTAGATGGGTATTCTTCTAATCTTTCAGAGACCTTCTGAATATGGCAATTAAAATGTTTAAAAACTTAAGACTTTTCATGACAATAGGACTAGCACCATCAATTACTTTGAAAGGAAGATGGACATCGAAGAGACTCCTCATGGAGTTTGTTAGCCATTTGGGCAAGAAACTGCTCTTGCCTGGATATGCAGGACCCACAGAAAAATGACTACTGAACTTGCTTAAAGGTGAGATGGTCCTTTAGGATACCTTCTTCATGAAAGAGTCTGCTAGACATTCTGTAGGATACTGAAGAAGTTTACTGACATACTGCCAATAGGTGGAATTGTCTTTGAAATTTCCTGCCTCGTGGAAAAGTCTGCTGGATACATACTATGGGCCTGTAGGCTTAAGATGGATGTTCCAATGGTACAGAGAAACTTTTGGTTACTGTCCAGGCAGTGAGATGTCTTTGTCAATTCTAGAGTTTTGGAAGTTGCTTACAATGCACTTCCTGTTTACTTAGGTAATATTATATCCTTCTGGAGTCTTTGATGAAGTTGAAGAATAGATAGAAAGATATAAGTATTGTAACTGTAATTCTTGCTTAATAACTGTTTTGTTATATGCAAGTTTACTATGTTCAGGTAAAATCCCTCCTTTTTGTTTAAACAGAAAAGGGCAAATGGTGTGGGAGGTCTTTCTGTCTATCTGTTGGTTTTTTGGTTAATGAATAAAGAAACTGGCTTGGCATATAGCATGGGTGAAGGAAGGTGGAGTAAAGAGAAGCCATTGAGCTGCCAAAATGGTAGTATTCAGGTTAATAGAAATGGGTTAAATTAATATAAGAGCCTCTAAGAACCTAAAATTAATGTGCCAAGCAGTGATTTAATTAATATAGTTTCTGTGTGATTATTTTAGATCTAAACTAGCCAGGTATCCAGGAAACAACAAGCAGCCCTTCTTCAATATACAAAGGCCACCACAAGATCTGCTTTGTGAATATTTTTGATGGAGCCCATGCTTGGCTACCTCCAAATCTATGTTCACAGTTGAGCCACTTATGTAGCATTAGTAAATAGAAAACATCTTTCTTTAATACCCATTTCCAATGGTATATACCAGACTGAGGGAAGACTAAGACTTTACCTGCTACAGAGAAGGCAAGGAGAATAGTAGAGGGTTTTGTTTACAGCTCTATGCCATGTCTACAGAAAATTATCTAGCGCTAGTAAAAAAATGTTCTTAAAAAGGACCAGGAATAGAGATATAGCTGCATGCAGAAGCATCTACTTGAGACCTACGCACTTATTGGACTACCTTGAACATCTAATCATATCACTACCAATCATATTGACAAAGAATGTGTATATTGTTTTGGTTATGAGTCACAGCTACACATAAGCTTTTCAGCAGTCTTTGTGGCCAAGGGGATATCTCTATCATTTACCCTCCATCTTTGAATAACAAAACTATGACCAAGCTAATGATCATATACAAAACTCTAAAAGTATTTTGGTCCAAGCAGAAAACTCTGCTCCAGTAGTACAGATCAATGTTTTGAAGCACATCATCAATAAGTTTCCTTTATGATGTGGGTTTCCTCTTTGTATGCTATGGATATGTTTTATTAACATTGGTTAATAAAAATGCTACTTGGTGGATATGGCAGTGCAGAATAGAGAAGAGTGGGAATTCCAAGCAGATAGAGTAGAAAAAGAAGTCAGAGTCAGGGAGGCAGCAAGTTGACCCTGATGGAGACAGTTGCCAGACAGAACTTTACCCAGTAAGCCACAACCATGTGATGGTGCACAGAATAATAGAAATGGGTTAATTAATAAAAATTAGTTAATAAGAAGCCTAAGATAGTAGGTCAACCCATGTTTTAATTAATATGGTTTCTGTATGATTATTTGGAGTCTGGGTGGCCTGCTCTCTGTCTACAAAATGGTGTGCCCAAACAGAGTTAAGCATGACTTTTGGTAGCAACATTTTCTCTGGTGGGCTCCATTTGCTAGAATCAAGCAGAAGTGTGAATCTTTCAAGATAAGGCTTCCTGACTCAGCAGTAGCAGCAAAAACTCTATGGCTCCTTTGAGAAGGCTTTCTGGTTCATGCTAGCTGCTATAACAACTCTGGCTCTTTCAGGAGTTCAAGCACTTGAATGGTGTTTGTGGGCAGCATGCTGCAATTTACCTGGTGAAAGCATGGGCCAACTGTTTACCAGGATTGACGTACATAATCTGAGCACAGCTTAGAGCTGGTGCTACACATACCTTTGCCATATGCCATAAAAAACTGAAAGAGGTAGAGTCAGCATACAGGGTCACTGTGACCAAGCTGCTGACATTTTCAAAGCACTCCTCATCAGAAAATGATTACAAATATACAATAAAAACAGATTCAGACAGAAATAAACCTCTGTAAGGGTCACAGTGTATTTAAATATGTATGCTGCTTGGGAGACAAAAGAAAAAAGTTTAGACATTTATAAAAAATAGTTTTAAGGAATAAAACAAAATCTTTACAGAGACACAATACACAGAGTCATAGATTAAATGAGTAAGTATAATAAAATAAATATTAAAAAGTAATAGAGTAAAATAATAAGCCACATAAAGATGAAACATACATAGAAAGTCTGGACTATATATTATTGTATTTTCTTTTAATGTTTTGACTGTGAATGAACTAAGTACAGAGGTACATTTCCATGTACAAGTTGCTAAACTAAACCAACATGTATATTTGAACGGTATCTTGACTTCAAAATTTGGGTCTAAGGCTATGTTGCTTTGGAAAGATGTTCTATTTTTGTTTCTACATAGAATAGAAAGCTGCGGATTCCCTCCAGGCTAATACAGATTTATTAAACAAGACCTTCTGAGGCAACGGCCCCAATGGTCCAACATCCATGACAACTTCAGGACTGCTGGCTGAGATGGTCCTACCATACAGAATATCCCATGAAAGACCTGGTTAAAAGAGCCCACAATCAGAAGGAGGTATTCTAGAGAGCAATGCCCAAATTCATTAAGTGATTGTTTATAAATGTTCATTTACATTTAAAGGGGGATAATCTAGATAGATGAATATTTATCATTGGTATGGATCTTGGTTTATTGATGCAAATTTAATGTCAATTTTGTTACATACATATCTGCTCTTGTTTGAGGTATTGTGTTTCTGCAGCTCATTAAAAATGTAATGTATAATTAAAAGTATAGATTAATAAATAGTCTTTTATAATAGTCAGGCTTGCAGTCATGTTAGTCAGGTTTTGTATATGTACAAATATATATTTTAGAGGGATTGGTATTCTTAAAAACCTTTCAAAGACAAACAGAATATGCCATTTAAAATGTTTTAAGAACTTATGATTTTCCATAATAATGAGACTCATGTGCTGCTAGCAACACCCATCTTCTTCACTAGAATAATAGGCATCAAAAAGAATCATTATGGATTTTGTTAGAAATTTGGACAAGAAATTGCTTCTGCCAGAACTGCTTGATGGTATGCTGTAGAAATTGAACATTTAAGAAAGAAAAAGAAATGTCTGCTGAAGTTTCCTAAATAAGATGAGATAGTCCTTCAAGGCTTCTGCTTCATGAAAGAGTCTGCCAGATATTCTCCAGGATACAGAAGAAAGTGACTGACAAATTGCCAATAAAGGCTGAACTGTCTTTGAAATTTCCTGCTTTATATAAAAGTCTTCAAGAATCTATGGGCTTATAGGCTGAAGGTGGATACTCCAATGTTACAAAAGAACTTTGGATGGCTGTCCAGGCATCAAGAGTTCTCTGTCAATTCTAAAGTTTTTAAAGTATCTTACAGTGCAATTTCTGTTTACATAGGTAATATTTAATTTTTCTGGTGTCTTTGATAAAGTTGAAAAATAGATAGTTATAATTACAATTTTCCTTAGTCATGATAATAGATAAATAGATAACTTTAGAATCACAAAGATTGGATAGATGTTAAAATATTTTCTTTAATTTGCCAAATGTAAATGGACTGAATATTATAACTATAATTCTTGCTTGATAACTGTTTTGTTATATGTAATCTTGTTATATTAAAATTAAAATTCTTCCTTTTTATTTAGACAGAAAGAGGGAGCTGATATGGGATTCTCTTCTGTATGCTGTATATTGTATATGTTTTAATACCATTGGTTCATAAAGAATCTGCTTTGAGCCTATGGCAGCACAGAGTTGATCAAGTTGAGAATTCATCCTTGGGTAACACAACTATGACCAAGTTAATGGTCATATACAAAACTCTAAAAATATTTTTGAACCAAGCAGAAATCTCTCTACAGTGATACAGACCAATCTTTTGATGCATATCATCAACAAGTTTCCTTTATGATGTGGGTTTCCTCTTTGTATCCTGTGAATATGTTTTATTACCATTGATTAATAAAAGTGCTGTTTTGGGGATATGGCAGTGCAGAATGGAGAAGAGTGGGAATTCCGATCAGATGGTGGAGAAAAGAAGGCAAAGTTATGGAGATGCCATAGAGCTACCAAGGAGAAAGATGCATGACAGACTTCCTTGTAAGCCTAAACTTTGTGGTAATACATAGAGTAATAGAAATGGGTAGATTTGTGCTCGCTCCTGCAGCACATATACTAAAATTGGAACTATACAGAGAAGATGAGCATGGCCCATGCGCAAGGATGACAAGCAAATTTGTGAAGCGTTCCATATTTTTATAAAAACAAATTTAAACAATACGCAGCCACAAATCCAGCCCTACAGAAAGTAATAGAAGGAAAATCTCTAACCAAGGAGTCCAACAATGTACACAATAACTCAGACATCTAGAGTCCCTT
>NC_022023.1:32651513-32675976 GCF_000317375.1 Microtus ochrogaster | reverse complement strand
GTTTTGATCCTACTTCATGTTCTGGCTTTGTGGGAGCCTAGCCAGTTTGGATGTTCACCTTCCTAGACATGGACGGAGGGGGGAGGACCTTGGACGTTCCACAGGACAGGGCACCCTGACTGCTCTTTGGACTGGAGAGGGAGGAGGAGAGTAGTGGGGGGAGGGGGAGAAGGCTGGGAGGAGGGGGAAACTTTTTTTTCCTTTTCTCAATAAAAAAAAAGCAAAATATAGAAGAAGGACTTCTCACACCAGGGACTCATGACAGGAAGCTGCATTTCAGACCTGGAACAGAAGGCATGAAGTAATCTACTTACTGGCTAACTCGCTATGGCTTGCTCAGTTTGCTTTGTTATATTACCCCAGATCACCTGAGTGGAGGTGGTGATGTCCATAGCAGTTGGGCGATCCTAAATTAATTATTAAAGAGGAAAATTCTCCCCCACATGCCTACAGGCAAGTTTGATGAAATTAATTCCTTATTAAAGAGAACTTCTTTCAAGATATGCCTAGGTTTGTATTAAACAGTACTGATCCACAAACCAGAGTAGTATAAAGATGTCTTACAATTATGGAAGAGAAGGAGATCGAGACAGTTGGATTGTAGACCACAGTTACTATGGTGAAGAAGTGAAAAAAATAGAAGAAGACATAACTGTGGATGAGAAAGATTGTAGTAAAAGGGGAGAGGGATTGAGAGAAATAAGAAACACTAACAAAATTTTAAAAGGCCAAAGGTAGAAATATCATGTTATCATCACTTTTCAAAAGGTGATTTTATTTATTTTTTAAATTCAAACATTTTATTTGTTTTTGCTTTATAAATAATACCATTCAAAATTTCCACCTCCTCCCCTCCTCCCATATCTCTCCCACTCTCTCACTCACCCTCCACCCCGCACCTCCAATCCTAAGAGAGGGCAGGGTACCCTGCCCTGTGTGAAGTCCAAGGCCCTCCACCCTCTATTTAGGCCTAGAAAGGTATGCATCCAATCAGACTAGGATCCCAAAAAGCCAGTGCATGCAGTAGAATCAAATCCCAGTGCCATTATCGTTGGCTTTGCAGTCAGCCCCCATTGTCACCAACATTCAGAGAACACAGTTTGATCACGTGCTTGTTCAGTCCCAGTCCAGCTGGCCTTGGTGAGCTCCCCTTAGGTCAGTATACCATCTCAGTGGGTGTATGAACCCCTCGTGGTGCTAACTTCCTTGCTCATCTTCTCCCTCTTTCTGCTCTTCAACTGTACCTTGGGAGCTCAATCGAGTGCTCTGATGTGGGTCTCTGTTTCTACTTTCATCCATCACCAGACAAAGGTTCTATGGTCATATTCAAGATATTCATCAGTGTGGCTATGAGACAAGGTCAGTTCAGGCACCCTCTCCTCTACTGCCCAAGGACCTAGCTGAGGACATCCCCTTGGCCACCTGGAAACCCCTCCAGAGCCAAGTCTCTTGCCAACCCTAAAGTGGCTCCCTTAATTAAGATATCTTCTTCCCTGTTCCCATATCCACCTTTTCTCCATCTCAACTATCCCACTCTCCCAAGCAGTCCACTGTCCTCCCCTTCTCCCTTCTCTCTCCCCCTCTCCCCTACCCCCACCCCACCCCCATGTTCCCAACTTTTGCCGGGTGATTTTGCCTGCTTCCAATTTCCAGGAGGATCCACCCATCCATTGCTGATGGGAATAAAAACTTGTGCAACCAGTTTGGAAATCAGTGTGGTGGTTTCTCAGGAAACAGGGAATCAACCTACCTCAGGATCCAGCAATTCCACTCTTGGGAATATTCCCAAGAGATGCCCGATCATATGACAAAAGCATTTGTTCAACTATGTGCATAGCAGCACTATTTGTAATAGCCGGAAACTGGAAACAACCTAGATGCCCCTCAATGGAAGAATGGATAAAGAAGGTGTGGTACATATACACACAATCCTGGGGATTTAAGCTTTTATTGAACCTGCACTAGACCTTGTGATCTCAGCAACATCCCTATGTGAGGCTCATACTCTGTAATGCTCATGTACTTGAGACTGTGATTACAGCCACAAGCACCAGACAAGTATAGAATTTATAGTGCATTGAATTCAATAAAAGGGACATGAAAAAGACCACATTCATAAATAGAGATGCAAAGTGTGTTGACTACAGGGAATAAAAAGACAAGGGGTCCTGAGAGAAGATAAGAGACCTGTAGGTTTTCTTTCGTGTCTTTGACCAGTCACAGTGCAGGACTAGAGAAATATGTGACTGATGCTTCAGAACGATGCTGTTCTCACTTCTAGTTGAGTATTCAACTCCTTTCCACTTAGATTCTGCATGCCAGGTAATTCTTTGGCCATGTGGATGAATAAAAAGTGTCTATTCTGAGGCAAGAAAAACCTCATGCATTGCTGCCTACATGATTTGGCTCTATTTGAATTTTCTCCTTGATTGCATCCTCTTCCTTGATTTCAGAAATTTGCTGAATTCACCTTTTGAATTCGATTCACTCATTTCTTCTTGATCTCCCCTTAGTGTTTAGTTGGCCAAGATACCTGGATATTAGATCTACAGGCTAATAAAGTGACAGAGCTTCTTGGACAACAGTTTATGGAACACATATTTAACCCTTTCTCCTAAGCAGTAAAATGAATATATGAAAAGTTTTCTCCTCCTGGGATCTGGGTAACATGTGTTTGGTTTCCAATACAAATACTTAAATGACTACTACACTAAGCATGTTGAAACTCTGTGTCTCTTGAATACTGATCCTGTGTCTAACAATCTTACTCAGCACGCCAGTAGCCTCATTTTACATTTCCATTCATTTCCAAAACCAATTCTCATCTCCAATGTTTAAATTGGGAGTTCACCCTGGGGAATTAATAGGCTGGCTTATAAAATAGGCCTTATAGAAAATCACTTTATAATAACCCCTGACATTTCCCTGCCTCGCTGTCATAGATCAGCTGCATTACCTTACCAACATTAGCTTTAACCACCTTGATAATGGCAGAAAAAGAATTCATTACCGAATGCATTACTCAGTGTGTTCAGTAAAGAACTCTAATGATTGATTCTCAGTATCACCATCTACTGCATATCCCTGCTTAGTAGACATGGCATTGTTGCAGGGGGTGGGGGCCCCTTGTTGTTCCCAACCACTTATCCCAGCAAAGTTTCTTCAGGTCTGTCTCCAGAGACTGTTCCATGGTTTCTCTCTGACTCTGCCTCCTTTCTCCCAGCACCCTGTTTAGTTTTCTCCGCATAGCTCTGTTCCCCTATGGCTCTGCTATAGGCTCAAAGCAGTTCCTTTATTTAACAATGGCAATAACAGCATACAGAGAGAAATCCCTCATCACTTCTCCTTTTCAGCTTAAATAAAAAAGGAAGAATTTAACTTTAACATAGTAAAATTACATATAACAAAACAGGTATCAGGCAAAAATTATAGCTACAATATTTATACCTACTTTATCTCTTATTATAATTAAGGAAAACTATATTATTACTATAATATTATCAAAGTAAATGAGAATTACATTGTAATCACCTTGCAAAACTAGAATTTACAAATACATCTCACTACTTTGACAGTCACCCAAAGTTCTTCTGTACCATTGGGACATCCATCTTCAACGTACAGGCTCATAGTATCCACCAAACTTTATCATAAAGCAGAAAATTTCAAAGACAAGTCCACCTGTATTAGCATTTGGTCAGTCATTTTCTTCTGTGTCCTACAGAATGTCTGGCAGATGCTTTCATGAACCAGGAACCTTGAAGAACCATCTCACCTTTAGGAAAGCTCAGCAGTCATTTCTCTGTGGGTTCTACATGTCCAGTTCATCAAGCAGTCCAGGCAAGAACAGTTTCTTGCTCAAACAGCTAACTAAGTTCATAAGGAGCCTGTTCAATGCTCATCTCCCTCTTGAAGTAATTGAGGGTGCCAGAATCAGATGTGTCTCATTGTCATGAAAAGTCCTAAGTTCTTGGCTATTTTAAATGCCATATTCTGTAGTCTTTGAAAGTTCTGAAGAATACCTATCCATCTGAAATACATCTCTGTATATCTAGAAAACTTAATAAAACTACAAACTTGACTTTTATAGATGAGTATCTAATACATTGCATTTTTAAATGAGCTACACAAACACAATACTTTAATCAATAACAGAAATATATATACACAGTATGACCTTAAATTTGTTTCAATAAACCAAGATCCATATCCATGTAAATCTCTATAGCATATCCCCCTTTAATGTAAAAGAACATTTATAGACAATATTTGAGAATATGGGCAGAGATTTTTTCAAACTTCTTCCTGCTGTTTATTGGGCAAGATAATTTTTGAGGGGTGTTTAAGGCAACCTTTCAGAGGGTCTTGATACATCAAACCACACTAGTCTGGAAGGATTCCACAGGTTCTCATCCTCTGTGAAACATAAAGAACCTCTTTTCCAAAGCAGCATATCCTTAGACTCAAATTTTGACTCAAGATACCTTTGAAATATACATGTTGGATTATAATAGCAGTCCCCAGAATCCAATATCACTCTGCAGTCAAAAGCTTCAAGGATTACACAAAAATATACATAATGCAGACTTTCTGTGAATTTTCCATCTTTATGTGAGTTATTTTTACTCTACTTTTTCTTTAAGTTTAATATTTATTTTCTAATCTTTATTCTTAATTTATTACTGTCTGTACTCTGTCTCTTTAAACACTTTAATTATTTTTTGGTTTGCATTATATTTTGATTTTTTATTACTTTATAAGTAATACCAATCAAAATTCCCACTTCTTCCCCTCCTCCCACTTCCCTCCCATTTCCCCACATACCCTCCCCCCTCATGTCTGAAGAAAGTCCAAGGCCCTTCCCCCTACATCCAGGCTTAGGATGGTATGCATCCAAAGGGGATAGGATCCCAAATAGCCAGTTCATGCAGTAGAGACAAATACCAGTACCATTATCATTGGCCCCTCTGGCTTCCCTGATTATCAATCACATTCAGAGGGTTGAGTTTGATCCCATGCTCATTCATTCCCAGTCCAGTTGGGGTTGGTGAGCTCCCATTAGCTCAGGCATACTGTCTCAGTTGTTGAACAAACACCTTGTGGTCCTGACTTCCTTGTTCATATTCTCCCTCCTTCTACTCTTCAACTGGACCTTGGGAGCTCAGTCCAGTGCTCTGATGTGGGTCTGTTTCTGTCTCCATTTGCCACTGGACTATTGGTGATAAATGGTGATACTCTGCTGAGGAGCATCTAGGTTGTTTCCAGGTTCTGGCAATTAAAAATAATTCTGCTATGCACATAGTTGAACAAATGATTTTGAAGTATGATTGGGCATTTTCTGGCTATATTCCCAAGAGTGGTATTACTGGATCCTGAGGTAGGTTGACTCCCAATTTTCTAAGAAACCACCACACTGATTTCCAAAGTGGTTGCACAGGTTTGCATTCCCACCAGGAATGGATGAGTGTTCCCCTTACTCCACATCCTCTCCAGCATAGGCTATCATTGGTGTTTTTTACTTTAGACATTCTGACAAGTGTAAGATGGTATCTCAAAGTTGTTTTGATTTGCATTTTCCTGACGTCTAAGGAAATTGAATATGTCCTTAAGTATCTTTTGGTTACTTGAAATTCTTCTGTTGAGATTCTCTGTTTAGTTCAGTGCCCCATTTATTAATTGGTTTATTTAGAATTTTAAAGTCTAGTTTCTTGAGTTCTTTATATATTTTAGAGATCAGACATTTGTCTGATGTGGGATTAGTCAAGATTTTCTCCCATTCAGTAGGTTGCCTTGTTGTTTTGATGACTGTGTCCTTTGCTTTACAGAAGAAGCATCTCAGTTTCAGGAGGTCCCATTTATTTATTGTTGCTCTTATTGTCTGTGCTACTGGGGTTATACGTAGGAAGTCTCAAGTCCTTTTGCATTCCCCTGTTGCTCTAAAATTTCAGCCTCTTCTCTGAAATAGCATTCAAATATCAACTGAGGCCCATCATCCGGCACTGGTGAAACTACCTGAAGCCAGTCATGTGTAATGGTTTTAATGCTAGAAGCCCATATCTTTATCATCTCCCTAAAAGATGTGGAATGCAAGCCATAAGTTACAATTGCTTGCTTAACTTCTTTAAGATCATTCATTGCTATAGAAATCCATCTACCTTCTTGGGATCCTTTTGGGCCTTTAGAATTTGATGCTCTATCAGAGTGGTGATGTTGAATCCTGTCCTTGTACTTTCTTTCCCCACTCATCAGTTCCAATAATTTGCATAATCATTTCAAATCTTTTTACTATGTCTTCTGTAAAGCCTGAATCTCCAGGCCTGTATATATTTCTAGTGATTTCCATGAGGCACCTAGGCTCTAGTCCTCATTCTGCACATGTGATTCCAAGATCTGAAGTTTCTCTTTTAAAGATAACACCTCATCCTTGGGCATTATTTGGATAGCATGCAGATTGCCATCCTGGAAAGATACTCTATCTTTTAACATATCATAACTTTTTAAACAATTTTTATTGTCAAATTCAACAGTCACAAGTCTGTCTCAATAGCATAATCTCACACTGTATGCATTTCCATTCTATTTCAGAACTGTGCTTATTGTGATGGGCTGTTAGTTTACAGTCAGACAAGCTTGGGCTCACTCTCAGACTTCTGTCTGATATGGGTGCCTCCACCCACAGAGATGGTGGGACTGATCTAATAGGAGCTCTCCAAGGCCAGCTGGAGTGGGTCTGAATGAGTATTTGATCAAACTGGACTCTCTGAATGTGGCTGACAAGGAGGGCAGATTGATAAGCCAATGATAATGATACTGGATTTTGATTCTACTGCATGTACTGGCTTTTTGGGAGCCTAGTCCATTTGGATGCACACCTTCATAGACCTGGATGGAGGGGGACCTTGGACTTCCCACAAGGCAGGGCACCCTGAGTTCTCTTAGGACTGGAATGTGAGGGGGAAGGGGAGTGGGGGGAGTGGGAGGGAGGTGGTAATTTTAAATAAATAAATCAATTAAAAAAAGAAAAAAGAGTACAGATAGTCATAGATTAATTAATTTAAAAAAGAGTACAGTCTTATATTAAAGTATTAAAGATAATAGATAAATATTAAACTTGTAGAAAAAGTAATAGAGTAAGATAAATGAACCACATAAAGATGGAATATATTCAGAGAGTGTGGATAATGTATATTATTGTGTTTTCTTTGAATTTTTTTGACTGGGAAGGAGCTAGATACAGAGAGCCATATCACTGTATGGACTGATTAACTAAACCAGTATATATTTGAAAAGTAGCTTGATTCCAAAATGTGGGTCTAAGGATTTGTTGCTTTGGAAAAGAGGTTCTGTTTTTGTCTCCACAGAAGATTAGAACCTGTATATTAATTCCAGACTAATGCAGTTTGATGGATCAAGGTCCCTCAAAAGGTCACTGTAAACACCTTCAAAAACTTACTTCACCCAACAAAAAGTGGGAGGCAGTCTGGAGACAACTACACCCAAATTCCCAAATATTATTTATAAATGTTTGTTTATATATAAAGGGGGACATGCTATAGAGATTTGCATTGGTATGGATCCTGGTTTTTTGATACAAATTTAATATCAATCTTGTTATATGTACATTTCTGTTCTTTATTAAGGTACTGTGATTGTGTAGTTCATTCAAAAATGCAATGTATAATTAATAAATATAGCATAATAGATAATCATCTGTAATAGTCAAGCTTGTAGTCATGTTATTTAGGTTTTCTAGATATATAGAGCTATATTTTAATTAGATAATCTTCAAACCTTTCAAAGACCTATGGAATATGGCATTTAAAATGTTTCAAGATCTTAGGACTTTTCATGATATAAGACACATCTGCTCCTGGCAGCACCAACTACTTCAAAGGGATGATGGGCATCAAAAGAGGCACATTATGATCAGGAAACTGCTTTTTCCTGGACTGCTTGATATTATGCAATATGAGCTGGATATGCAAGACTTACAGAGAGATGACTGCTGAATTTGCCTAAAGGTGAGATGATCCTTTGAGGTTCCTGCTTCATGAAAGAGTTTGCCAGTCATTCTGCAGGACTCAGAAGAAAGTGACCGACAAACTGCTAATATAGGCTGAACTGTCTTTGAAATTTCCTGATTTGTGGAAAAGTCTGATGGATACTATGGGCCTGTGGGCTGAAGATGGATGCTCCAAGGATACAGAAGAACTTTGGGCGACTGTCCAAAGAGTGAGATGTCTCTGTCAATTTTAGAGTTTTGTAAGTTGCTTACAATGCACTTCCTGTTTATTTAGGTAATAGTATATCCTTCTGGACCCCCTGATAGAGTTGAAGAATAGATAGTTATAATTATAGTTTTCCTTAGATATGATAAAAGATAAAGTAGATATAAATATTATAACTATAATTTTTGTTTGATAGTTGTTTTGTTTTATGTAATTTTACTGTGTTAAAGTTAAAACATTCATTTTTATTTAAACAGAAAAGGGCAGATGATGTGGGATTCCCCTCTATATTCTGTGAATACCATTGGTTAATAAAGAATTTGCCTTTGCCTGTGATAGAATAGAGTAGATCTAAGTGGGGAAAACTAAACAGAATGCTGGGAAAAAGAAGGTAGAGTCAGAGAAAAGCCATGTAGCCATGCTGGAGACAGACACCAAAATTTTACCCAGTAAGCCACAGCCTCTTGGTGATACACAGATTAATGGACATGGATTAATTTAAGATATGAGCTAGTCAGAAATATGCTTAAGCTATTGAACAAGTAGTATTGCAAATAATATGGTTTCTGTGTGATTATTTTCTGGGCTGTGCATCTAGGAAGAAACAAGCAGCCTAACACATCACAACTGTTTCTAGAAAGATAGTTTTATACAGACTTCTTAATATTTTAGTTTTTTCCCCTCTTTTGGTGGTTTGAATAGGTATGGCCCTCATAGACATGTGTTTGAATGCTTGGCCTATAGAGTGGTAATATTAAAAGGTGTGGCCTTCTTAGAGTAGGTGTAGTCTTGGTGGAGGAAATGTGTCATAGTGGTGGTGGGCTTTGAGATCTTATATGTTCAAGCTATACCCAGTGTTGGACACACAGTTCACTTCCTGTTTCCTGCAGGTCAAGATGTAGAGCACTCATCTCCTTGCCAGCATCATGTCTCCCTGAATGCCACCCTACATGCTGATTTTAGACTAAAGCTCTCAACTGTAAGCCAGCCTCAATTAAATATTTTCCTTTATAAGAGTTGCCACAGTCATGGTGTCTATTCACAGCAATAGAAACCCTAATGAAGACACCCCTCTTCCATTATACTCCCTTGAATATCAGAAATCACAGTGCCACAGGATGGTATTCAGGGACAGAGGCAGGTTTGGTTTAGGATACACTGCTCCTATGTAATGAACTGTGTTTTCTGTAAATGGCAGAGTGTATGAGACAAGCTGTGTTTGCTGTCAATGGAAGAGCAAGAGAATGGACCTGTACAAACTTTCTAGAGCTAGAAAACTGCACAGTGAGTGAGTCCCAGATGTTGAACATGAAGCTACATGATTTGTATTTATACTTCCATATTTTTATTTTATTTTGCTATTTTTCAATTCTTTCATTTTAGAATAAGACATATTGTTTGTTCATTATTTTACAAGAACTCACAGTTAAGACTTCTGATTTTTTTTCTAACTTAAAAGATTGTTTTCATTTTACATACCATCCACAGTACCTCTCCTCTCCCCTTCTCCGGCCACTCTCAGAAAGGGTAAGGTCTCACAGTGGGAGTCAACAAAGTCTGGCATATCAAGTTGAGGCTGCATCTAGGCTGAGCAAGGTATCTCTCCATAGGGAATGGGCTTCAAACACCAGTTCATGCACTATAAATAACTCCTGGTCTCACTGCCAGTGGCTCCCAGACTACTCAAGTCACAGAACTGACACCCACATTTAGAGGGCCCAGTTTGGCCTTATGCAGGTTCCCAAGCTGTCAGTCCAGAATTGCAGAGGTCCTGCTAGCTTGTGTTAGCTATCTCTGTGGATTTCCCTATCATAATCTTGACATACCTTTCTTCATATAATCCCTCTTCCCTCTCTTTGACTGGACTCCAGGATCTCTGCCCAATGCTTAGCCGTGATTCTCTACATCTGCTTCCATCAGGTGCTGGATGAAGGTTCTATGATAACAATTAGGGTGGTCATCAATCTGATTACAAAGGAAGGCCAGTTCAGGTAACTTCTCCACTATTGCTTGGAGTCTTAATTAGTGTCATCCTTGTGGATTCCAGGGAATTTCCCACAGAGCTAAGCAAGGAAAACTAAACTGAATGCTGGGAGAAAGAAGGCAGGATTTAGTGAGAAGCCATGTAGCCCCGCTGGAGACAAATGCTGAAACTTAACTTGGCCGGCCACAGCAACATGATACACATAATGGGTTAAAGTAAGATGTAAGAGTTAGCCAATAAGAAGCTAGAGCTAATGGACTAAGCAGTGATTTAATTAATACAGTTTCTGTGTTATTATTTCAAGTTTGAGCAGCCGCAAACAAACAAGCAACCTCCTACAACAGGTAGTCATCAATCTGATAACAGGAGATGGCCTGGTGTCATACACACACACACACACACACACACACACACACACACACACAAACATATGTAGGCAGAGGCTGCTTATTCAATTCCCCACCACCTAGACCCAAAACAGTAATACAGAAACTATATTAATTTCAACACTGCTTGGCCAGTAGCTTAGGAGTATTTCATAGATAGCTCTTATATCTTAAATTAACCCATTTCTAATATTTTATATTTTACCACAAGGTTTGTGATTTACGGGCATTGTTCCCGGGCATCTATTTCCTTGAGCAGCTACTTCCTGGCTTTAGTCTGCTAATCTATTGACCAAAAGCAGCTTCTTTATTAACCAATGGCAATAAAACATATTCATAACATACAGAGTGGAATTCCACATCATATATATATATATGTATATATATATATATATATACATATATATATATTCAGTTTGCACCCTCAATTTTACATTAAATTGGAAATATGTATAGTAATGACCTCCAAAAGTTATGACAGGAGGAAACAGTGGGAACTCAAAAAGGCAAAAAGTATTTATATCTTGATTGGGTTTAGAGTCAAGTAGTTACATTTATCCAAGTCAATTTATTGAAAAATGCATTTGTTTAATGTGCACATAGTACTTTTTCTTAATTATACTTTAAAGTGTCAAACACAGCAACATTTAAGATTGAAATATTATTTCACAAGAAATATTACATCACTCAAAATAATATATTCTAGGTTCAGCCCTTTATTGACAAATCTCATGATTTCTCTTTGTTTACAGTCGAGTAGTATTCCATTGTGTACATGTGCCACATTTTCATTATCCACTCATCCAGTGGAAGATATTTGGCTTGTTTCCATTTCCTGGCTTATGTGAATAAGGCATCAGCAGACACTGGTGAACAAATCTCTGTGGATTAGAATGTTTAGTTATTTGGTCATATGCCAATGAGTAGTATATCTGGGTCATATGGTCGATACAGTTTTAGTCTTTTGAAGATTCTCCATCCTGTTTTCCAGAGCAGCTACACCAGTTCACATTCCTTCCAAAAATGAGTGAGGAGTCCACTTTCTCCACAACCTAGACAACATTTCTGTCAGATTTTAAACTGATTTTAAGCATGCTGCTTGGCATGACATGAAATGTCAAAGTTGTTTTAGTTTGCATTTTTCTCATTGCTTAGAATGATAAGGCCTTTTCAAGATTTTATTGGCAATTTTTATTTATTCTCTTGAGAACTCTCTGTACAGATCCCAGATCCAGTTTTCAAATGGTGATTTGGTTTTTGGACTCTTAATTTTTCGAAATTCTTTTTTTTTTAATTCTTTATATATTCTGAGTATTAACCCTTTCTGGTGTATAACAGACAAAGATTCTCTCTCATTTTGTGGGTTTCCTCTTTATTCTACTGATTGTTTCTTTAGCTGTGAAGAAGGTTTTTTAGGTTTATGAAAACCACTCATCAATTGTTTGCCTCAATCCTTAGCAAATGGAGTCCTGTCCATAAGAACAAATGCCATACAGTCTCTCTTATTGTAATTCCTAACTCCAAATTCTAAAGATGTGCATATACAACAAGCCAGAAAGGCATAAAGAGACCACATGTTTGGGATCTTGAGAGGGAATAACAGGATAGAGATAATGTAAGTGGGAAATGGAAAAATGGGGAGGGAATCTGTCTAGGGTGGAGGGTGGAAGGTCAATACAGAAGGAAGAGGAGGGACAGAGACAAATAATAGGTTGTTTTTTAAGGCCTTAAAGGGTTTGTAATATTTTATATTTCCTTAAAATTATACACAATACATGATTACATATATATCTGTGCACGTATTTAAATGTATACATATATGCATGTATACACACACTATATCTATATCTATATCTGTCTATGTCCATGTCTATATCTATATCCATATCTATATCTATATCTATCTCCATACAGAACCAGTTCCTGGCATGACAAGCCTTATTTTGAATGGCTAGTCAGTGTAGTCACTGTGACTCCCCAAACAATATGGTTTATAGATATAATCAATGGTCATTTCTTAGTGGATGAGGTTACACCCTATTGCTGCACACACTTCACATTTAGGACAAAGGACTCAGATGATCTGAGTTTGATGTAATTTCTTTCCTATGGTAAGACTTCCATGGTTCCAGAAAATACTGTGCAAATTGCCAAGGGAAGGAAGCAATTAAGCAGTCATACCAAGCTTCAATATTGATGAATCATTTTTAAAAAGTGAACACTTGAAATTCAAGTCATGGATGCTATGTACTCCAGGGGATAGTGTAAATCTGCCAGAAATTCAATTCAAGAGGAAATAAGTTCAACAACACTTATTGGAAATTTTTTTTCTTGAAGGGTTAGAGAGTCACAGAGAAATAAGCAGGGCAAAGACAAGGGAAGAACATGGAAGGCATGACCAAGGAAACTTAACCAAGGCTTTTTGAAAGGGTGAAACTGAAAGACAGTCTCTCTCCAACTTTAAGTGTGCTTGGATGTTAATTTATAAAATCTGATCTTATTCTTTCATTGCTAAATATGGTAGATACTTGAAGTTCAAGACTCAAATGGGTGGATAGAGATTCAGAATAGGCAGTCTTAAAAATGCATATTTGTTTGCTCTATTTATTCTAAAATGTGAGGATATTAAAGGAAACTGGGATTGTGGGAAATTCAATTAATTTCTCTTAACATTTAGAAAACAACTTGTGGAAAATAGGGACATTTCTATAGAACATAATATCTATTTAATATTTATCAAGTTCAATACCAAAGAAATCCTGACCTTCCCTGCACTGCTTTGGGCCTTCTTTGGAGGGAAGGGTTTGTTTACAGTGGGAGCTGTCCTGGCCTCAAATGATTTGGTTACAACGATTACATCACAAGCAGATGCAGTGAACTCACATAAGGCAATTTTAGGATGCTGAGTCAGTTTCTGTTTAACAAGTCCCATTTCATCCTATTTCTACAAAATGGCTGTTTTCTCAACCAATTGAAAAATAGAGGCCGTGTTGATTCTCAAAACAACTGTGTGTGATCAAGGACTCACTCAACTACTACACCAGGATTTCTTGAAGAACCTGTTTCTTCACCTACTTTCTCAGGAGTGTCCTGCATGGCTCTTTGCAGTAATATCTTCAGAGTCTGCCTCTTGAAACTACGGTGCCTAATGGAGCCAACAAGGAAGTAAATGATGGGGTTGGCACAGCTGTTAATGCAGGATAGAAAAGTTGTCATTTCAGGAATATGGCAAGGGAAAACGTTATACAAATTCACAATCCAATTTATGAGGAACACAAAGATACCAAATGGTAGACCAAAGAATAAGAAGACTAGCACCGTGAGGGTAATGGTCACACACAACCTGGTCACAGGAATTCTTCGTGAGCCACAAAAGATCCTGACCAACAGGGCCAGGCTAGATCCACAAAGAACCACAGATAATACTATCACAAATGCAACAGTGATAAAACTATAACTCTTACAGAAAGAACTGTTATAATAGTGTATTAGAAAGCCACAATCATGCCCTAACAGGAGACTCAACAGTAGAGAAAAGGCCCAGAGCAGGGCACATATGACCACTGATAAGTGTCTTGGTCGTTTGCAGCGATACCAGATGGGCCACAAAACAGACAAACAGCGCTCAGCACTGATGGCTGCAATAATACACATACCTGCAAGGTAAGCAAGGATGTATACACTGGTGAGAGAGATGGGAATATCAAAGTAGATGGCATGGAAATGAAGAAATATACGTTCCAGGTTATACATAGTCAAAAAGCTGAGGAAGAGGAAGTCAGCCCCAGCCAGGTTGAGGACATAGACAGAGAAGGCATTCCTTTGTATGTGGAAGCTCAGAAGCCACAGCACTATGGCATTTCCTGCCAGCCCAACCATGGCAATGCCAGCTTTAAGAGTATGCAGAATAATGGGTATGGAGTCAATACAGGGTAAGTTTTTAGTGTAGTAAGTTTCATTCATTGTTGTGTTGTCCGTGCTCCAGGCTGGGGTGGTTGGATCCATGCTTGGGAATTTTCCACTAGTGTTCCTGCAAAGTAAATTGAGATATGAATGCATGATACTTTCTGTCAAGATCACCTGGCTATGAGAGAGTGTCTGGCACAGGTTCATAAAAAAAGGGGAAACAGGCTTGCAGAAATGGAGCAATTTATCAAAACTCCCAAATTCTAGAAACTTCTTTTAAACCCAGTTTGTACTATTCAGTCTATCTGGGGACCAATGCCTCTAGTGATATTGGGGGTAGTTGATGATACCAGTATAGTTGCTAAGCATCTTATGCTGTGTTAGGAAGAGACAGAATTTTGAAACTAACTTTCTTTCTGTTCCATGGCTGAGGTTCCTTCTCAGGTGTAGGAATATGGAAGATCCTGGTACAAGCTATAGCTGTGCTCATTCTCTGTAAGGGGTCTATTAAATGGGAAAAATGGAATAATGAAGATCTTCTTATGAAGATCTGTATGTGAACAGTCACAATTCTTATGCTAGAAGGGCTAAGCCTTTATTTTATAATATGAAAACTAGAAGGCAGAGAAGCCTTGAAGGACATGAGGCACTCTTCTGTTTGTAATTATGTCACCATCATCCTGTTATCTATAGGGTTACAGTGGAAAGTTAACAACTATGACAAATGAGCAAATGAACCACGGTTTCAAGGGTTATTGAAAATTTGTAGTAAATGTTCTGGCCATTACTTGTATTTTATGCAAAGGCACAGGTCTCTGCCATGAAAGTGTGGACTGTGCTGCAGAAAAAATAGAGAGCACCTCCATTTGGGAATAGTGTCCCAACCCCCGAGAAGAGCTTTGAGGTCTATACATGCACACAAATGCTCTGGAAAAGAGCAGCATTGCGGGGCAGATAGCATCTACATAGAGCTTTCTTTCCACTCCACTCCTCCATACAGACATCCTTAATAGGCTTCTATTTTTCACCCCTAAAGCCACACAGACATCTGAAGAAAAGACAACTTTTCTTTTCCACACTGGGCAGGGCTGCAGAAAGAGGTCTGTTCCTGTGCTTTCAGTAGCTTAGCCTGAACAGTGTATGCATAGGCAGTTTTGCATTACAGGATCCTTCTGGATAACTTCTTTTTCTAGACATGAAAACATCTTCATGAAGGAGAAAACATCTGAGAGTGTTAAGAGAGATATCCAGGATCAGGGAAAGCATCCAGAAGACATAACCTCACACTTGGTCTTTGAATAAAATCACCCAGCAAACTCAACTGACTTCACCAAGATTGCGCCATTCATTCTTGAAGCCTTGATCACCCCATAGAAATACACATTTTTTATTTATCGGACCATCTGGGGCATCAACTAATTTGGGATTCCCCTCTATATGTTTTGAATATCATTGGTTAATAAAGAAGCTGCTTTGGGCCTTGTAATAGGACAGAACTTAGGTAGGTGGGGAAAACTAAACTGAATGCTGGAAGGAAGGAGGTGGAGTCAGAGAGAAGCCATGGAGTCTTTGTCAGAGATATACATGCTGAAACACTGATGGTAGGCCATGACTTCATGGTGATGCACAGATTAATGGAGATGGGTTAAATTAAGATTAAGAGTTAGCCAATAAGAAGCTAGAGCTAATGGTCCAAGCAGTGATTTAATTAATACAGTTTTTGTGTGATTATTTCAGAGTTAAGTGGACAGGGATCAACAAGTGGCTCTCTCCTCCTATAATCAACAGCTTAAAATAGGCAGACAGGCACTAGGTAAGCAGCTAGCCCCCCAAAATTGAGTTTTCTGATGATACTAGCATGGCAGTAGTGGGTGCAATTGCTCACCAATGGGTATTTTAGCTTCATGAAATGGAACCAGGAAGTAAAATGGGATAATTTCAGCTTCAGCTCTCATTGTGACTGGCTTTGCTAGCCAATGATTTTCTAGTCAATGGGAGACAGTGGTGCTGAGGGAGACTTGAACAGTGAGGGTCTGGCTCAAGAGGTTTCAGAGGAGAAGAATGTTAATATGTGGCCTAGAAATTATTCTTGTGGTATTTTGGTAAAGAATATGGCTAAGTCTGCCCTTTTCCAAAAATATGCCTGAGTCTAAATTGAAGAGTTTTTGATTAATTGCATTGACAGAGGAACTCTCAAAACAGCCTTGTATCAACTCTGTCCTGTGGTTATTAGAGTTCACTCTTATGAAGAGCTAGAATGAAAAGAAGCAAGTTGGGTAAGAAAACCTACAAAATGTACAATTTGAGGAGAAAAGGGCACCAGGAAGTGGGATGGAGCTAAGTCCTGTGTTCAAGGATATAAACAAATTAAAGACATATTAAAAGAAATAATGGGAGTGCTAACCTCAGCTAAGTTTCCAACTTGTGAAAAGGAATTAAAGAACCACTTGGAGGCCGGGCGGTGGTGGCGCACGCCTTTAATCCCAGTACTCGGGAGGCAGAGGCAGGTGGATCTCTGTGAATTCGAGACCAGCCTGGTCTACAGAGCTAGTTCCAGGACAGGCTCCAAAGCCACAGAGAAACCCTGTCTCGAAAAAAAAAAAAAAAAAAAAAAAAAAAAAAGAACCACTTGGATACAAACATGGTGGTATATGCCCTTCATCTCAGTATTCAGGAGACAGAGATATGTAGTTCAAGGTCAGCCTGGTCTACAGATTGAGATTCTGAATAGCCAAGATTAGGCAGTGAAAGAAACTATAAAAGTCAGAAAACTAATGAAGTTATAATTGAAGGAGGGGGTCATGTTATAGCCTTAGTAAGCAGTAGAACGTGGCAGCTTTGGCCATGTGGTTCCAGCTTTAGGGTCAAGGATAGAAGAAAGGTTATAGACTCTCCCTTTGCAAAATCAGAAGCCTCTGAGGCCAGGCACGGGTCAGGGATGTTCCTGAATGGAGGCCAAGAGAGACCATTGTGTGAAGCTGTGAATGTGAAGCCTGGATTGCTTTGGAGACCCCAAGATGTTGGAGATGCCAGAGTAGTGAGATACCTTCCAAGGAAAGATGCTAATGGGGAGCTGAATATTCCCAAGAAAAAGAAGTATGTTGTAGTCAACAAAGCTGAACAGAATTGGAGAACTGAAGAGTGTTTTGACATTGAACATGGAGATAAAACTTTTAGGTTTTCCCAGCTTGTTTTCCACCTTGATTTGGCCCAGTTTTTCCTCACTATGCTCCTTTTCTCCCATTTTGGAATGGTAATACCTATCATGTACCGTTTTATGTTGGAAGTATGAAATCTCCACTTTCATTTTGATTTTACAGGAGTTTGAGTTAAAAGATTTTCATGAGTCTTCGAAGAGACTTTGCACTTTAGAACAATTGTGAGCCTGTTATAGACTATGGAGACTTCTGAAGTTGTACTAAATGCACTTTGCATTATGATAAAGATAATTTGTTGAAGATTATTTTTTTACATTACATAATTTTAGAATCTTTGTAAAAAATCAGGTGTTCAAAAGTTTGTGGATTATTATCAGGGTCTTCTATCTGATTCCATTGATCTATGTTCTAGTTTTTATGCCAATATAAAACTCTTTTTATTACTATAGCTCTAGTGTAGGGCTTGATGCCTCTGGAAGTTCCCTTATTGTACAGGATTGTTTTTGATACACTAGTTTTTTTTCCATATGAACTTGGGTATTGTTCTTTCAAGGTCTGTGAAGAATTGTGCTGGGACTTTGCTGGTGATTGCACTGAATCTCTAGCTTGCTTTTAGTAAGATTGCCATTTTTGCTATGTTTATCCCTCTTATCCAAGAGCATTGGAGATCTTTCCATTTTCTGATATCATCTTCAGTTTTATTTCACAAGGAATCCACAAAGATGACACCAGCTCAGACTCTAAGCAATAGTGGAGAGGATGCCTGAACTGGCCTTCTTCTATGATCAAATTGATGACTACCTTAATTGTCATCATAGAACATTCATCCAATAACTTATGGAAGCAGATTTAAAGATCCACAGCTAAGCTCTAGGCTGAGCTCCCAGAGTCCAATTGAAGAGAGGGAGGAGTGATAATATGAGCAAAGGGTCAAGACCATGATGGGGAAACCCACAGAAAGAGCTGATCCAAGCTAGTGAGAGCTCACTGACTCTGGACTGACAGCTGGGGATCCTGACTAGGACCAAACTAGGCCCTCTGAATGTGGGTGACAGTTGTATGGCTGGGACAGTTTGTTGGGCCAATGGTAGTGGGATCAGGATTTATTCCTAATGCATAAACTGACTTTTTTGAACCCATTCCCTATGGAGGGATACCTTACTCAGTCTAGATACAGGGGTGAGGGTCATAGTCCTGCCTCAAGTGATGTGACAGACTTTGTTGACTCCCCATGGGAGGCTTTACCCTCTCTGAGGAGTGAATGGTAGGTGGAATGGGGTTAAAGTGGGGGAAGCAGGGGTAGGGGGAACTACCTATATATATAAAATAAAAGATTGTTTAAAAAATAAAAAGTAAAACAGAATTTGTGAAATTTTTTTAAAAAATTTCATCTGGACGGGTGAGTGTGTGCTATCCCGGGGTAGAGTGTCCTGGATGAGGGGCCAACCCCCTTTCCCCCGGTTCTTGTTGCGGGGTTTTTTTTTTTTTGCCGGCCCCGGCCCCCCGGACCCCTTCCCAACCCGGACCTGCTCTATGCTAGGACCAGTGCTCAAGAACAGTTTTAAGCTCCTACTCTAAGGCTACCCACCCAGAGCAGTGAGTGCCTGCCTACCGGGCAGGCCTCAGGGTCCCCTGTAAGGGAGCCCAGGCACCTTCAGCTCCCGCGCCAGGCTTCCTGTGCTCTCCTGGATACCGCCCCTCCCCCTTGCTCCGTCCATCCTTTTGTCACGGGATCATTGGGCTACTGGGCGGCCCTGTTTAGTTACTGAGGAATCCCATCTGGACGGGAACGGTTCCTGCTTCTACACTGAAGAGATACACCCAGAGAGTCAATCACAGCAAGGTCTGGACCAAGACACCAGGCCTCTCCTGGCTCCATTTGAAGGAAAAGATGGGAAGGCGCCAATGCAAGAATTCCTCCAACAACCTGAAAGGCAACATGACATCACCAGAATCCAGGGATCCCGAAATAAGAATTGTACACCCTACTCCAGAAGAATTAGAAGAAATCGACTCAAAAGTGAGCTATATGAAAATAATAGAGGACCTTAAACAGGAGGTGAAAAACTGCCATAAACAAATAGAGATTACAAACAAAAAGGTGGAGGAAATGAATAAATCGCTCAAAGACACGCAAGAAAACCAAGAGAAACAAGAAAAAGCAATCAAACAGGTTAGAGAAGCGGTTCAAGACTTGAAGAATGAAATGGAAGCAATGAAGAAAACACAAACTGAGGGAAGGATGGAGATGAAAAATCTGGGTAAACGAACAGGAACTACAGAGACAAGTACTAACAACAGATTACAAGAGATAGAAGAAAGAATGTCAGACACTGAAGATACCATAGAGAAAATAAACACTCTGATCAAAGAAAACAGCAAAACCAACAAATTCTCATCACAAAACATCCAGGAAATCTGGGACACAATAAAAAGACCAAACCTAAGAATAATTGGGATAGAAGAAGGAGAAGAAGTACAGCTCAATGGTCCAGAAAATATATTTAATAAAATTATAGAAGAAAACTTTCCCAACCTAAAGAAAGATATTCCTTTGAAGGTTCAAGAAGCATACAGAACACCGAATAGATTGGACCAAAAAAAAACATCTCCTCGCCATATAATAATCAAAACACAAAACATACAGAATAAAGAAAGAATATTAAGAGCTGCAAAGGAAAAAGGTCAAGTTACTTATAAGGGTAAACCTATCAGACTTACACCTGACTTCTCTATGGAAACCATGAAAGCCAGAAGGTCCTGGATAGATGTACTTCAGAAACTAAGAGACCATGGATGAAATGATCCTATCCTTTAAAAAATATGTAAACCTATAGGGCCAGGAAGTGGAATATGGTGGTTTGAATAAAAATGGCCCCATAGGTTCATAGGGAGTGGCACTATTAGGAGATGTGACCTTGTCGGAATAGGTGTGGCCTTGTTGGAGAAAGTGTGTCTCAGTCTCTTCCTGCCGCCTGTGGACCTGGATGTAGAACTTTCAGTTCCTTTTCTAACGCTATGTCTGCCTGCATGCTGCCCTGATTTCTGTCATGATGATAAAGAACTAAACCTTTGAATCTGTAAGCCAGCCCCAATTAAATGTTTTCCTATATAAGAATTGCCATGGTTGGTGTCTCTTCACATCATTAAAATCCTAACTAAGACATAGTCCCTAACAGTTCACCCGAGAACTATGGAATACATATCTCTCTCAGCAATCCATAGAAATTTTTCTATATCATATTTTATGTCATAAAGCAGTGTTAATAAGGATAAAGGAATTTCAATGAAGTGTTCAACAATCTATAGTCATTCTGATGATGTCTGTCTCAGGTAGGTGCAAACCACCCAGAGTCCAGCCTGGGTACTCAAGACCTGGACTGGCAGGAAGATGTCTATGGCTTATCTGATGCTGCCCAGATCAGGTGGGTGCAAGCAACCCCCAGGCCAGCCTGGTTGGTCCCATTATGACAAGCATGTATGTGGTGGAGAAATGAAAGAGTAGGAGGAGTGGTGGAAGAGTTTAAAGTGGTCACCAGTAGGCTGATGTGGGGGGCTTTCCTGCCAACCAGAGCCATGGTGGAATGTGGGCCAGAGCTGCTGCAGGGGCCATGTCTGGTTCCATGGTTCTACCATAGCCAGAGGCTGTGTAGTCTCCCATGGCCCATGTCACCAGAGGCCATGGAGATGCCCAATGTCTTATCTGCCACCCGTGGCCATGTGGCTGTCTAGGAGCTGTGCCACCAACATAGCCATGCTTATCTCTGTGCCCTGTGCTGCCATACAGTGCCATAATAACATCCAAGCCTGAGCTCCTACAGAGGGCCTTGTCTGGGTCCATGGCCCTACAGCAACCAGGGTCTGGGACAATGTCTGTGGCTCCTGTTGTAACCAAGGTCTGTGTGAATACTGGGGTCTGATTGGTCACTTGAGACCATGTTGGTACTCAAGGACCATGCCACATCTGGGGCCATACAGACCAAGGTGGCACATTCTGCTATGTGGTGTCATAGTGATATATGGGCCAGGGCAGTAGCTAGCAGGGAGCTGTGTCTGATTTTGTAGCCCTACAGCAGCCAGGGTCTCTGCTGATGGCCATGGTTCCTTTGATCATGAGGACCATTCAGATTCCTGGGGCCATGCTGGTGTCTGAAAGCCATGCTGCCACTGGGGGCTTGCTGATCTGGGGGACCCACACCACCCTTTGGGGGCATGGTGACATCCAGACCAGGGCTGCTGCTGAGGACCATGTCTGGATCTCTGTATGGTACCATCACAGCCAGGGTCTGTGTTGCCACCAAAGGTTACACAGAAGCCTGGGATTGGGGCTGTAACCTGTAGCCTTGTTGGTGTCTGGGAGATGTGCCACCACCAGAGCTGTCCTGATCTGAGTGGAGTATGCACCCAGAGCCAGGATGTTACCCAGGCCCAAGCTGCTATCAATGGCCATGTTGGGTCCATGGTCATGCCGCAGCTGGGAGTCTGTGTTGGGGGTCTGTGGGCTGTGTCATCTCAGGGGTCTATAGGATTTGTGCCTGATGAAATCAGGGCCATGTTGAGCCAATCACACCCTTCACTGGCCCTGCCCCTTACTGGACACTGCAGAAAGAGAGGTGGCCCTGACCCTCATGGGAGAGCTGGTCCCCACACTTGGGAGAGATGGCCCCATCCCTCCACACACATAAGTGAGAACTGACCCTGAATGCTTGAGTGTAGGGGAGCTAGCTCCACCCCGTACCTGAGAGAGTGTTCCCAGAGGCCTGGAATGACCAGCTCAACTACCACCCAGGCCCACAGCTGGACCTGGGATTGTTCTACCCTATATCTACCCATTCTAGGTCCTGTTGGAGTCAACTTTGTTGACTCCCCATGGGAAGTCTTATTCTTTCTGAGGAGTGGATAGGGGTGGGGCGGAGGGAAGGGTGGAGCAGGAGGAGGTGAGGGAGTAGGAATGAGGATAGCTATGTAAAATGAGAAAAGATTATACAAAAAAATTCTTAATAAAAAAGAGGAAAAAACATCCAAATTTAAGTTTTAAAGGGTAGAAATTCACTTGATATCCTTTATTTAAAAACCATATAGCATAGAAATGTCTCAGTGCATCAGATGGTGATGATGGAATGTATTTATATCCTCATCCTCAGAGTGTGTGTGACCTTGACATTGTTCAATCATGAATGAATACACATATGCAAATCTTTACAGCATTAGATGATGAATCACATGTAAATTAAAAAGGGAAATGTGACAAAAGTTATTGACTAGCACTACAAATAGATAAAGAAATTCTCAATAATCCTAACTCTTTTTGTCAACAGTCCTGAGTTGACAAATTATTTCCAATTACTCATGTGCGGGAAAATCATTGATGTTGCTCATGGGCAGGACATTGTGGTAAAGACCCTACTCAGCTTAGTTAAGCAGCGGGACACACTTAGGTGCACAGCCTAGAGATGGATGTGATTCTGAGATGATTGCTAAGCAGGGGAAGGAGCCAGAAGGAAGGGAAGGTGAAGTCTAAGTACTGTTGCAGAAAGGGAACGGAAAATGGATATGTCTAATGCAGGACTGCTAAGTGGAGTGCAGAGATGAGAAAAAAACCTAATATAACATGAGCCATCTCCATAGTCTCTCCTAGAAGATGGTAGAAGATGGAGAGCTTCCTCTGATGACAAGAGGTGTCTGTGCAGACTGAAGAGGAGCTGGGAAGGTACAGCAATTGAAATACAAATAGGGATGGATAGGCAGTTGGAGCTAGACTCTATTTAGTAGGATAGGACAAGCTCATATGTGGACTGAATGAATTCATTCTTTATAAATTTAACTATACTGTCATGTTGAATCCCCCTACAGTATGTGATGCAAGAATGGATGGTTTTTTTTCCCAGTTTTTGGAGGATTAAATTGTAGCATAAAAGGATAAAAGATTATGCCTTTCTCTCACAGTGTGAATCCCAATCCAGAAAAACTGCATCAGTAATAGATACCCCCCCAACTCTGTGTGTGTGCGTGTGTGTGCATGCACATGTGTGTGTACATGCATTTGTAGATGCTTCAGGCAGATGTCAAGGCTTTCTTCAATACATCACTAACTTACTTTTTGAGACAGGGTTTCTGAATAAACATGGAGATCAAAGACTCAACAGCAGACCAATAAACTCCAGGGATCGTCTGGTTTCTACATCCCTAGTACTGGAATGATGGGCATGACTTGCCAGGTCTGGATTATTCTGGAGGCTAGAATTCAGGGTCTCATATTGTACCACAGTTGCTGTATAAACTAGTCCATCTACTAGGAAAGGATTACCTCCTTGACAAACATGTATCCACCACAACACTCTGTGTTTATAGAAGTGAATAATGGAAAAACACAGGAGACTTGCCCACACCATAAACAACATAGCAGTCACAAGTGTGGTTGATAAAAGCCCTAGCTAGAAAACTTGTGAAACAGCAAGAGAGAATTCAAATGGGGCTGAGAGTGGAGGTGGTGGTGGTTGGCATGCTTTCCTTGAACACCATTTGTTGTGATGTCCCTTGAAGAAAAGCAGGGTTAAATGTACCAAAAGCAGTTCCCGATATCACATTGCTATCATATCCTTGAGTTTTTCTCTCGGCATCTCTTCTGATATTATTTCTCTCTGTTCTCTGCTTCACTTTCCCCTACTTTTGAGAAGATGCCAAAAAAATCTCCCTATGATTCCACGCTTGAGAGACTTTCAAGACCTTTATAGACTGCCAGAGAGACCAAGTCCATTAACGTCTCTATTAATGAATTATATGAGTTTTTAATTAAAAGGG
>NC_022023.1:32607848-32651413 GCF_000317375.1 Microtus ochrogaster | reverse complement strand
TGTGTGTGCACGTGCACATGTGTGTGTACAGTGTTTTTAGATTTTACAGCCAAATGTCAAGGCTGTCTTCAATAGATAACTAACTTACTTTTTGAGACAGGGTTTCTGAATGAACATGGAGCTCACAGACACAAAGGCAGACCAATAAACCTCAGGGATCCTCTGGCTTCTACATCCCCAGTACTGGAGTGATGGGCATGACTTGCCAAGCCTGGATTATTCTGGAGGCTGGAATTCAGGTTCCCATGCTTCTACCACAGTTGCTTTATAAACTAGTCCATCTACTAGGATTACCTCCTTGACAAACATGTGTCCACCACAACACTCTGTGTTTATAGAAGTGAATAATGGAAAAACACAGGAGACTTGCCCACATCATAAACAAGATAGCAGTTACAAGCGTGGTTGATAAAACCCCTAGCTAAAAAAACTTGTGAAAGAGCAAGAGAGAATTCAAATGGTGCTGAGAGTGGAGGTGGTGGACATCAGCTACAGTCAGCATAAAAGAGGTGATGGTGGGCATGCTCTTTTTGAACAACATTTGTTGTGATGTCCCTTGGGGAAAGCAGGGTTAAATGTACAAAAGGCGGTTCCTGATATCACATTGCTATCATATCCTTGAGTTTTTCTCTCTGCATCTCTTCTGACATTATTTCTCTCTGTTCTATGCTTCACTTTCCCCTACTTTTGAGAAAATGCCAAAAATCTCCTTATGATCCCTTGCTTGAGAGACTTTCAAGACCTTTATAGACTGCCAGAGAGACCAAGTCCATTAACGTCTCTATTAATGAATTATCTGAGTTTTTAATTAAAAGGGATCCCAGTTTGCATTCTGTCTGGATCAGATGGCAAAGCATTAACCAAAACTGGAGATTCAGAGATGAGGAGAGAAATACACCAAGGATGTGTAAGGATTTTAAAGGAACAACCCCTAGCTCCTCTGTGAGTCTTCCCTGATCTGACACGTTGATGTTGCCGAGAGTCTATGATCACAGCCTGCTGCTGCCCCTTTAGGGCTGTAGAATTCTAATGCTCTGTGTGTGTGTGTGTGTGTGTGTGTGTGTGTGTGTGTGTGTGTGTGTGTGTGACGAGGTGCAGCTGCCAAGCCACCGGTAGCAACTTTCTTGGTAAGACATTCTTCTACAGTTCTGTATTTGAGAAGTCACTCTATTGCTACAGCAGATACAAAACGTATTTCCCTGCATAAATTTCAGTCAAATCTTATTTTTGATCAAAATGGGTGAGTCCTCCCACAAAAGCAGTACTAGAAGAATGAAATACACACAAGACAAACATCACTCTGGTGCAGATGAGGGGAGAAATGATCTGATGACAGATAAATCTAGAAACCTCATGGTGGATGAAGACTTTCATGTAAGGAAGATTTTCCTTCCATCTTTGTCTTTGCTCCCTGACATCTCACAGAAGTGCCTTGTCTGACCCCTAAGAGCAGTCCTTTTCTCTAAGTTTCTTTTTATTTGAGGCCACTGTTGACATTTAAAGGACACAAGAGAGCAAAAGACAAGATGCTTGAGAATTGTATTTTCTACAACCATTCCTGGTCAGCTGTGTGTTTGCAATAACAATGCTTCTCCAGGCAACTAGTTATCCCTTCTTACTGCTGACCTATAACTGTGACCTCTCTTCCACCTCTCTCATCCCCTCTCTTTTGGGAAACAAAATATGCACATAATATTCTTCCTCAAAGAAATAACAGACATGAATATGAATGATTTGGGGGAAAATAAGAAAACTCTGTTTAAGCCAGGCCATCTCTCTGCTTTAAAAGGAAACTTCTGTCTCAAACCTTCCCAGGAGGAATCCCTGGACCCTATATGTTGCATTTTGTGGTAGCAACACAGGCAAATGGATACAGAGAAAACTCCAAGACAGTAATTCTTGGAATATATTCTTATTATTCTCCCATTTTCAGGGCTAGAGGTGGAGAGCTGACCAAGGCTGAAGAAGACCCTTTCACAGATTGGTTCTAGACTCTGCTTGCTTCTTTTGGAATTGGGATTTGCCTTAAAGAGCGGAGTAAACGTTTCTGACCCAGGTGAGGCTTTTTAAAGTATTGAGCAGACCTTGTGATTTGCAGTATGTCTTCTTGGAACAAGTCACACACTAGAAACCTTTGAGTAGAGATGCTCACTAAGATGTTTCTTGGCATCTGCCCCATTTCCACTCTCATATCAGCCTCTCCCATCCCATCCTTTTAGGTCTACCTGTGTCCAAATAATTACTCTTCCCTCATTTATGGACCAACTCCCATCACAGGTTGCAACATCAAGTAGTATCAGCTTGGGTTGTGTGAGTGCATAACTGAATCATCATCATATCATGTCTTACATATCAGCCTCTACCATCCCATCCTAAATGGTCAACCTACTTGGAATAACTGTTCTCTCCATTAAGAGCCAATCCCCACACAGCTAGCAACATCAAAGCATGTCAGCTTGGGGTTTGTGATTGTGTAACTGAAGCCTGAGCAGGCCATGCAGCCTTGTAGGGCTCTGCATGGTGATGATGTGTCACTGTTGGTCCTTCTTCCATGGCAGTGCTGCACTCAGGGTTGTTTTCGTCCAAATGGCATTCAAGCTGACAGTCCTTCTGAGTCTTCTGCAGCTGTTCTAAGTTCCACCTCTTACACATCTTCACAATTTTATTACTGGTGAAGAACCCGCTGCCTCTATCTTAATCTTCATGATCAACTTGTAAAGGCAAGCCAGGTTCCACCCTGTTTATGATTAACCCTCTACTTCTCAATGATTGGGTTATACCTCACCTGTAATCTTAAGTACAAATGTTTCTGTACTGACTACTGCAGGAATGGTAATCTCGTCTTTGTTTCAAAAAGTTGTTTATAGCCATCTTGCAGCACTACCTCTGTTTCAAAAGATCACATGACCACCTGCGATTACCTTGTTATGACTACTTGTTATGATTACCTTGTTTCAATCACATGTTATGTTCTGATCCTGTAACACTGCCTGTTCCCCCTATTTGGAAACTCCATATACCTAAGCTCTGTAAAATCCTTGTCCTCCTGACATCCAATGCTGAATTCTCAAACCCCATCATAGGGGACATGAGCTCAAGTACATGAAACAAAATGGATGCTTTAATCGCTTTCTTTATTATTATTTATTTATTATTATGATGATGATGATGATGATTTTTTTTTCGAGACAGGGTTTCTCTGTAGCTTTTGAGCCTGTCTTGGAACTAGATGTATAAATGATGCTACATATTTGTCAAAGTAGAAAGTCACCAGAAGGCTAATGCAATTCTATACATCTATCCATCAAACAAAGAATATACAAGTACATAAAAGAAACAAAATTGGCTACATACATGGACATAAAGCAAGCCTCAACAGATACAAGAGAATTGAAATAATACCATGCATTCTCTCTGACAACTATGGATTAAAGCTGAATATGAACAACAGAAAGTTAACAAACTCGTGGAAACTGAACAATGCATGTTGAATGAGAAGTGATTCAAGAGAGAAAGTAAGAAATAAAAATTTTCTAGAACTGAATGAAACTGAAGACACAACATGCCAAAATTATGAGGGATAATGGAAGATCTTCTAAGGGTCAACTTCATTGAAGTAAGTACCTACATTAAAATTAGAGGCATCACATGTTGGAACCTTAAGTGAAAGTTCTAAAGAAAAGGGAAGAAGTAATGCATGTAACTAATGGATGGCAAGAAATAATCAAGCTTTGAGCTGAAATATAAAATATAAAATAAAATAATAGAAGAACCAATGAAATAAAGACCTGATTCTTGGAGAAAAGTCAATGAAATTGATAAACCATTAGCACAATTAACTAAACAGCAAAGACAGAATATCCAAATTTACAAAATTAGTCACAAAATAGGAGCATCACTATAGACATCAGGAAATACAATCATAAGAACATACTTTAACAAATGTATACTCCACCAAATTGGAAAACTAAAAGAAATAAAAATTATTTCTATATATACCCCTAGCATAGGTAAATTATGATCAGAGAAGCTACTTAAAGAGACCAATGACTCCTACAATATAAGAAGTGAATAATTGTTTCCCTACTAAAAGAAAGCTAAGGACATGATAGATGCAGCAAAGAATTCTATGAGATTTTTCAAGAAATAATGCCACTAATCCTCAGCAGAAACAGAATGAACATTATCTAGTTCTTTGTATGAGGATACAGTAACCATGATATCCAAAGCACAGAAAGACCCAAAAAGAAAGAGAATGACAGACCAATTTCATTTGTGAACAAAGATTCAAAAATATTCAACAAAATGCTCAGAAGTCACATTTAAGAAAAAATTTAAAAGAATAAATAAAAATAATATCCATGGTGATCAAGTAGTCTTCATTCCAGAGATAAAAGAATATTTCAATATATAAAAATTAAAAAGATGCATCTACAATATAAACAAAATAAAAAGGAATAAACCACTGACCATCTCCTTAGAAGCATAAAAAGCTTTTTAAAAATCCAGCACCCTTCATAATATCTCCTAGAGAGATTAGTGACACCAGAGCCATTTCTCAAAATAATACAACTTACAATTAGAAAGCTCACACTAAATATGCACTAGAACAGAGAGACACTCAAACCGTTTCCACAAAATTAAGAAATAAGACTATATTTTTATATATATTCAATATAGTATTTCAAATTTGAGCTGGAGAAATAAGACAACAGAAGTGCTTGAAGATAAAACAAATTTAATGAAACATTAAAATATCTTTATTTTCAAATGAGATAATTGTACTTATAAATGACTGTTTTAATTAGAGTTCTATTCCTTTGAGGAGATAATGATCAAAGGAAAACATTTAATTGGGGTTTGCTACAGTTTTAGGGGTTTAGTCCATTTTTATCATGGCTATAGAATAGCAGCATGCAAGTAGACATGATGCTGGGAAAGCAACTCAGAGTTTTACATTTTGATCCACAGGCAGTAGGAAGAGAGAGATACTGGCCTAAGTTGAGTGTTTGAAACCTCAAAGTCTATCCTCACTGACAAACTTCCTCCTACAAAGCCAAGCCTTCTAATCCTGCTTAAATAGTAACATTCCCTTACAACCTAGCATTCAAATATAAGAGTCTAATGGGGCCATTCTTATTCAAAACATCTCCATTACTCTAAAATTTCTACCAGGAAACTCTTTATGCTGACAATTTCTGCAAAGTAACTCAATATAAAATTAACTCACAAATATCAGAAGCACTTCTATATACAAATGGCAAATGGACCAAGGAAGAAATCAAGGAAGCAAAATCTTTCACATACTCTCAAAAAAAAATCTTGTGGTAACTCTAACTATGGAGGTCTGGTGTAGGAGGTTCTTCTGTCTGTGTGTTGCTTTCATTGGTCAAATAAAGAAACTGCCTTGGCCTTTTGATAGGGCAAAACTTCGGTAGGCAGAGTAGACAGAACTGAATGCTGGGAAGAAGAGTCAGGGAGAATGCCATGGATCTCCTGTCTGGCATGGACACTGGTTAAAATCTTGCCGGTAAGCCACAGTTATGTGTCAATACACAGATAAATCAAAATGGGTTAAATTAAGATGTAAAAAGAGTCAAAAAAGTTAGAGCTAATGGGCCAGGCAGTGTTCAAATGAATACAGTTTCTGTGTGATTATTTTGGGTGTAAGCTAGCAAGGTGATCAGGAAGGAACAAAGGACCCCGTGTGTCCTACAACAGATTGACACTCCAACGTGGTAAACCAACTCCATGTAAAACCTGAGAGGACTTTAAAATTAATTCTAGACACAAATGCAGAGTTTAACACAACTTCTTGCTGTTTGTTGGCTGCTTGCCAAAGCCCCTAGAGAGACTTTCCTAATTCAGCCATATTAGTAAAAAAGCTGCAGTGGTTTTAAAATACCAGCTTTCTGGGCTATACCGCACGCACGACCTCTAACTCTTTTGGGAGATGGAGCATTTAGATGGTGTTTGTGAGTAAAGTGCTATGGATGGCAACTAGACTTGCTGTGTGCCTCGAGGGGGAGGCACTGTGTATGGCTCAGAGGCACAAGTGACTCAGAGGCATGAGAACCTTCACCATGCTTAACTGTGTTGATCTCAGGCCAGAACTATCATATTTATCATAATAGTGCAGTTAAGGTTTAGACTGGGCAAGAATCAGGAGGTACTGTATTACCCCTACATGACACAGACATAAGCGACCTCTAAATGGGTCACAGTGTTAAATAAATGTACATAGGCTTGGGAGACAAAAATAAAAAATATAGAGTCATAAAATAAAGGTAATACTTAAAAAAAGGTAAAGTCTTTAAAGACACAGAGTACAGATGGTCATAGATTTTAAAAAGTAAAGAAAAATAAGTCACATAAAAATGGAAAATCCACAGAGAGTCTGGATTTTGTATATTACTGTGTTTTCTTTGAATTTTTTGACTGTGAAGGAGCTAAGTACAAAGAGACCATTCATTGCATGTGATGCCAAGCTAATCCACCATGCATATTATAAAGGTATCATGACTTCATAATTTGGGTCTAAGGATATGGTTCTTTTAAAAAGAGGTTCCTCTTTTGTTTTCACTGAAGATGAGACACTGTGGATTGATTCCAGACCAATATGGATAGACCAAGACCTCCTGAAAGGTTGCTGTAAAAACCCTCAAAAAATTACTTCACCCAATGGTTGACTGAGATAAACCTAGCACACAGGATATACCATAAAGGACCTGATTACCAATGCCCCCATACAGCAGGAAGAAGTTTAAAAATAAAAAACTATGCCCATACTCCCAAATATTGTTTATAAATGTTCTTTTACATTTAAAGGTGCATATGATGTAGATATAAATAATTTGCATTGGTATGAATTTTGCTTTATTGATATAAATTTAAGGTCAATCTTGTTATATTTCTGCTCTTGATTAAGGTATTGTGATTATGCAGTTCATTTAAAAATGTAATGTAGAATTAAGAAATATAGGTTAATAGATAATCATCTATAATAGTCAAGTCATGTTAGTTAGATTTTCTAGATGTGCATATATATATTTCAGATAGGCATTCTTCATATCTTTCAAGCCTACAGAATATGACATTTAAAATATTTTAATAACCTCGGACTTTTCACGACAATGAAATGTGTCTGCTCCTTACAGCACAAATCAACTTCAAGAGGAAGATGGGCATTGAAGAGGCTCCACATGGATTTGGTTAGCCATTTGGGCAAAATCCTGCTCTTGCCTAGACTGATGCATAAACTAGACATGAAGAACCCACAGAGAGAGGACTGCTGAACTTGTCTAAAGGTGTTCCTGCTTCATAAAAGAGTCTATGAGATATTCTGCAGGACACAGAAGAAAGTGACTAAACTGTCTTTAAAATTTCCAGCTTCATGGAAATGTCTTTTGGATACTATGGGCCTGTAGGCTAAAGATGGATGCCCCAACAGTACAAAAGAACTTCGGGTGACTTCCAGGCAGTGAGATGTCTCTGTCATTTCTAGAGTTTTCAAAATGGCTTACAATGTACTTTCTGTTTACTCAGATAATATTATATCCTTCTGGAGCTTTTGATAGATATAGTTTTCCATTGTTATGACAAAAGATAAAATAGATCTAAATAATGTAACTGTAATTCTTGCTTGATAACTGTTTTGTTATATGTAATTTTACTATGTTAAAGTGAAAGCCTTTCTTTTTTGTTTAAATAGAAAAGGAGAAATGGTACAAGAGGTCCTTCTATCTATGTGTTGCTTTCATTGGTTGAATAAAGAAATTGCCTTGGCCTTTTGATAGGGCAAAACTTAAGTAGGCTTAGTAGACAGAACTGAATGCTGGGGCAGACGCTGTTTAAAATCTTGTCAGTAAGCCAGTTATGTGGCAAAACACAGATTAATAAAAATGGGTTAAATTAAGATGTAAAAATTAGCTAATAAAAAGTTAGAGCTGATCGGCTCTATAAATACAGTTTCTGTGTGATTATTTCAGGTGTAAGCTAGCCAGGTGGTCGGAAGGGAACAAAGGTCCCCAGGCTCCCTACAACATAGGTCTGAAAGAAAATGTCCCACAATGTGAGTATCACTATTGAGAGGCATGTCTTTGTTGGAAAGGATATGATCTTGTTGGCAGAAGAAAGTCAGTTTGAAGGTGGGTTTTGAAGTCTGAGGTATGCTCAAGACACATACAATGTCTCAAATCAATTCTTCTTTTCCACATATCAAGAATGAAGATCATTCTCTAGCACATGGTCTGCCTGCAAGTTGTCAAGTTCCATCATTATGATAATGGATTGAACCTATGAACTGTAAGCCATTAATTATATGTTTTCTTTATCAGAATGACCACAGTTATATTGTCTCTTCACAGAAATAGAAACCCTAAGACATTTAACAAGCTAATGAAACACTTGTATAATAAAAACTTCAAGATATTAAAAATATAAATTGAAGATCTTACTTTCTCTGGGACCAAGATTATAAAAATGCCCATCCCATGAAAAGCAATCAGCAGATTTAATACAATTTACATCAAATTTTTAACACAAGTTTTCACAGAAATAGAAAGGACAATTTTAAAGTTCAAATGCAAGCATTCTACACAAACCCAATCAAAAAACTAGATAGATTTTAAAAATGCAGAATAAATAAATAATAAAATAATAAAAAAAATCTGCAAGAGGGTAGGTGTATCACAATGCCCAATCACAAGATCGTTTACTGCATAAAACTCAATACCTAATGGATTAAAAACCTCAACATAATACCAAATACCCTGAATCTGATAGAAGAGAAAGGGTGCAATGGTCCTGAACTCCCTGGCACAGGAAAAGACTTTCTGAACAGGACACTGATAGCACAGGCACTAAGGACAACAATTAATAAAGGGACTACATAAAACTGAAAAACTTCTGTATAACAGGAAGTTGGGAATAGATCCACTTAACCTTCAGCTATGCCACTCTCAGGCATACACCCAAGTAACTCTAAATCCTACTACAGAGATACTGGCTCACTTGTTCATTGCTTCTTTATTCAATATAGCCAGAAACTGGAAACATCATATGTGTCCATAAATGGGCGAGTGAATAAAGAATGTGTGGAACATTTTACAATGGAATATCACTCAGCTGTAAAATAAAATCATGAAAATCACAGGTAAATAAACAATTCTAGGGAAAATTATTGCAAATGAGGCTATCAGAGCCAAAACCACCAATATCATATGAGTCCTCTTATATGGGGATGTTAGATGCTAAGTATTTGATAAATGGGCTATAATCTGTATAACCACAGAGGCTAGGTATAGAGTGTGGGTGAAGTGAGGAGGGAAATAATTTCTCTAGAGGAAAAAATAGAAGGCAAACTAATGGACTGATATGCATGAGGTAGAAACAGATCGTTAAAATGAGAGGTAAGGGAGGAAATAAGAGGAGAGTCAGCTAAAACTGTATCATTAGAAGGCTCATATGGAAACCTAGTATAGTAGAAACATCTTAAAATATATGCATATATTTTAGAAACCTAAATGAAATCAGCAAATAACATGAAAGACAAAAGACACTACTAGACATCTCTTATCATCAAATTAAACATTCAGTGCCAAGAATGGGTTATGCCTAAATGAATTGTTGGCAAAAAGAAATACGGAAACTCTCAAATAAATGGACTTTTTCTAAACTTTTTATTGCTCTTCACAAATTGATAATAAGGTCCTGTTTCTGAAGAAAACACCTATATAACTCATTGAACATGAAGAAGTGAAGCTGATACGAACCTAGAGCCTTCACCCTTACTGATTTATGTTCATGTTACTGGGAGATAATCTGTATACTACCCGAGGAGAAAGATGAACACAAGCATAGCTAGAGTGACTTGCCATGTATAATACACTAATGCACTAAGGTCTCAAATGTTTTAGGAGTAATCAACCAATATCTGAATGGAATGAAGGCCATTCCATGAAATGGAATCTACCTGGGACTGGATAGGCTATGAACTAAGGGAAACAAATACTCATACTCTGCTACAAATTTAGCAATAAAAAGAATCTTATCAACAATCTGACTCATTGCTAGATGGTTGTTTTGGTCAGAAATCAGTAGTGAATCTTCTTTCTGAAGTCCATGGGAACAAATATAGAGATCCAAACTGGATAATGTGATGAAAATGAGAGACTTTGGAATACTAGGTCCTTAAAGAAAAATTTCCATCATATCTGTCCCCTGCAATGTTGTGGAAGAGTAGATGGAAAGAGTGTAGAAGTCAGTGAGGATGGAGGACCACAGAGAAATGAGGTTTCTTAACATAACAGGACAGATGCACATATTAACTCATAGAGACTGTGGCAGCATGAACAGTGCCTGTACAATTCTTAGACAGATTGGATCCCAGCACTAAAAGAAGTGGACATTAGCCCTCATTCCTAACCTAGAAGTTATCTCTAATTTTTAACTGATAGCAACAGAAATATTAGCTTTCTTCAATAAAATCTTTCTGGGTACACAAATCACACTCAAGGGCATTCCTCATACTCATCAGAAGATGATCAAAACAAAACTTGCTCAATACGGTAAACTCGGAAGATTTTTTTCTCTTGTAATGGTTTGTCTGGGCACATTTTTTTTCTGTATTTCTTGAGAGTCTTTGATAGTTTCCAATGCAGTTTTGATTGGGATTCGTGTGTGTGTGTGTGTGTGTGTGTGTGTGTGTGTGTGTGTGTGTGTGATAATGTGTATCTCAGTATTTGTTGGTGTTTTTTGTCCTCTTTCTTTTGTACTTTTTTCTGTTTCTTTAGTTCTTTTTTTTATTCTCCTTTGTTTTTTCTTTGTTTCCTCTTTGTTTTCTGATAAGGGAGAGAAAAGGAATTGATTCAATTGGTTGAGATGGTGGAAAGAATTTGAGAGGAGCTGGGGGGAACCATGATCAGAATATTTTATGAAAACTCTATTTTTAATGAAAGACAATTATGAAAAATATATTGTATGATTAAAAATCTATTTTATAACAACACAAAGCAGAAACAAAAAGTTAAAATTGACCAGAAAACCATGAATAATCAGTTTACCTGTGGACAGTTGTCACACGTGTGGCTGGAGGAAATGGACTAATTCATTTAAGCTTCCTTCCTTACTCTCATTGGTGCCTTGCAGGATGAATAGGTGGGACAGCCAAAAACAGAACACAAAGCAGAAGGTGAAGTCAAAGAAGATGCAAACCAGTGCTGATGAAGAAGGACAAATAGTAAATGAGTTAACAAACCATGAGCCTTTGGCATACTGCAGAGTGAAATATAGGTTATTTTAAATGTAAAAGTTAGCTGGTATATACCTGAGCTATTGTCCAACATTTTATAAATAATATTATGCGCATATCAGTTATTTTGGAGCAGATGATCAGGACAGAAAAATTCTGCCTACAGAGAAATGTGGGGAATAGTGAAAAAAAAAAAAGACTTGGCCAAGCAAAAGCAAAATCTAGCAGGGCTAAATCTAAATTCTTCAACTCCATGTTTTGAAATCAAAATGCTGACATAGCTTTGCTATTGAGCTTTACTGACTGCAACACACTTCTGTCCTTTCAACAGGCTCCTTTCCTGCTCTGGAGCTCTCCTTGCTGGGTATGCCCAGATCTGACATCTCCAACATCTTAGGATCTCCATAAATTCTAGACTTCACTTTCACAGCTTCACACAGTGGCCTCTCCAGACACATATTCATTGACACCCTTGCCACATGATTGGCCTCTATGACGTTCTTTAACCAAGGGAGAGGATTCCATGATTGTTTTATTGCTGTGTCCTTCTTGTTTCAAAGTCCAGAACAACATGACTGATGTTACCAAGATTTGCTACCTACTTTGCATGAAACGTACACCCTCCTTTCAACCACATTTTCATAAGCTTTGATATGTTGAACAAGTTTTCCTTTGATTTAGGAGTGTCTTTAGGCATTTCTTTGTCTTGAATTGATAGAATAAATAGAAAAGATTTTTCCCTAAGAGCAGCCCTCTTTTATTCGATTTTATACCAGGCCTCTCTTTACACTGATGTGTTTTTGAGTAAAAGACTTAGCTCAAACATTAGATTTCTTAGTGCTATATTCTCTTCAGTTTTACATTTTTTCTTTCTTTCTTTCTTCCCTGCTTATTCTTTTTTATTGCAGAGTCAATATTCTTTCCAACAAAATTATTCCCAAACTCTTCAATTTACCCTCAAGCAGATTCTTAGGACAAGAGCAAAAAGCAGCCACATTCTTTGCAAAATATCACAGGAATTTTTTCTAGCCCATTTGTTAACATTGTTTCCCTCTGAAAACTCTTTATCTGTGTCTCCAATAGTCTACAATACTCTCAGCATTACTAGCATTCAATTTCCTAGTAGGATGGGCTGTTAAGTCCCACTTAACAACATTTAACTATTTCCCTAGTCTAAACTCCAATAGTCTCCTGCAGTCTTCACAAAAACGTCATGGTTAGGTCTGTTACAGTAATAGGACACTCTCTGGAACTAACTTCTGCTTTAGTTACATTTCTATTGCTGTGATGAGAAACCATGATCAAGACAATATATAAAACATAGTATTTAATTTTGGGATTCACAAATACAGTGCGTTAGAGTGCATGGCCACCATGGTAGAGAACATGGCAACAAGCAAGCAGACATGGAACTGGTGCATTAGTATAGATCTTACATCTTATTCACAGGCTTGGGAATGCTACCCTGTGAATGACTTGTGCATTTGATACCTCAAAAACAAACCCTAGTGTCATACTTCCTCCACAAGGCCTTGCCTCCTATTCCTGCCCAACAGACCCACAATTACAGGTAATGATTCAAATATATGAGGTCATGGTAACCATTCTCTTTCAAAATTAAACACTAATAAACAGTGTGGGATCTTAGTATGATAACATTACTTTGCTACATTTAAAGCAAGAGTTTTTATAAGTAGAAGTTTTTCCAAAAGGAGAAAAAAGTGAAAATTGACACGCGACAATGTATAGGTTAGTTTGTTCAACTATAAGAACCATTTAAGAACATACATATCTAGCATTATATTACACAATTTCAACTTGCATTTTAAATTTTTTAGTTTGGTACATATATATTGACAACACTGATCTGTGGAGTAAAAAGTTTTGACTGGAGGGATATGCAAATTAGGAGTGGTAAGAGAGTGTTTCCTATCTTGACTGGATTCTGAATCAAGTAGCGACACAAATGTAATTTGTTTCCTTTGATCTGTTCATTTTCTGCTCTCTTAGTTTTACTTTGATGGAAATTATCACATCCTTCAACTTTAGAATTGAAATAATATTATGTAAAAATTGGAACATAATATATATAATTAAAATAATAAATGCTGCTGGCTCCTGGAAATGGCATAAATTGAGGCAAGTTTGATGTCAAGAGAGCTTAATCTAGAGTACTGCATTGGAAATTTGTCATGTGGGATTAAGCAGTTGAAGGAGGGGAATTATTGTGAAGCCAAGAAAGGAAAGAGACAGAAACTTGACTACGGAATGGTAAGCAAGGACTGTCGAAAGAACCACAAGAGGCCAATCTTTGTCCACTTTCAGATGTGCATAGATGTTAATGTGTCTCATTATAAACATGACAACAATCTTCCAATAGTAATTGTGGAAAAAGACCCAGTGAACTAAGACTCCATTGGATGAAGAGAGAGGCAAAAATACTTATCTTGGGAAGGTATAATTGTTTACTAAGCAATTCTTCTAAGAAAGACTACTGCTAAAACTGAAATTAATAAGAACATGGATTATAAATGTACCTATTTAATCCTTCAAACACTGAGAGAAAACTTTTTTTAAAAAAAAGGAAACTTTGTAAAATATAATATGAATTTCATATGGTCACTATCATGTTCAGACACCAATGAAATGCATATTGTTACTACATTTCTTTGACCCATCTGCTGATGAAGGGATTTTTCAATAGCGGTCAACACCCAGAGAACAGTTCTCAACAGAAGAACTGCAAAAGGCTGAAAGACCCTTAAGGAGGTGTTCAACATCTTAGCCATAAGGGAAATGGAAAGCAAAACACTTCTGAGATACCATCTTGCCCCTACCAGTATGGCTATGATCAAAAACATGAATAATTTCATATGCTGGAAAGAATGTGGAGTAAGTGGAACTCTTCTCCATTGCTGGTGGGATTACAAACTTGTACAACCACTTTGAAATTCAGTATAGAGTTTTTTTGAAAAAATTGCAAATCAACATACTACAAAATTGAGAAATAGTACTCTTGGGCATATACCAAAAATGATCAATAATATTACAAGCACATTTGTTCAACTATGTTTATAGTAGCATTATTTGTAATAGATAGAGCCTGGAAACAACCAAGATGTCCCTCAACCAAAGAATGGATAAAGAAAATGTGGTACATTTACACAATGGAATCATACTCAGCAACATAAAAACAATGACATCTTGCAATTTGCATTGCAAATGAATGGAACTAGAAAAAAATATTCTGAGTGAAATAAGCCAGACCCAGGAAGATGAGTATGGTATGTACCCACACTCAGGCAAATATTAGCTGTAAAGCAAAGGAGAAGTAGTCTACGGGCCACCACCCCAGAAACCTAAGAAACAAGGATAACCCTAAGAGAAACATACATAGATCTGCCCTTGGAAGGGGACATAAACAATATCTCCTGAGAAAATTGAGAAGAAGATGGGGTGAGAGAGAAGAGAAGATAGAAGAAAAAGAGGAGAGGAGAAACTAGAGAACTAGAGGAAAGAGCATTGTCAAGAGGGAGGAAAAGAGACATCTTGATTGAGGGAACCATTATGAAGCTAGGAAAAAAACCTAGCACTGGAGAAATTCCCAGAAATGCACAAAGGTGATCCTAGCTAAGATATTAAATGATAGTAGAGAGGGTGCCTGAACTACCTGTACCCTGTAGTCAGATTGATGACTCTCTTAATGTCATCATAGAACCTACATCTAGCAAGTGATGGAAGCAGATGCAGAGAACCACAGTGGATCACTGGGCTGAGCTCCCAAAGTCCAGTCAAAAAAAAAATGTTCAAGTGAGAATATGAGCAAAGATGTCAAAATCCTGACAGGAATACCCACTGAAACAGCTCACCTGAGCTAATGGAAGCATTCCAGCTCTGGCCTCACAATAAGTGAAACAGCATAGGACCAAACTAGGCCTTCTGAACGTGTGTGACACTGGTGTGGATGTGGCCCACTGTTGGACCACTGTAAGTGGGACCAGGATTTATTCCTGATTCTTGTTCTGACTTTTTGTAACTGATTCTCTCTAGAGGATACCTTGCTCAGCCTATATAAAATGGGGAAGGCTTTGTTCCTGCCTCAAAAAATGTCCTAGCTATTGTTTATTCCCCAATGTTAAGCCTCCTCTCTAATAGTGAATGGGGATGGGAGAAGGTGGAGACGGCAGGAGGAGAAGTGGAAGTGGGAAATGGGTTTGGCATGTAAAATGAGAAAAGATAGCTTTTCAAAACAAATTGGTAAATAGATTCTTCAAATCATATGTTTACATTACAGTTAATAATAGTAGAAAACTTACAGCTATAAAGTAGGAACCCCAAAAATGTCACGTTTGGAGGGTCACTCCAACATGAGGAACTGTATTAAAGTGTAGTATCATTAGGAAGGTTGAGAACTTCTGGCCTTGAAGTATTAGGCATAGAATTATGAAAAGGACTGAATTTCTACCATTCTTCATGAATTAAAAATTTAATATGTGGGAAAGGGAGAGAGAGAAAGAGGCGGAAACTGTGCTAAGCAGAGGGTATGGTGACACATAGGTTCTTCTACAGGGCTGGGGACAAAGGGTGGAGGGTAATAGAAACTTGTCTACCAACCATGTTACCTCATTTGTGGAATACCAGTATTCTAGGAACAAAAGAAAAGAATTCCATGACTGTTAGGACAGTCTGAGATACATAGTGAGTCCAGAAATGCCCAGGATGTGGGAAAGGGCAATCAACCACAAAAAAGAAAACTATAAGGAATGAGACACTCACTTTATAGAGCAAACATATGAATTCTTCATGCAAAGCATAGGTCTGAGAAACAGACTAAAGCACAGAAAACTAATTCTGTGAACTAGAATGATGGTTTCACTTGACCTCTGGAAGGTTACAGACATTCAAACAGAGGAAGAGATCCAAATGAACAGGACAAGAAGTGAACCCATACACAACAAACTATAGTGACAAGTGTCAAGGGCAGATGGCACATGAAGAATGCTGATGGTCAGAGCTGAATGGGCATGTGCTATTTTACTTGAAAAACTAAATCTGTCATAGAAATAGCACACTTATGTGAAAATACCTAAAACTAGGAGACCATGGAACGTTGTATTTAATGTCCTGAGAGCAATCAGTTTCCAATCAAACTGCTCACCCTTCCAGGTATGAAACATTAAGTTCATATCTCTTGTCTTTTGCTATATTACAGACATGACCAAAAGTGATCAATATGGGAAAGGGTCTAGTAGGGATACAGAAGGAAGTTAAAATGGATCAGATGGAGGTAAGAGAGGGGAGGGGAGGGTAGTAAGAGTACATTGTACACAGAAATCAAATTTTCAGATTAGTAAATTAGTTATATATCTGATTTAGCACAACTACACCTACATCCACAGTAGAACCCAACACTTGGTTCAGATGATTATTACTGTTGGTACATCTACATATTCCATGTGTTCCTCTTGGTTTGGAGTTGGGTTTAACATCATGTTTAATTTTCTATAAATGTTTATATTATCAATAAACTATACTTAATTATGTTCTTTTCAGTCACTCAGTTTTAGACCATCTGTTTTCTACAGAGCTGCATTTCCACACCACAAAAAAAATGAAATTTCCCATTTCCAGAAACACAGGTGGCTGAGTTACTGAGAGAATTTGGCTTATATAGAGGGTGCCTGTAAGTATATGGCTTGCCAAGTAGAGGAATGTGGCATAATTCTCACAATAACAGAATATTTATATATTTGAGATGAGGAGAAGTTAAAGAAGTGGGCACTGCCTTAACTCATAGGAGTCCAATCTCCTGAAGTCATGTCTGCTAACCCACAAAGAGTAGCATTTGTAACTGATTCTTAAGTAATACCTAGGCTTTTTGGATTCTACACCTTAAGGTGTAGTTATATGGTCACAGACTAAGAAAAAGAGATAAAATCTTTGGGTTTCAAAAAACCTCTTACCTATTTTCCATTTTTCATATGGGAGGTGGCAAGCTGGTCTGTGGTGAAGTGAATTGTCCACTTAGTCAGCCATCTCTATGAAAGACTTCTGTAGCCTGGAGAACACAATGATGTTGGTGCTTGAGGAAGGCTGATAAATAGAGCAGAGGGAACTGTGGTTTCCTGTACTTGGATCTTGCATCTGAAGTGTCATGTGAGCATCACCCCTTTGAGTCAGCTCTTCACAAGACTGTTCTTGATAGTTGACCTGGATCCTATCTCTAATCCTATGGTCATGCCTATTCTTAGATTTCCCCCACCCTGTTAGTTTCATTTGAAACAAGATGTACCTTTTATACTAGTTTATCTATTCTAGGTATTCTCATGTGGTTAAATTGCAAGCAGACCACAAAACAGCATCCATGTTGGTATAGGGATTTTAAATCAGGCCCTTACAACTTCAAAACAAATATTTTTTCCCTGAGCCATCTTTCCAGGACTATCTAGAAACATTTTTATAATTACAAAATCCCACTCTATCTTCCCAATCTATTTTAATATGAATGACTTTTTAAGTGATGGAATTATTCACTGGGTTTTCGAGTTAGTGTGTAACTTTGATTATTTGGTTGGTTTCTTGATAAGCAGGGAGCAGGATGATACAACTTAGAGAATGTTTTGGTTCTCTACATTTTTAGCTTTGCATATTGCACAGGATAAAGTGATTGACTTCTGATATACAATTGTAAGTAATGAGTCAGCAGGCAATTCTGAGTCCAGGCCAATCCTCCACCTGCATCAGAGAGCCCCAGAAACACAGCCACCATCTGCACTGACTTGAAGAAGAGGGAAGTTGCTACACTTCTGGCAGAACAGATCCACTCTCCTGCCTGGACAGCCCAGCTCTCTAGTGCCTAGGTCATGTGGCACTTCCTCCAACCCTCCCTCACCCAACTTAAAATAGTAGCTCATCAACAGAAAAGTCTCCTGTGGCCAAGTCACTCTACCACCATCTCAACCTGCATCATAGGGTTCTGGAATCAGAGCCCCACACCTACACTGACTGGAGGAAAAGTAGAATCAGAGCACCACAAAGAGTCCTAAACACTTACTGCACCAATTAGAGGATGAGGTTATTCCACCCCTATCCTTAGTCACATCAGAGGACAGTGGAGGAACATCCCCCACCTATACCAATTAGAGGAAGAGCCCAACATCTGTCAGCAGGCACGACTACTATAGACAGTGTACCTCACCACCAGCCCCAGTGGCATCACCCAGAGGCACAGCCTTCACCTACACCAATTGTAGGAAGAATCAACATAGGTACCTATAATTACTTTATAAAGATGACAGAGATACTTTAAAAGAAAATGAAAAATCCCCTTATAGAAATGGAGGAAATAGCAAACAAAAATGAAAAAAAATAATAATCCCTTAAAGAAAGTCAGGAAAGCCAAGAAAAATCAATCCAATGGGTGAAAGAAACAGTTCAATACTCCAAAATTGAAATAGGAGCAATAAAGGAAACATAAACTGACCAAATTCTGGAAATGAAAAATTGAGGTAAAGGGTCAGGAACCACAGGTGCAAGCTTAACCAACAGAATACAAGATAGAGATTTATCAGTAAGAAAACATCAAATCTTCCAAATTCTTAATACAAAACACCCAGAATATCTGAAATACCATGAAAAGACCAAACCTAAGGTTAAAAGCAATAGGAAAAGCAGATCTCTATCTAGCTCAAAGACACAAAAAATATATTCAATAAAATTATTGAGAAAAATATTCCCAACTTAAAAAGGCTATGAAAGAACAAAGTACTTGCATAACACCAAATACTCTTAACAAAACAAATACCCTCAACACATATTAACTGAAACACTAAACATATGAAAAAATAAAGAATGAAGCAGAAACATTAAGGGCTGAAGAAGAAGAAGACTGGGTAACATATAAAGGCAAACCTATCAGAATTACGCCTGACTTCTAAATGGAGACTGAAATCCAAAAAGTCCTGTAGAGATGTTTTTCATACACTTAGAGACACAAATTAAGATGCAACTTTCTGTTTTGCCTGGTTGTGTGGTTCCAAAGAACCACAGAGTTTTATATTATTTAGAAGCTGTTTGGCCTATAACATCAGGCTTATTATTAATTAGCTCTTACAACTTAAGTTAACCCATAATTCATATCTATATTTAGCCACATGGCTTGGTACCTTTTCTCAGTAAGGCATTTTCAGCTTACTTCCTTTACATCTTGTTAGTGACTGACTCTCTGTCTTTCATCTTCTCAGAATTCTAGTTGCATTGTGCTGCCTAAACTTCCTGCCTGACTATTGGCCTTTCAGTGCTTTGTTAAACCAGTATGAGTGACAAATCTTTAGTATATGTGAGTAATATCCCAAAGCATTTCCCCTTTCTTTTTTTTAGAAAACAAGAAATCTAAATCTAATCTCATTTGTTTATTTTTTCTCCTGATCATTATCCATAGGAACATATAACCAATAAGCTAAACAAAAACAAACACACATAATTTATTTTGGAATGTGTGCATAGTTTTCTTGACTACTTCCTGCTGTTGGGGGACTCTAGAACTCTTTGGGGAACCCTGGGAAAATTTAAGATTATGGTCAAATTCTGACTGGAGTATTCTGTTAGGATCACCTCAACTAGGAACTTTTAAGCTGTTCTACATGTAGAACTTGGAGAAAATTTAGACAATGAGTCATCTTGACTATCTGCTCCTATTGGAGAGTATTCAGCAGGTCTTCCAAGATTAAACCTAATATTTCTTAATCCAGAATGAATACAGAGCCTCTCATTTCCTGCAAATATAAAAGCAGAACTTCTTTTCCAAAGTAACATATTTTTGGCTTGAATTTTGAAGTCAAGATATATATAGATTGGTTTAATCCAGCAGTATTTATAATCAAAAATCTTTTAGCAGCTGTTGTTTCTTCTTCTGCTGTCAAACAATTCAAATAAAATGCAATAACTTGCAGTATCCAGACTTTGTACATTTTCCATCTTTATGTGACTTTCTTTCTTAATCTATTTCTTTTGAAGGCCTTTCTGTATCCTTTTTTTTCTCTTCCAAGGCTATTACATTTTAAAACACACTATTAACTGTTTAGAGTTTTTTTTTCTCAGCTTGCCTTTATTGTATATCTCTAACTATTTTTTGACCATGAGTCTTTAATATGCTAAACAGCAAGGCTAAAATTAAAGCAGCTTTGCCAGCTGGATCTGCCCTGTTCTTCAACATCCTGAGAGTCTAGCTTCATGGCAATGGTATTAGCAGGAGTCACCTTTATTGTCACAACTCTGAGGTTTTTGTTTTTGTTTTTGTTTTTTCGAGACAGGGTTTCTCTGTGGCTTTGGAGCCTGTCCTGGAACTAGCTCTGTGGACCAGGCTGGTCTCGAACTCACAGAGATCCGCCTGCCTCTGCCTCCCGAGTGCTGGGATTAAAGGCGTGCGCCACAATCGCCCAGCCAACTCTGAGTTTTTTTAGGTCCATAACACCACCAAGAAGTGTGCTGCCAGAGGCACATAAACACTATTTAATTGCTTTGTAACAGGGCCTCATAAAGAATTGAAGGGTTTTTACTGCTAAGAGTGAGTCAGGAATCCACTCTTAAAGGAACCACACTTTTGTATGACTCTACCAAACTAAACACACCGGAGAATATGCTGCTATCAATAAGGTTTGCTAAACTCATATTTTTGTGTCTAGTATGCCTTTCCAAGCTCTCTCATGTAGTAATGAGGAGCAGCGGGCTGCTTTCTGCCACCCTGCTCCCTGCTAGCTTTACACTCAAAATAATTACACGGAAACTGTATTCATTTAAACACTGCCTGGCCCATTATATCTAGCCTCTTCTTGGCTAACTCTCACATCTTAATTAACCCATTTTTAATAATCTATATATCACCACGTGACTGTGGTTTACCAGGATGAGTCTAATCTTCATCCATCTCAGAGAGAAGAGCCATGGCATCTGCTTGACTCTGCTTCTTACTCCCAGCATTCTTTTCAGTCTACTCTGCCTATCTAAATACCAAAGCAGTTTCTTTATTTGATCAATGAAAGTAACATATAGACAGATGACCCTCCTACACCATTTCTTTTTTTCTGTTTAAACAAAAAAAGACTTTAACTTTAACATAGTAAAATTACATATAACAAAATAGATCAAACAAGAATTACAGTTACAATATTTATATCTATTTTATCTTTTATCATAACTAAGGAAAACTATAACTATCTAGCTATTCTTCGACTCCATCAAAGACTCCAAAAGGATATATTACCTAAGTAAGCAAGACGTAAGCAACTTCCAAAACTCTAGAAATGACAGAGACATCTCACTGCCTGTACAATTACCCAAAGTTCCTCTATACCATAGGGGCATCCATCTTTGGCCTACAGGCCCATAGTATCGAGCAGACATTTCAATGAAACAGGAAATTTCAAAGACAGTTCAGTCACTTACTTTTGTATCCTAGAGAATGTCTTGCAGACTCTTTCAAGAATCTGGAACCCTGAAGGATCATCTCACCTTTAGGCAAGTTCAGCAATCCTCTCTTCGTGGGTTATCTGTGTCCAGTTTATGCAGCAGTCTGGGCAAGAGCAGTTTCTTACCCAAATGGCTATCAAACTCCATAAGGAGTCTCTTCAATGGCCATCTTCTTCTTGAAGTAGATTGGTGTTGCCAGGAGCAGACATGTCTCATTGTCATGAAAAGTCCTAAGTTATTAAAACATTAAATGCCATATTTTGTAGTCTTTGAAAGATATGAATAATGTCTATCTAACTGAAATATATCTCTACATATCTAGAAATTCTAACTTACATGATTACAAGCTTGACTATCATTGATGATTATCCATTAAAAACCTATATTTCCTAATTATACATTGCATTTTTAAATGTACTACACAATCATAATACCTTAATCAAGATCAGAATGGCACCTACGTGGACAACTGCATCCATATAAAGCCTAAGACAGCTTGGAATGTTATTATAAAACAAAATAACAGCATTGTGCACGGTTTCTTGGTAGCAGCACTCCCTCAGGTGGGCTCTGCTTGCTAGAGGCAAGCACTCTTATTTAAGAGAGGCTTCATGACTCAGCTTTAACTGCAAAACCTTGCAGCTCTTTTAAGAGGTCCTGCCACAAAACACTTAAACAGTGTTGATGAAAAGCTGAATGCATGATTTTCAGTTTTCAGCCATAGCAGGAAAAAAGCTACACCATTTTAAAATGCTGACTTTCTGGGCCATCCTGCCAGGGTAAATTCTGACTCTTTCAAGCAGGCAGTCTGACTGAGTGTGGTCTGTGAGCAGAATGCTGCAGCTTGCTTGCTGGCAGGGACCTTGAAATGCCACAAAGTTGTGGCAATAAAATTGGCTCTAGTGGTACCTCTGCCATGAGGCTGAAAAGCTGAAGAATGAGCTGGATCTAGCGATCAAAGCCATGGCTTTAATCCTCTCCATAAAGACTCATGTGGTCAGAAAAAGAGAGTTATAGAGCAAAGAGATATTCAAAGACAAAGAAAACCTCTAAATGGTTTACAGTGTGTTAAAAATATATGCAGGCTAAAGGTTAATGTTCTTAGGGTAAAAAAGGAAGAAATAAAGTAGTTGGGTGTGGAAGTACACACCTTTAATCCCAACACTTGGGAAGCTGAAGTAGATTGACCACTGTGACTTCAAGGGGCAGAGGTAGCTTGAACTCTGTGACTTCAAGGTGTGGTAGCAAATGCCTTTAATCCCAAAGCTTGGGAGGCAGTGGCAGACAGACCTCTGTAAATTCAAGATGTGGTGGCAGACACCTTTAATCCAAGTTCTGGGGAGGCAGAGACAGGCAGATCTCTGTGAGTTCAAGGACAGCCTGGTCTACAGAGTTATTCTAGGACAAAGATATACAGAGAACCTGTCTCAAAAAGTAAAAGTAAAAATAAAAGAAATAGAGATTAAAATAAAGCCACAAAAAGATGGAAAATACACAGAGAATCTTGATACTGTATGTTATTATGCTTTCTTTTTGAATTATTTGAATGCTGAGGAAGGAGTAACAGCTGTTAAGAGATATTTGCTTATAAATGCTGCTGAACAAATCCAAGATAGATATTTTGAAAATACCTTGACTTCAAAATTGAAGTCAAAATGTATGTTACTTTGGAGAAGAGATTTTGCTTTTGTTTCCACAGGAAATGAAAGACTAAAGATTCATTCTGGATAAGAAAAATCCAGTTTGATAAAGGAAGACCACCTGAGAAATCTTCTGTAGGAACAGATGGCCCCGATGTCAGAGTTCTACATCCAGAACAGATTCAAGACTGCTGCCTGAGATGATCAAGACTCACAGGATACTCCAGTCAGGACTTGATTATAACTCTAAATTTTCTTTAGGTCCCCATAAGATTATCAGCACCCCCAACCAGCAGGAAGTAGCCTGGAATACTACGCTCACATTCCCAACAAATGGACTCTGGATATTTTTCTTTGTTAAAAAAAAAAGAGGGGGAAGTGGTGTGGGAGAATTGTCTGTACTCTGTCAATCATATTTTAAATAAACACATTTTAAATAAATTGGCCAGGCAGGAAGTATAGGTGGGTCAACCAAACAGGAAGTAGAGGTGGGGTGATGAGAATAGAAGTATTCTGGGAAGCAGGAAGCTCCTTACTCATTTCTGCCCAGACCACCAAGAAGCAAGACATAACCTGTCCAGCTGTGAAAGGTACCAAGCCATGTGGCTAGTATAGATAAGAACAATGGGTTAATATAAGCTACATGAGCTAATAAGTGGCCTGAGCTAATGGGCCAATCAGTTTATGAATTTTTTAACTAATTAATTTATTCATTAAAAATTTCCACCTCCTTCCCTCCTCCCATTTCCCTCCGAGTCCCCCCTCCCCCTCCCCTCCCTCACCAGTCCTAAGAACAGTCAGGGTTCCCTGCCCTGTGAGAAGTCCAAGAAACTCCCACCTCCATCCAGGCCTAGGAAGGTGTGCATCCAAGCAGACTAGGCTTCCACAAAGCCAGTCCATGGAGTACAATCAAAACCCAGTGCCACTGTCCTTGGCTTCTCAGTCAGCGCTCATTGTCAGCCACATTCAAAGAGTCTGGTTTGATCACATGCTCCATCAGTCCCAGTCCAGCTGGCCTTGGTGAGCCCCCATTACACCACCTCAGTGGGTGGAAGCACCCCTCACAGTCCTGATTTTCCTTGCTCATGTTCTCCCTCCTTCTGATCCTCATTTGGACATTGGGAGCTCAGTCCAGTGCTCTAATGTGGGTCTCTGTCTTTATCTCCATCCATCGCCAGATGAAGGTTCTATGGTGATATGCAAGATATTCATCAGTGTGGCTATAGGATAAGACCAGTTCAGGCATACTCTCCTCTGATGCCCAAGAAATAAGCTGGGGACAACTCCTTGGACACCCCTCTAGAGTCAAGTCTCTTCCCAACCCTAAAATGGCTCCCTTAATTAAGATATCTACTTCCATGTTACCATATCTACCCTTCCTTCATCCCAACAATCCCATTCCCCCAAGCTGTCCCCAATCCTCCCCTTCACCCTTCTCTCTCCCCATCTCCCCTTACCCCCAAACCACCTCCACCTCCGTGCTCCCAAATTTTGCCTGGCAATCTTGTCTATTTCCAATATCCAGGAGGATAACTATATGTTTTTCTTTGGGTTCACCTTCTTATTTAGCTTCTCTAGGATCATGAACTAAAGGCTCAATGTCCTTTATTTATGGCTAGAATCTACTTATGAGTGAGTACATATCATATTCATCTTTTTGGGTCTGGGTTATCTCACTTGATATAGTGTTTTCTATTTCCATCCATTTGCATGCAAAATTCAAGATGTCATTGTTTTTTACTGCTGAGTAAAACTCTAAAGTGTATATGTTCCACACCTTCTTTATCCATTCTTCTATTGAGGGGCATCTGGGTTGTTTTCAGGTTCTGGCTATTACAAATAGTGCTGCTATGAACATAGTTGAACAAATCATTTTGTAGTATGTTTGAGCATCTCTTGGGTGTATTCCCAAGAGTGGAATTTCTATGTCCTGAGTTAGGTTGACTCACAGTTTCCTGAGAAACCGCCACACTGATTTCCAAAGTGGTTGCACAGTTTGCATTCCTACCAACAATGGATGAGTGTTCCCCTTACTCCACATCATCTTCAGCATAGGTTATCATTGGTGTGTTTGATTTTAGCTATTCTGACAGGTCTAAGATGGTATTTCAAAGTTGTTTTGATTTGCATTTCCCTGATCACTAAGGAGGTTGAACATGACCTTAAGTGTCTTTTGGCCATTTGAACTTCTTCTGTTGAGAATTCTCTGTTCAGTTTAGTACTCCATTTTTTAATTGGGTTAATTAATGCCTAGTTTCTTGAGTTCTTTACATATTTTGGAAATCAGACCTTTGTCTGTTGCGGGGTTGGTGAAGATCTTCTCCCATTCAGTAGGTTGCCTTTTTGTCTTAGTGACAGTGTCCTTTGCTTTACAGAAGCTCCTCAGTTTCAGGAGGTCCCATTTATTCATTGCTGCTCTTATTGTCTGTGCTACTGAGGTTATATTTATGAAGTGGTCTCCTGTGTCCACGCATTGAAGGACTCTATCAGGTTCAGTGTGTTCGGACTGATAGTGAGGTCTTTAATCCATTTGGACTTGAGTTTTGTGCATGGTGATAGATATGGATCTATTTTCATTCTTCTACAGGTTGACATCCAGTTATACCAGCACCATTTGTTAAAGATGCTTTCTTTCTTCCATTGTATACTTTTAGCTCCTTTATCAGAAATCAGTTGTTCATAGGTTTGTAGACTAATATGTGGATCTTCAATTTGATTCCATTGGTCAACATCTATGTTTTTGTGCCAGTACCAACCTGTTTTCTTTACTGTAGCTCTGTAATAGAGTTTAAAGTCAGGGATGATAATGCCTCTGGAAGTATTTCTATTGCATAGGATTGTTTTGGCTATCCTGGGATTTTTGCTTTTCCATATAAAGTTGATTATTGTTCTCTCAAGGTCTGTGAAGAATTTCATTGGTATTTTGATGAGGATTGCATGGAATCTATCGATTGCTTTTGGTAGAATTGCCATTTTTACTATGTTGATCCTCCCAATCCAAGAGCATGGGAGATCCTTTCATTTTCTGGTATCATCTTCAATCTCTTTCTTCAAAGACTTAAAGTTCTTGTCAAATAGATCTTTCACTTCCTTGGTTAGAGTTACCCCATTCATTATATTTAAGAATGAACCTTGTATCCCTAATCTTTTTAAAACCTTTATCATAAAGGGGTGTTAAATTTTTGTCAAATGCTTTTTCAGCATCTAATGAAATTATCATATGGTTTTTTCCTTCATTTTATTTATCTGAAGGATTACATTGATAGATTTTTGTAGGTTGAACCAGTCCTGTCTCTCTGGGATGAAGACTACTTGATCATATTGTATAATTTTTTGGATATGTTCTTGGATTTGGTTTGCCAGTATTTTATTGAGAATTTTTGCATCAATGTTCATGAGTGAGATTGGTCTGTAATTCTCTTTCTTGGTTAAGTCTTTGTGTGGTTTTGGTATCAGGGTGACTGTAGCTCATAAAAGGAGTTTGGCAATGACTCTTCTGTTTCTATTTTGTGAAACACATTAAGGAGTATATGTATTAGCTCTTCTTGGAAGTTCAAGTAAAATTCTGCATTAAAACCATTTGGTTCAGGGATTTTATTTTGGTAGGGGGGTTTCTGATGACAGCTTCTAATTCCTCACATCTTACAGGTCTATTTAAACTGTTCACCTGATCTTTATTTAATTTCCGTATATAGTACTCATTTAAAACAGTGTCCATTTCTTTCACATTTCCCAATTTTATGGCATACAGGCTTTTGTAGTAAGATCTAATGATTCTCTGAATTTCCTCTGTGTATGTGGTTATGTCCCCCTTTTCATTTCTCATCTTGTTAATTTGGGTGTTCTCTCGTGGCTGTTTGATTAGTTTGAATAGGGGTTTGTCAATCTTGATTTTCTCTGGGAACCAGCTTTTTGTTTTATTGATCATTGGATTGTTTTCTGTGTTTCTATTTTTTTAATTCAGCCCTCAGTTTGATTATTTCCAGTCTTCTACTTCTCCTAGGCGAGTCTGCTTCTTTTTTCTAGAGCTTTCAGGTGTGCTGTTAAGTCTCTAATGAGAGCTTTCTCCGTTTTCTTTATGTGGGCACTTAGTGCTATGAACTTTCCTCTTAGCACTGCTTTCATAGTGTCCCATAGGTTTGGGTATAAAGTGTCTTTATTTTCATTGAATTCAAGGAAGACTTTAATTTCTTTCTTTATTTCTTCCTTAACCCAGTGGTGGTTCAGTAGTTGACTGTTCAGTTCCCATGAGTTTGTAGGCTTTCTGGGGGTAGAATTATTGTTGAATTCTAACTTTATTCCATGGTGATCCTCAGCACAGAAACAGGGACTCCTAGTAGTCCAAGGACCCCGCAGACAAAAGGGCAAACTTGGGGGGAGGGCAGGGCCGAGTGAAACACAGAGGACCCTGCAGCCAAAGCTGAAGGTGCCCACACTCCCTTGCGGGGTCCTCAGGCCTGCCTGGCAGGCAGACACTCACCACTCTGGGTGGATAGCCTTAGTGCAGGAGCAGGAACTGTTCCTGGGACAAGGACCTTGCAGAAAATAGGACAGGCTTGGGGGAGGCAGGGTCATGTGTAACAAATAAGTCCCTGCAACAGGAGCTGGTGGGGTGCTGTGCTCCCTTCTGGGACAGTCCACCCCGGGAATGGCACACATTCACCCATCTGGATGGAACTCCTCAGCACAGAAACAAGGACGCCTGATAGTCCAAGGACCCTGTAGACCAAAGGGCGAATGTGGGTGGAGGGCAGAGTTGAGTGGAACACAGAAGACCCTGCAGCAGAAGCTGTAGGTGCCCTGCACTCTCTTGTGGAGACCTTCCAGCCTGGTTGGCCAGCAGACACTCACCACTCTGGGTGAATAGCCTTAGTGCAGAAGCAGGAACTGTTCCTGGGCCAAGGACCTTACAGACAATAGGTCAGTTTATAATCTTATCCAGATTTCTGTGTGATTTTCTTTGGGGCTTCCTGGCTGTGGGGTATCGGGTGTAACTCCTGTTACAGTCTCAGATTTTATGTGAATGCAATTTATGAACATTGGGAACCATTTGTAGATGGAAAATTCTGTCCTGCCTGGTCTTGCAACAGTTCAGTTCCAAAGAAACACACAGAGTCTTATTTTAATTATAACTATTTGGCCTATTAGCTCTGGCTTCTTACTAACTAGATCATACAACTTAAATTAACTCATAGTTCTTATCTATGTCTAGTCACATGCCTCGGTACTTTTTTTTTGAAAGCAAACCAGACAACCCTTTATTGGGAGCAGAGAGCACAACACGATGACCGCACATGGAGACACCTGGTGGGCACCCTGCACAGCATCCTTCAAGACAGGCTCTCTACTAGCAAACTCACTGGGAAATGGATTCCTTCGGCAGCTTCCCATCCTCCCGGGGTGGGGGAGGGTATGGGGAACTCACTAACTTCCCTGAAGGAACTGTGGGTCACTAGAGATACAGCCCCTCAGGGGTGCCTTCTTGTTTTTTTATAAAGAACGTTCTCTTTAGATTTTTTGAATTTTTCATTTGTAACTTTCATTCTGCGTTCCCGCGGGGCCATCAGGCCAGCTTCTGTACAGATTGCCTTAATGTCGGCCCCAGACAGGTCATCCTTTGCCATGATCAAGTCATCCAAGGTTACGTCATCAGCCAGTGTCATCCTGCTTGTGTGAATCTGAAAGATCCGCTTCTTGGTCTTCTCGTCCGGCAGGGGGAACTCGATCTTCCTGTCAATGTGGCCTGGTCTGATAAGTGCTGGATCCAAAGTTTCTATTTGGTTTGTGACCATGATGACTTTTACATCTCCCCTCGAATCAAATACATCCAGCTGGTTCAGCAGCTCCAACATTGTTTGCTGAATTTCTCTCTCACCTCCAGATTTTGAATCATATCTTTTGGTCCCAATGGCATCAATTTCATCAATAAACACAATGGACGGTGCATGTTCTTCGGCAACTCGGAACAGCTCCCGAACAAGCTTGGGCCCGTCGCCTAGGTACTTCTGAAGAAGCTCTGATCCAACCACTCTCAAGAAAGTGGCTGAAGTTTGGTTAGCTACGGCTTTGGCCAGTGACGTTTTACTTGTTCCTGGCGGACCATAGAGAATGACCCCCTTACGGAGCTTTATTCCCATCTCCTCATAATACTCAGGATGGGTAAGAGGAAGCTCCACAGATTCCTTAATTTCCTGGATTTGGTTGTCCAGGCCCCCAATATCTGCATAGGCCTCCTGGGGGGCCTTTTCCACCTTCATCACTGTGACCAGGGGATCTGTGTCATCCATTAGCACTCCTATCACGGCATGCACCTTGTGGTTGAGCAGGACTGAACAGCCTGGCTCCAGCAGATCCTTGTCCACAAATGACAGGATGCTGACAGTGTTCTGAGCCCAAAGATGTGGACACAACGGCATGATTATCATCAATGATCTCTTCCAAGGTTCCTACAGACATGGGAGTACCCCTGAGATCATCCACTCTCGATCTTTCCTCCTCTTGCTTTTCTTCCTGATTTCTGATGAACTCTTCCTCCATGAGAAGATAGTCTTTTATTCTCTCTAACGTCAGCAGCTTCAGGCAGCACTGAGTGTGAGGCGTTACCAGTGGCAGTTCGCTGGCTGCATCTGGCCCCTTTGTTTTCTTCTTTTTACCCACTCTAGTTGGGACAGGAGGTTCATATTTCTTTTTCTTGTCCTTGTCATCCTTCTTGCCACCCCCAGGACCATGGCCACCACTCTGACTTTGACCCACCTTTCCCCAGTTGCCCGAGCTGCCCCTTGGTACCTTTTCTAGGTAAGGTATTCTCTTCTTGCTTCCTTTGCATCTGGCTGGTGACTGGCTCTCTGCCTTTTCTCTTCTCAGAATTATCCTAGTCTTGTCACCCAGCTTATACTTGCTCCTGGGATACTGGCCAATCTGCACTTGATTAAACCACTATATGTGACAAATCTTTACAATATTTAAGAGATTAAGCGAACAGGAACCACATATGCAAGCACAACCAACAAAATACAAAATATAGAAGAGAGAATATTAGATATTGAAGATATGAGAGAGGAAATAGATTTATCAGTCAAAGGAAATGTCAAGCCCAGCAAATTCTTAACAAAAATATCCAGGAAATCTGGGAATTTTTGAAAAGCTCAAACATAAGAATAATAGGGGATAAGAGAATCAGAGGAACTCTAGCTCAATGGCACAAAAACTGTTCAACAGAATCATAGCATAAAACATTGCTAAGATAAAGAAGGACATGCTTATGTCAGAACAAGAAGCTTACATAACACCAAATAGACTCAGTCAAAAGACAATACCCTCAATATATAATAGTCAAAACAAAAATACAAAATAACGAAAGTATATTAAGAGCTGCAAAAGAAGAAGGTCAGAGAACATTAAAAACAGACCTATCAGAATTATGTCCTACTTCTTAATGGAGTTTCTGAAGTCTAGGATGTCCAAGACAGATGTTTTGCAGACACCAAGAGACCACATTGCTATCTGAGACTACTATACCCAGTGTGTCTTTTAATCACCATAGGGCAAAGAAAACAAAATATTCCACAAAAATACCAAATTTAAACAATACCTGATCAGAAATTCGGCCCAACATAAAGTATTGCAAAGAAAACTCCAACCAAAAGAAGTTGGTTACACCCATGAATCACAAGCAAAAGATAATATCACACCAGAACAATCCCAAAGAAGAGAAGCATAACCACATTACCATCACCACCAACAAAACCAGAAAAAACAGGAATTACAAATCACTAATCATTAACATTTTCTAGTATAAATGAACTCAACTAACCTATAAAAGAAACATGCTAACAGAATAGATACAAAAACAGGACCCATCCTTCTGCAGCATGCAAAAACATACCTCAATTTCAAAGACAGACATTACCTTACAGTATAGGGTTGGGAAAAGATTTTCCCAACCTAAAAACCAAGATAATATACATATTCTGATATCTAACAAAATAGACATTAAACTAAAATTAGACAAAAGAGATAGGGAAGGATATTACCTATTTATATGCATATTTATCACAAGAAAATCCATCAAAATGAAGGATCAGTTCTGAAAATGTATTTTCTAACTACAAGGGCACCCACATTGGTAAAAGACACATTCCTAAGACTTAAAGAACACATCAAACAAAGTGCAATGATAGTGAAACACTTCAGTACCCCACTCTCCCCTCGGATAGGTCTGTTAGAAAGATTCTTAGCAGGCAAATAAGGGAACTAACAGCTTTATAACTCAAATGGACTTAACAGACAAATAGAGAACATTTCACCCAAACACAAAGTAACAGAACTTCTTTTTAGCGCCTTGTGGAACCTTCTCTAAAACTGACCACGTACTTGGTCACAAAAGAAATCTCAACAGCTATAAAATTTGGAATAATCCACTTATGCTATTGGATCACCATGGCTTAAAGGTAAAATTCAACAATAACACAAAGTGAAGAGAGACTACAATCTCATGGAAACTGAACAGCATACAATTGTTGGGTCAAGTAAAAAATAAAGAAATAAATTAAAGATTTCTCCAGTACAATGAATTTGAAGGCACGGCATACACAAACTTATGAGACACTATAAAGACAGTGCTAAGAAGAAAGTTCATAGCACTAAGTATCTACATAGAGAATTAAGTTGAAGTATCAATTCTGAACATTTGTGTGCCAAATACAAGGGAACCCACATTTATAAACTAGCAACATAACAGCACACCTGAAAACTCTAGAAAGAAGAAGCAAACACACTCAGGAGGAGTAGATGACAGGAAATAATCAAACTACAGACTATAATCAATACAACAGAAACAAGAACAATACAAAGAATCAATGATTCAAAATAGTTGGTTTCTTGACAAAGTCAATAAGATAAACTTTTATCCAAACTAATAAAAGGCAGAGACAGAATTTCTTACTTAACAAAATCAGAAATGGGAAGGGGAACGTAACAATGGACAGTGAAGAAAGCCAGAGCATCATTAGGTCATACTACAAAAACCTTTACTCCACAACATTGGAAATCCTGAAAGAAATGGAAATTTTTCTGAATAGATATGACTTATCAAAATTAAATCAAGATCAGATAAATGACTTAAATAGACCTGTAACCCCTAAGGAAAAGGAAGCAGGCATGAAAAGTCTCCCAACCAAAAAAATATTCAGGGCCAGAAGGTTTCAGGACAGAATTCTATCAGAATTTCAAGGAAAAACTAATTTCTTTACTCTTCAAATTGTTTCAGACAATAGAAACAGATGGAAGACTGACAAACTCTACAAGGCTACTGTCACCCTGATAGGCAAAATATACAAAAATCAACATAGAAAGAGAATTAAAAACCAATATGCCTCATGAACATTAATGCAAGATACTCAATGCAATATTGGCAATACAAATCCAAGAACACATAAAAAATCACCCAACATGATCAAGTGGGATTCATTCCATAGACATAGAGATGGTTCAACATATGAAAATCTGTCAGTGTAATCCACAAAATAAACAAACCAAAAGAAAAAAATCAACATGATCATCTAAATACATGCTGAAAACTCTGAAAAAAATCCAACAATTCTTCATGATAAAGGTCTTAGAAAGCTAAGAGAAACAGGTACATACAAACACATAATAAAGGGAATATACACCATGCTGAAAGCCAACATCAAACTAAATAATAGAAGAGAAAGTCAACGCAGTTACACTAAAAGCAGAAAAAAGAGAAGGCTGTCCACTTTGAATATAGTACTCAAAGATATGACTAAAACAATAAGAAAACAAAAGAAGATCAAGGGGAGACAAATTGGAAAAGAAATGGAAATTTTGCTATCTGTGGATGATATGATAGTATGTATACACAAGTGACCCCAAAATTCTACCAGGGAACTCCTACAGCCAATAAAAACCTTCATCAATATTGAGGGATACAATATTGACTCAAAACTATATCAGTAGTCCTCCTATACACAAATTATAAATGGCCTAAAAATCAGGAAAAAAAGGAACCATCACCCTTTACAATAGCCAGAATTAACATAAAATGTCGAGTTAACTAACTAAACAAATGAAAGACCTATATGACAAGATCTTTAAGTCTCTGAAGAAAGAAGGTGATGAAGATATCAGAAAAATAAAAAGATCTCCCATGCTCCTGCATGAGTAGGATCAACATAGTAAAAATGACAATCTTACCAAAAGTAACCAACAGATTTAATAAAATCCCATCAATGTCCCATCTCAATTCTTCACAGACCTCAAAAAATGGGCATCCTGAAACTGAGAAGTTTCTGTTAGGCAAAGGATGTGGTAAATAAGATAAAAATGACAGACTACAGAATGGGAAAATATCTTCACCAATCCCACATCTGACAGATGACTGAGTTTCAACATACATAAAGAACTCAAGAAACAGACATAAAAACACCAAACAATCCAATTTTAAAATGCTGTACAGACCTAAGCAAAGAATTCTCAACAGAAGGTCTCAAATGGCTAAAATACACTTAAACAATTGTTCAGCATTCTTAGCCTGGAGAGATGACTCAGCAGTGAAAAGCATATGCTTTGAATATGCTTGAATAGTCCTAAGCTTGGTTACAGCATCCATACCAGGGAGCATCCAGCCATCTGTTACTCCAGTTCCAGAAATATCCCATTCTTCTGGCTTCCACAAGGATGAAAAATACCCCCCTAAATACACACATGCAGACTCACAGGGAAACACGGATACACACACACACACACACACACACACACACACACATACACGCACATACACACACAGAGAGAGAAAGAAAAAGAGAGAATGAGATTTATACATAAAATAAAAACGTAAAGCAAGCAAACAAACAAACAGAAAGCAATGATACTGACTCAACAATTAAAAGTCTTAGTGCAGGAAAATCTCACACCACACAAATCTCTGGTGAGTTCCATTTAACAATTAAGGAGGAACAGACATGAATTACACTGAGAGAGAAAGAGAGAGAGAGAGAGAGAGAGAGAGAGAGAGAGAGAGAGAGAGATGGTGTAAGAGGTTTTTCTGCCTATGTGTTGTTTTCATTGGTTGAATAAAAAAACTGCCTTGGCCTTTTGATAGGGCAGCATTAAGGTGGTGGAGTAGACAGAACAGAATTCTCAGAAGAAGGGCAGAGAGAGAGCTGCCATGGAGCTCCCATGCTGAATATTTCCCGGTAAGCCACAACCTTGGGGTGACATACAGATTATTAGAAATGGGTTGAATCAAGATGTGAGAGTTAGCCAAGAAGAGGCTAGAACTAATGGGCCAGGCAGAGTTTAAATAAAACAGTTTCTGTGTGATTATTTCAAGGGTTAAGCTAGCTGGGCAGCCAGGATAAAAAACAGGCCCTCTCTCCTTCAACAGAGAGAGAGAGAGAGAGAGAGAGAGAGAGAGAGAGAGAGAGAGAGAGAGACTATAGGCTATTTTGTTTGATAAGAGAGACTATAGCCTATGTTGTCAGATAATGTTACTAGGGGGTATTGATCATGTTTAGAATTCAGGTGTTTGGGATTGGGTGGCAGAATGTATCTTGATGACAAAGTGTCCAGTGGGTGGCAGGGGTGTGGGCACAGCCTGGAAGCAGGTATCTCACTTGATTGCAGGCTGGTTAGAAATTCCTACCCCATTCTTTAGTTGGATTATTTGATATTTTGTTGTTTGGCTTTCTGAATTCTTTATATATTTAGAGGTCAGCCCTCTGTGAAATGCGGGGTTGGTGAGAATATTTTTTCCACTCTGTAGGATGCTGTTTTGTCTTATTGACAGTCTACTTTGCCTTACAGAAGCTTTTCAGTTTCAGGAGGTCCCATTTATTAATTTTTGATCTCTTTCTCTGTGCTACTGGTATTACATTCAGGAAGTAGTCTCCTGCACCAATGCATTCAAGGCTACTTCCCTTTCTTTTCTATCAGCTTCACTGTAACTGAGTTTATGTTGAGGCCTTTGATCCACTTGGACTTGAGTTTTGTGCAGGATGACAAATATGACCTATTTGCGTACTTCTACATGCTCACATCCAGTTATGCCAACAATGTTTGTTGAAGATGCTTTCTTTTTGTCCACTTTATAATTTTGGTTTATTTGTCAAAAATTAAGTGTTTATACCTGTGTGTACTTTTTCAAGGTATTTAATTCAATTCCATTGATCCATGTATCTGTTTTTTATGCCAATACCAAGCTGTTATTAATATAGCCTTAGAGTAGAGCTTGAGGACTGGGATGGTGATACCTTCAGACATTCCTTTATTATGCAGGATTGTTTTAGCTATCCTCGATTAATTTTTGATGTTTCATATTAAATTGAGTATTGCTCATTCTGGTAAGTATTGAATCCCTGGTTGCTGTATTCCTTCACTGACAATGCAATAAGTCAAATCAGACCAAATTAATAAATCTGAATTTAATAAACAGGGCAATGCAAAGTAGAGCACTCCAGGGTGGACCCCCAGGAGGATAGGAGACAGGACACAAGGGTACATATGGCAGAGCTATGGGCTAGGTTTTAAATAGGTAGTAGGCATGTCTCTGAAATCTCTGTGGAGTATCTACCAATGGCAGGCTTTCTCTGTGGAGGGGCCACTTTTGTTGATCTTTATGGGGAAGGCTGGGTCTAGAAAGAGAGCACAGTGGGACTTCCATCTCATTATCCCAGATTCTTTGGTATATGAGTATCAGGGGCTAGAGTGGAACTTCCACCAGAACACTTTTGAGGTTTGTGAAGAATTGTGTTAATGGGGATTGCATTGAATCTTTAGATTTCTTCTTGTAAGATTTCCAGTTTTATTATGTGGATCCATCCAAGAGCATGGGAGATCTTTCTATTTGACTTTGGATGTTTAAAGTGCATTAGGACTGTGAAAGCCTATAAGGACTTTTGAAATTAGATTTAATACATTTTCCAAATAAGTAAATAATGAAAAATTATCTGCACATCTCAAGGAGCTAGAAAACAAGGAAGCAAAATCAAAATTATTTGAAGGAAATAATTAATAAATATCAGAAAAGATGTAAATGAAGTAAAGATTCAAACAAAACAACAATGAACAAAACAAAGAACTGCTTCTTAAAGAAATAAGCAGTGACCTGTGGCACAATGGCAGTTCCTCTGACTCCAGATTTAAAAAAGAAATTGAATTGAAAATCTTTCATCTATAACAACTTAGAAAAAGAGATTTAGGACTCAAATATGTATACTACTGTTGGTGAGAAAGTTTTCAGGCCTGATACCACAGAAATGCAAACAAGTATTAGAGATTCTTATGAGCATGTAGATGCTAAAAGGATGGTAGGCTAGTAAAAATGAACAGGTCTGGAGACATACACACCACACCTCACAACAATATATTCAGGAAAACATAAATTGGTGATGAGCCTGGGGAGGTGACGCAGCCGTAAAAAGCATATGCTACTCTTGAAGAGTCCTAAGCTTGGTTACAGCATCCATACTAGGGAGCACCCAGCCATCTGTAACTCCAGTTCCAGAAATATCCCATGCTTCTGGCTTCCATGAGGACCAGAGATACCATTCCCTTCAGACACACATACAGGTTCTCAGGGATACATACACACACGCACAGGAGGGGTAGAGCCAGAGGGGGGAGAGAATAGAGTGAGATTTATACATGAAACAAACACTTAAAGCAAGCAAGCAAACAAACAAACAGAAAGCAATGACACTGAGTCAACAATTAAAAGTTTTAGTCTAGGAAAATCTCAGACCACACAAATCTCTGGAGAGATCCATTTAACAATTAAGGAGGAACAGACATGAATTACACTAAGAGCTACAGACCAATATATTTGAAGCAAAATCCTGTAAAAATAATCTTCAAGAAAATAACAGTAAAGCAGATCCAATGGCTCGATGGTGTGGTGGAGCTCTGCAAGCACCATGGCCATCAGACTGTCAACGCAGGGGAGGTAAGAAGAAAGTTCAGTTTAACTTGACTCAGTAGCCTGTGTTTGTTCAAAGGTATTTTATTTTAGGCATGTATAAACATAGAACAATTTCAAGACTTTTCCAGGTGATGATATATATTCAATTCTATCTTGACAATAAAGCCTAAGATGTAACTAAGTCAAAAGTGTTTTTATAGATTATGGAACATCTTCCATACAGATGGATTCTGTAGATGTACCAATGAAAAATAAGCTCTTGATAAAAATTAATAGAGGATCTTATGTGGTCTTTGCAGATAGCACAAAAGTCACCAGGCTACTAACAACATCCTCTTCCAGCATTCGAGGTGGATAACACATTAATCTTTTCTCCCTTTAAAATGAAAACACTGCATGTTTAACATTCCTGGTTTTGCTGGTGCTTATCTGTGAGCACAAGAACCTTTGAATCTCCTACAAATGATGGGATAGAGCAATTATTCACTACAATAATTTCAGTTCATCATAGTAAAAATGTACTTCAGCATACACTGAGCAGTAAAGGTGGTAGATTAGTTTTTGCTTCACTGTGATCAAATATTTTACAGAGTAACTAGAGAGGAATGGTTTACTTATATTTATTTTATAAGGATTTGTTCCATGCACCTGAGCTGGAAATAAGAGCACAAATCAAAAGATGGAAGGTCACACTATGGAAGGAAGAATAGAGTAAAGCATGTTTTCTTTGTAGCAGCAATTTCTTGGGTCTGCTATGCTTGCTAGAGGCAAGCAATCACTCTCATTTAAGAGAGACTTCCTCACTCAGCTTTGTAGGCGTAAGTCACAAACAATGCCACAGCAGTTTGGAATTATAATTAATAGGGTAGTATTTATTTAAAGGGGAAAAAACTTACAGATCACCGTCAGCCCTCTGTACAACCAGGAAGGGAGTCTAGTCGCCAGCCAAGCAGGAAGTGAAGAGAGCGAGAGAAGGAAGTGGCCGCTTTTTTAAAGGGAGAGAGACCACGCCCCAATGGGCATCTATCTCAGTGGCTATAGGCTGGAGGAGCGGAAGGACCTCCCGCAACACAGCTTTAGCTGCAAAACCCTGCAGCTCTTTAAGAGGTCCTGCCACAAAACACTTAAATGGTGTTTATAAAAATCTGACCACATGTTTTTCAGTTTTCAGTAATAGCAGGAAAAAAGCTGCGCCATTTTAAAATGCTGGCTTTCTGGGCTGTGCTGCCAGGACAAACTCTGACACTTTGAGTCAGGGGGTCTGCTACAGAGAGAACATTTGACTGTTGCAGCTTGTTTACTCACAAGGACCTTAAAATGCCATAGAGTTGTGGCAATAAACATGGCTACAGCCAATACCTCAGCCATGAGGCTGGAATCACAAAAAGCCAAGGAATGGACTAGATCCAGCTGTCAAAACCACGGCTTTAATTCTACCCATGTTGTTTGGTAAATTAAAGACTTGTGTAGTCAAAAGAGAGAGAGAGAAATACAGTAGAGATTCAAAAAAATCTCTAAATCGTTTACAGTTTTTAAAAAATATATGCAGGCTTAAAAAAGGGTTAAAGTCCTTAAAAATAAAAAAGAAAGAAAGAGAGTAGTTTGGGTGTGGTGGTACACACCTTTAATCCCAACACTTGGGAGGCAGAGGTAGATTGACCCCTGTAACTTGAAGGTGTGCTAGCACACACCTTTAATCCCAAAGGTTGGGAGAGAGAGGCAGACAGACCTCTGTGAATTCAAGGTATGGTGGCAGACACCTTTAATCCCAGCACTTGGGAAGCAGAGACAAGTGAATCTCTGTGAGTTCAAGGACAGCCTGGTATACAGAGTTACTCCAGGACAAAGATATACAGAGAATCTGTCTCAAAAAGTAAAAGTAAAAGAAATAGAGGTTAAAATAAAGCAGCACAAAGATGGAAAATACGCAGAGAATCTTGATACTGTATACTATTATGCTCTCTTTAAATTGTTTGAATGCTGAGGAAAGGGCAATAGCTGATAAAAGATATTTGCTTATAAATGCTGCTGAACTAATCCTAGATAGATATTTTGAAAATACCTTGACTTCAAAATTCAAGACAAAACGTGTTACATTGGAGAAAAGATTTTGCTTTTGTCTCCACAGCAAATGAGAGGCTGTAAATTCAGAGTTAAGAAAAATCAGGTTTGATGAAGGAAGACCACCTGAAAAATCTCTGGTAGGAACAGATGGCACAGATGTCTGAGTTCTACATCTAGAAAAGATTCAAGATGCTGCCTGAAATGATCAATCCTCACAGGATGGACTTGATCATAACTCTAAATTTTTTTTACATCCCCATAAGATTATCAGTGCCCCCAAACAGCCAGAAGTAGCCTGGAATAATACTCCCACATTCCCAAAAAATGGACTATGGATATTTTCCTTTGTCAAAAAAAAGAGGGGGAAGTGATGTGGGATAATTGGCTGTATTCTGTCAATCATGTTTTAAATAAATGCTGATTGGCCAGGTAGGAAGTATAGGCAGGTCAACCAGACAGGAAGTAGAGGCAGGGCAATGAGAACAAGAGTATTCTGGGAAGAAAGAAGCTCTTCCTGCAGTCTAGCCCAGATCACCAAAGAAGCAAGTGTAGAAGGAGCTATGGGCCGCATTCCTGCCACTCAGCTCCTGGCTGCCTTGCTACCTTATGCCATGAAATAACAACACACAAATTGTATTCTTTTAAAAACTGCTTGACCCATTAGTTCTAGCCTCTTAATGGCTAATTCTCACATCTTGCCTAACCCATATTTAGTAATCTGTGTAGCACCAGTCTTACCAGGAAAGATTCAGCATGTATGACCTGGCGGCTTGCTTCATCGCATCTGCCCTGGAGATGAGAGGCATGGTGTCTGGCTCACTTCCCTTCTTCCCAGCATTCTGTTCTGTTTACTCCGCCTACCTAATTTTCTAACCTATCAGGCCAAGCAGTTTCTTTATTAATTAATCAATGAAATCAACATATTGATATATGACACTCCCACATCAAGCAAGATGTAACCTGCCTGGCTGAGAAAAGGTACCTAACCATGTGGCTAACATAGATAAGAATAATGGGTTAATATATGTTTAAAAAAAGCTAATACAAAGCCTGAGCCAATGAGCCAATCATTTGTTTATAATCTTATGGAAATCTCTATGTGGTTTTTTTTCTGGGGCTAAAAGGCTGGGGGACCGGATAGGACAGAAACCCCAACAAGCAGGCCCCTCATGCTACATACACTGAGCAGTAAAGGTGGTGGATTAGTTTTTGCTTCACTGTGATCAAATATTTTGCAGAGTAACTAGAGAGGAATGGTTTACTTATATTTACACCATGAGGATTTGTTCCATGCATCTGAGCTGGAAATAAGAGCACAAATCAGAAGATGGAAAGTCACACTATGGAAGATAGGATGTATGCTGTGATGTGATGAGAAAAGATGTCAACCTTCCCAGTGACTTACTTCTTTAGTATATTCTGTATTCTAAAGTTCTTGCAATCCCACAGGCAGCTCCAGCATCTGGAGGGATGGCATTTAAAGCATTGAAACCTATAGAATGTTTTCTACACTCAAACATTTACATTCTGCTCTTGAGTCTAGTAGGTCACATACATTTCAAAAAGCCAGATGCATTTAGTTGTGTTCAAAGTAGGACCCATACAGCATTCTCTCAAACTCTGCTTTCCTTTGGCCATGTTTGGACCGAAGTGGCTGTGTGACTTTTCAGAGGAAATGTGAATAAATATTTTTCTACCCAAAAAAACCATAAAGAGCAAAGTTCATCTTGGTAAACCGCTTAGTTTACTGTAGTGTATTACAGGATTCAGAGAGAGGATTAGTAGTAGTGGAGAGTGGATAAGGGTTTACTTACAGGAGCATGGATGACCCAGAGATAGCTGTGCCTTAAAAAGATCACTCTAGCATGAATAACAACTCATGAAGTCTGTACTTTTGGTGTTCTCTGCAGAACATGAAGGATGTAAGACATGTTAATTCGGAGAGTCTTCTCCAGGCAGCTGCAGCAGGTCAGAGAGCCTCAGGAGCCTCCCTCCTTCCTCTTGGAGGAATTATTTCAGTTAGAAGAAATTTGCTTCACAAAAGCAGCTCAGAGTTGCCTAGAATCAGGCAGTTATTATCTCACCCTAAATGAACTTCTGTCTTCTAAGTGAGGATCACATTATAGAAGAAGTTGTCTTATCTAATGTACTCAGGCACCAGAGAATCACTTGTGTTATCTGTGATAAGAAAGTGTTTCTTACTCAATAAGAAACGGATGCCCATGTGATGTTCTCTGACCCTTAGTTCAGTGATAGAGCATGGATGTGCTCATGTCATGCATGGTTTATTTTATCTCTTGCTCTCCTCTAGTCTCCACATATGCACCTTCTCTATTCTGTGAAGGCTGTGGCTGTTCTTCACATCCAGCTAGGAAGCTTACACAAACTGTTCTTTTTCCTCCAGACACACATGTCACTGTCCACCATTAATCTGGAAATGCCTAGTATTTTGGATCCTGGTTTTAGACATGATGTCAGTGAAGATAAATTTCCAAACTCTTGTAATGTCTTTATTCTTTATTATCTTTTTATTCACAGATGTTTTTCATCACATCCTTGGTATTTGTTTTTACATCTCAAGAAACAGAAGACGGAAATAAAAGAGTAACTGAGAATTTTGATGTAGAGTTTTACCAACATAAATGAAGCTCTGAGAGAAAAATGTGGAATATTTTATCAGAGAAACACAAGTATTACCAAGACTGAAGGAATGGAGCAAAGTTATAAGAATAGAAAATTGGTTGTGGATATTTATGGTTGTGTGGTTGTGGGAAAGGGCCATATGGAAGGTAGTATTACTTAGGGTTACTGTGGAACTATCAATTAATATCCTACCGCAGACACACACACAACACACACACACTCACACACACACACACACACACACACACACAGAGGGGTGAGAGAAAGACAGAGAGACAGGCAAGTAGAGAACCAGACACAGAAAGACAGAGTGAGACTGAGAAAAAGAAAGAGAATCAAAAGTAAAACAAAGAAAACAATAAACACAATAGCAAATTGTTCTCTTCCTGACTACTGTCATGTGTGGTTATACACAGGTAAATGAGAAGGCAGCCTGGCTGTGAACCCATTGCCAAGGTACAGTAAGGTCTTTTGCCAGGATGCAGAAGAGTTTAAAGATAAAATATTGGATACTAATGGAAAATGAAAGCATTTTATGTTTTTATGTCTTTCCAGATCCTCCACACAGTTTGTATTTCCATGAACTTTCTCTATCTCAGCAGCAAACTGACTTTTCCTGTTATAGTCTACCAGTATGATTGTGTCTTCTTATGTAGTGTCACTTTTGTGGAATGGTCTTACTGCTACCATTGCTAACTTGAGAATGGAATGAAGTGAGTTAAATAAGAGTACATAGGTATTTTGTTTTAAATTGATTATATAAGTGGGCATGCATTCAGTTTTCCACATCATTTGTCTGTATTTGCATTTCCTCCACTCATTCAATTGCATTCTCTTTCTTGATTTCAAAAATTTGCTGAAAAACTCATCTTTTGGATTTGACTCACTCATTTCTTCTTGATGTCTCCCCCTCCATATGTAGTTGGTCAAGACACCTGGATATTATGTCCTCAGTGTTAACAAAGTGACACTGCCCCATGGACACCAGTTCATGAGACATGTCTTCATCTGGTTCTCCTAACCAGTAAAATGAGAATATGAGCAGTAGTCACCTCATGGACCCTGGGATACACACATTAACTTCTAGTGCATACATGTAAATGACCAGTACACTAATCAGGCTGAATTTCTGTGTTTTATTAACACTGATATTATTAATAACAATCTTACTCAACATACCAATAAGGTTATTTTTACATTTCCACAATTTCCCTGATCAATTCTCCTCTCCAGTGTTTAAATTGGGAGTTCATCTATGGGAAACAATGGGCTGGTTTATAGAAAATCACTTAATAATTACCCCTGACATTTCCCTGCCTCACTGTCATACATCAGCTGCATTACCTTTCCCACATTGGCTTTAAACACCTTGATAGTGCAGAACTACACTCATTACTGAACACATTCATAAACTCTGGCAAGTTCTCAGTAAACACCATCTATTGCATCTCCCTGCTTGGTAGAGAAGCTCATGACCAGTATTTGCCACATGTGCAAACAGAAGGAATGCTAAACTTCCCTGGGGAAATTAGGAGGCATGATTTTCTTTCTTTTTTTTTTA